>NC_052161.1:107383076-107700619 GCF_902713615.1 Scyliorhinus canicula | reverse complement strand
GTGTCTCAATGCGAATTTGCTGAAATTTGACATCTGATACAGGTAGTAATGCTTTGAATGCAAATGTGAATCAACATCATTGATTAATTCTTCTTTGAGAATGTCAGTATTGACTGGCCTAGATAAAGTATCAGCAATTACTATTGCTTCATCTGGTGTATACTTCAGTGTGAAATCCTATCTTCTCAATTTCATCATCAAATGTTGAAGTCTGGGAGTCATGTCATTTAAGTTTTGTTCTATGATGTGTATTAGTGGACGATTGTAAGTTTCCACTGTGAATTTGGGTAGACCATATATGTAGTCATGGAATTTGGAAATCCCCATGTCTAACCCTAGACACCCTTATTCGATTTGGGCGTACCTACACTCAGTGCCAGCCATCGACGCACAGGCAATAGGAAACCTATTATCAAAACGGTCTTGTTGCAGTAAAACAGCCCCAATGCCATTTTTACTTGCATCAGTTGAAACTTTGATTGGTTTTGTAGGATCAAGGAATGATAAGCACGGAGCTTGTATCAATTGTATCAAATCAGTCCATTCTGCAGTATGTTTGTCAGTCCAGATGAATTCTGTGTTCTTTCTGATCAATTGACGTAGAGCAGTTGTTGTTGAGGATAGGTTTGAAATGAACTTTCCTAGAAAGCTGACAAATCCAAGAAAGCATAAGACAGTCTTCTTATCTTTGGGAATTTGCATTGCCTTGATAGCTTGCACTTTGTTTTGATCTGGTTTCAGGCCTTCAGCCGTTATGCTGTCACCGAGGAAAGTTAAAGATGAGGCCGCACACATGCACTTGGCCTTGTTTAACTTGAAACCATAGTTGTCAATTCTTTGAAAAACCTCCAGAATACGCTTGATATGCTCTTCAGGAGTTGTTGACCAGACGATTTTGTCGTCAACATAAACTCAAACTCCTTCTATGTTCTCAGTCATCTGTTCCATTGTTCTGTGAAACATTTCAGAAGCAGATATGATACCAAAAGGCATCCTATGGAAACAGTACCTTCCAATAAGTGTACTAAAAGTACAAAGAAGTTTGGTGGAGTCTTCCAACTGCATCTGCCAAAATCCTTGAGATGCATCAAGCTTGGAAAATATTTTAGCATTCGCCATCTCAGCAGTTATATCTTCTTTCTTGGTATTGGATAATGCTCTATCTTGATACTGTTATTGAGATCTTTTTGGGTCCATACAGATTCTTATTTCACCTGTAGGTTTCTTGACACAGACTAGGGAGTTTACCCAGTCGGTAGGTTGAGTAACCTTCGAGATTATTCTTTGAGTTTGAAGTCTTGACAATTCAGCTTTCAGTTGATCTTTAAGTAGAGCAGGAACATGTCTAGGTGGATGGATCACCGATTTGGCATCCTGTTTCAGTTGGATTTTGTACTGAAAAGGTAATGTGCCCACACCTTGAAAAACATTTGGGTATTGCTGTAAAAGTTGCTGAACATCATCATTGAGTGTACTTGATTGACAGGTATTCATGAAGATTCTCTGTATGAGTTGCAAATCTTTGCATGCTTGTGCTCCAAGTAATAATGAGCGAGTATCATTGACAATCTCGAACTTTACTTGTTGTTGAATGCCTCTGTTTGTGACACTTAGGAAGCAGGATCCATGTGAAAAAATGGGGTTGCCATTATATTCATGCAATGAGCATTCTTGAGGAATCACGTCATAATGACTCTTGATCTTGGACAGGTCCTTGGAATTCAAAAGATTCGCCGAGGCGCCGGTATCCAATTTAAAAGTGATTGGAATTATGTTAACATACGCAGTAGTCATCCACTCATTGTTTACCAGGTTGACTTTTGTCTTCCGTTGCTTGAAGATTTTTCTCATACTCTTAATGAGGTAACTTCATTGTTTTACTATGATTCTCGCTTGCTTGTAGATCATGCTTGATGGACGAATCAACTACACCAACAAAGAAAAATATCGTCATCTTCCGTGAAATCTTCCTGAGTGTTGATTTCTACTGTTTTGTCCACAGCTCGTACTTTGTGATACTTTTTGTGTGTAGGAGGAATGCATTTAACAGTTGATTGACATTGGGAAGTTTCTGACATTTTAAACATCGTTTGCCAAAAGCTGGACAATTCCCCTTTAAGTGGCCCTTACCACATCTGTGACATGTTGTCGTCATGATGTAATTGTGACGTACACGCATGCACAGACTTCTTCTTGAACGTCTCGCATTTTGGTGATGGTGCGCATGTGCAGAGCTCGAAAATGCTTGCAGAGGATAGCTTCCATTCCTTACAGATTCCTGCTTTGCTTGCGACACCATTTTAATTTTCTCTGCCTCGTGGTAGAGATTTGCGCTTTTTTCCTTTGGATAAAATGCTCGATACTGGCTTCTGGTCTGTTCTGCTGCTATACATTTGTCAATCATGATTTGTAGAGTTAAATCATTCTGTCGAATTAACGCTTCTCTGGTTTAATTCTCAAATGTACCAAATACTATTTTGTCTCGTACCAGTGAATCATGCAGATTTTCATAGTTACACGTTTTAGCTAAGAGCTTGAGATCTGTGATAAAATTATTCACAGGTTCACCAGTTTTTTTAATTCTCCGATGAAATTTCAGTTGTTCTAAAATCTCATTTGTCTGCATTTTACAATGTTCATCAAACTTCGGCATCACTTGATCAAATTTGGTTTTATCTTCATTAGCACTAAAATGAAACGAGTTGAATATTTCAATTGTTTGCTGTCCTGCAAGAGATAGAAATAACACGATCCTTCTAGCTTCTTAAATCATTCACTTCTAGGTAAAGTTGAAATTGCTGCTTGAACAGCTTCCAATTTAAATTTAAATTACCAGTGGTCTTGAGATGTCTTGGTGCCTGAACTTGGTCTATTGATAGGTAATTTGTCAAAGTTTTCAAAGTTGCGATGATTGCGATAGTCGAATAAGTGAATCCGTTTGTGCTTTTTTCTTTCTTCTTTCCTATGCTAAATCTTTGTTCGTTGTTCTTAAAAGATTTATAACTCGCTGGTACCATGTTATATTTTAAATAATGACTTATCTAAAATATATGTATTACTCTTGAATCCACCAGGATGATAAAATGTTGAAAAATGAACTATTTAATGAGTAATAAGATAATAAACTGTGAGTCCTTTTACTTAATATTAAAATAACAATAAAGAATTAAAGTACAATACAGATAACTATATAACTATACACTATTATAGCAAACTAGTTCTAACTTCTCTCACTCTAGCTATTCGATGTCTAGCTTGTTCCCTGTTCTGATATCATCTGTCATCATGTGACTAAGAAAAGGCGGGAACTCAGATCTTATAGTATCTTACTGTGAGCCATCTAGTGTTGAAGTGACTGTACTACATTTACACACATTGATCATGTATATTGATATCTGATTATCACTACAACCTGTGTCCAGTGGGGTTCCGCAGGGATCAGTGTTGGGGTCCATGCTCTTTGTGACTTCTGTAAATGAGTTGGACATGAATGAAGGAGAGTTGATCAGTTAGTTTGCCGATGATACAAAAATTTGTAGTGTGGGAAATAGTGAGGAGGACAGCCTTAGATTACAGGAGGATAAAGACAGGCTTGTCATATGGGCTGATCAGTGGCAAATTAACTTAAATTCGAATAAGTGTGAGGTGATGTACTTTGGCAGGACAAACAAGGCAAGGGAATACATGATGAATGGCAGCCCCCTGGGAAGCACCGAGGATCAGAGGGACCTTGGTGTGCATATACACTGGTCCCTTAAGGTAGCAGGGCAGATAGATACAGTGGTTAAGAAGGCACATGGAATGCTTGCCTTTATTAGCCGAGGTGTAGAATCTAAGTGCAGGGAGGTTATGGTGAAACTTTATATAAAATGTTGGTTAGGCCACAGCTGAAGCATTGTGTGAGTTCTGGAATCCACATTATAGGAGGGATGTGATTGCACTGGAAAGGGTGCAGAGAAAATTAATCAGGATTTTGCCCGAGCTGGAAAGTTTTAGTTATGAAGAGGGATTGGATAGACTTGGGTTGTTTTTCTTGGAGCAGAGGAGACTGAGGGGTGGGGGGGGGGTAGGGGGGTGGGGGGGGGGGAAATAATTATGGTGTATGAAATTCTGAGGGGTATAAGTAGAGAAGACAGGAAGACACATTTCCCATTGGTGGAAGGATCAATGACCAAGGATCATAGATTTAAGATAAGGGGCAGGAGGTTTAGAGGGAATGTGAGGGAAAATATTTTCACCCAGAGGATGTTGGGAGTCTGAACTCACTGCCTGTAAGGGTGGTGGAGACAGAGACCCCTCTAACATTGAAGAAGGATTTAGATGTGCACTTACTCCAGCTATGCCTCCATAGGAGACAAACAAGGGTTCCTTAAACCCCAAACAATCAAAGTACAAAAACAAACACAGCACCAATAGTTCTAACAGAGGCTTTCCTCATCTACAATGAGGTTTTGTAAGGCAATACCAACTATCTCTATACTGAATCACCTACCCACCACCCTGCTGTGGCACTACTCATCTTATCTATAAATAAGGTGAAGGGAACCAAAAAAATGTACTCCCTCAGCGTAAAAGCAAAGGATTACAGCTCATAAAAAAGGAAAGACAAGTAATATTGCACAACCCTCTTGTCATACAACCGACTAGGAATGATTTTCCCAGTATAATAGGAGAACAGCTGACAAACGCCTCTGTGCTCATATGTCATACATTCTGACTTCTGGTGCAACATATAGAAGAGGGTTGCACGTAACTCACTGCCATGTGGAACTCACTGCCCCATAGTGTGGTGGAATCGGAGTCTTTAAATGGTTTCAAGAAGGAGATAGATATATTTCTGATTTTAAAAATGGGTTAAAAGGATATGGGCAACAGGTGGGGTGGTGGATTTGAAACCAGGAAGAGATCAGCCATGATCTGATTGAATGGCAGAGCAGGCTCAAAGGGCTAAATTGCCTACTTCCACTCCTAATTCCTATGTTCCTATGTAAGGTGGCTCCTGCTAGAGTACTTGATTTTTGGCCCTTTTCACCCAGTTCCCAGGGTAATTGGTGGACAGACATGTCCCATTTGAGAGCCTTACTTAAGAGGATGTCAAAATACACAAAAAGGAATATTAGGAACAAAGGCGTGAGTGGTAGCCCTCCTGAGGATCTGAACAAGGTGCAGAGTCCGGTGGGATCGAAGATAGCAGAGGCAAGCTCGTTGGGTGGGGACTCACCTATTGTGGATAAGCTGATGGAGGTAACGACAGTTGAATTTGAAATGCAATTCGGCAAGCATTTTGAAAGACAAGGGAGCGAGATGATGGAGACTCTCAAGAAGTCAGTGGCGGATGCAGGATAATATAACCATCCATGGAGCTTGGAAAAGATAGCATCATGACAGGATCATCGAGCAACATCCGTCCAGAGTTTCACCGAAGCCTTCACATTGCCGTCACAAAGACTCTGTAAATAGGAATTAGGTAGCGAAAACCCATTGCATCCAGCCACCTCCAGCCCTTCTCTACGAACACCAAGGACAAGACAATGTAAGACCAGTAGTTCAAATCGTTGCCAACCCCAGACCTCGAAGGCAGTATACAATGTGCTCCACCTTACTCAAAACATCCAACCTTCGGATCAAGATTGTGAAAGCAGGGTAACCAAATCTCAAATTCAACTGGGAATTCATTCCCAGCCTCTCTCTGGAGACCAGGCTCACGGATACTCCATTCTGACCCGATTTCTCAAATCAGTCAGGATGTTTGACATTCCATGCAGCAGGATTTCCAAGCACTTAAGGTGAGTCCTCACCGAGGAAACTGCCCTATCGGCTGATAGGATTCTCTTCTTCGTTTCATCCATTCTCTGTAGACTATCTCACAATTCATCAATATGAGCACCAATAATCTGTACCAGGGAGCCAAGACCATCATCCACAATGGCAGTGATCATCTCAACGCCAACGGCATCGTTGAAGATTGGGCCTGCTTGCCAGGGAAACTGCCACTACAAACTGCCCCCCCCCCCCCCCCCCAACCCCCCACCCCCACCTCCTGTACTCGGCAACTTCAGTTGCTTCCATGTCTTCACTCCATCATAGAGTCATAAGTAGGGAAGTTCATTGGTGATTGCACAGCATTCAGTTCCTGTCTCAATTTCTCAGATAATGAAATCGTCCAGCAAGACCTGGACAATATTCAGGTTTAGATTAATAAATGCCAAATAACATTTGTGTCACTCAAGTATTAGGCAATGACCGACTCCAATAGGAAAGAGTTTAACCACTTCCCCATGACATTCCACACATTACCATCACTAAATCCCTACCATCACCATTGAACAGAAAGTTAACAGATGTGCAATGTAAATACTGTAGCCACAAAAGCCTGGGAATTCTCTGCCGAGTAACTCACCTCCAATGGTATCCACCATCTACACGGCAGGTGTGTGATGGAATACTCTCCACTTGCCTGGATGAGCGCTGTTTAAACAGCATTCAAGAAGCTCAATATTATTGACGACTGAGCAATCGGCTTGAATAGCAGTTCAACCACTACCTTAAAATTCACCATCTCCACCAAGGTGGCTGCAGAATGCATCAAGGCATCTTTGGCCAAAACTTGTGACCCCAACACCTAGGGACAGCAGGTGCAGAGGAATATCACCACCTTCAAGTCTCTTTCCACCGCGGGTATGATTGAGACTTGGACATATATTATCATTCCTCCATCGTTGCTGTATAAAGATCGGAACGGCACAGTAGCGCAGTGGTTAGCATTGTTGCTTCACAGCACCAGGACCCGGTTCAATTCCCAGCTTGGGTCACTGTCTGTGTGGAGTCTGCACTTTCTCCCCATGTCTGTTGGGTTCCCCGGGTGCTACGGTTTCCTCCCACAGTCCAAAGATATGCAGGTTAGGTGGATTGGTCCCGCTAAATTGCCCTGTAGTGTCCAAACGTTAGGTGGGGTTGCTGAGTTCCAGGGCTTGGGTGGAGATGTGGGCTTAGGTAGGGTGCTCTTTCAGGGGCCGGTGTAGACTCGATGGGTGGAATGGTCTCCTTCTGCACTGTAAATTCTATGATTATATGATCCTGGAATTTCCTGCCGAACAGCATAATGAGAGTTCTTATCAACACCAAAACTGCAGCAGTTAAAATATATGACTCACCATCACCTTCTCAAAGAAAACGAGGCAATAAATGTTGCCTTCAATAGTAATGTCAATATTCAAAGATTTTTCAAAAACTAATTTGGCAGCTTGGGGAGAATCCATTGATTCAACATCAGTTTGGAAGGGAAATCGAGGGTGGGATTCTCCATTTCAGAGACTTAAGTGTTGACGCTGGGACAGAATCAGTGGGCTTCGACGACAGCACAATTGGCACCGGTGCCGGAGCAATTCAACAACCATTAATAGTCTAGCACTGGCACCACATGGAACATCAGTGATTTCAGTGAGAAACAGTGTTGGATTCGCAGGGATCGGGATTGACACTCGGGAGGCTGACAAACTGCAGCCACATATTAACACTTTGCTCCCCACACCCACACTTATCCCAGCCAACAAGATGGCAGCAAGGAGAGCAACACCTCTTTTTGCAGAAGCAGTTCTCAACACCCTGTTGGACAATGTGGAGGAGAGGCGGGCCACCTGTACCCCTGCTGCCGTACACCAGGCCTGGTTTCAGGTGGCAGAGGCTGGGAGCGCCGTGGGCGCCACCTCCAGGGTTGGACAGCAGTGCAGCAAAACCTGCAGAACCTCCTCAAGGCAGCCAGGGTGAGTAGGCAGCTCCGTGCCCCTGGCATCAACCCCTATCCCGCACACCCATAACCCCGCCCCTCCCCACCCGGAGTGCGACTGGACCTACCCACTAGCGGTGTGAGCGCACCCCATGCCGCATCACATGCCAGCAGCAGTAGCAGCCGCCATGGTCGTGTGTCGTGGCACGAATACCACCAGCTGCCCACCCCCTGTTCTGCATGCATCTGACTGCCTAATACTGTGCACTTTTTGTCTCCCCTCCAACCTCTTCCCCGCCCCCCACTGGCCAGGAGAAGGTGGCCTCATGCTGAGAGAGGGAAAAGGCCAGAACAGCGGACACTGGACATAGTCAGTGGGCTTGGAGTGAGGGCAATCACCAAGGCTGAGGTCTCATCGGGCGAGCAAGTGAGACACCGCTGGGGAACCATCCCCCCCCCCCCCCCCCCCCACCACCAGCATCCCCCACACCATTCCCACCGGCCCTCCACCACCACCCTCCCACATTCCCCCCATGCCCACTCTCCATATCCTCCCATAACCCCCTCCACCACAACCATCACATCCCCCCCACACACCTTCCCCCACGACCCAACCTACCCCACACTCCCCTCCACCAAAACCCCGCAACACCATTCCTAAACCCACCTCCACTATCAACCCCCCCCCCCCCCCCACACACAAACACATACACACCAACTCTACCTCCACCCCAACCCAGGATCCAATCAAGCGTCATGTCTTGTGATTTGCAGGATCAACTTGATATTTTGCTTAGGCTGGGTCGACGTGGACTGCACTTAATGTAGTCGAGCGAGAGACAGTCTTCCAACACTTGATGAGATGCAACACAATTTTATTTAACGTCTTAACTATTATACGTATTCAACTGTGGGTTGACACTATGCAGACTTGACTGGAGACCTAGTGGTAGCCTGACCAGACTTTCTAGCTACCGCATGTTGTTTGCACTGGCTAGCTCACGAACTCTGACTGCCTCAGAGGCTGGTGCCCTCTGGCTTTATAGTGGTAGTGTCCTGTCTGGTGATTGGCTGCTCTGTTCTGTGTGCTTACTGGTCATCCAGTACTGGGGCAGCACAGTAGCATTGTGGCTAGCACAATCGCCTCACAGCTCCAGGGTCCCAGGTTTGATTCCGGCTTGGGTCACTGTCTGTGCGGAGTCTGCACATCCTCCCCGTGTGTGCATGGGTTTCCTCCGGGTGCTCCGGTTTCCTCCCACAGTCCAAAGATGAGCAAGTTAGGTGGATTGGACATGATAAATTGCCCTTAGTGTCCAAAATTGCCCTTAGTGTTGGGTGGGGTTACTGGGTTATGGGGATCGGGTGGAGGTGTTGACCTTGGGTATGGTGCTCTTTCCAGGAGCCGGTGCAGACTCGATGGGTCGAATGGCCTCCTTCTGCACTGTAAATTCTATGATCTATGATCCTGTGTGTCAATCACTGCCTGTCTGCATTCCATTATATACATAGATGTATATTATGACATCTCCCCCCCTTTTTTTTGAGATAATAAATATTAAGGCGCGTGTGCGTGTGGATGTGTATATGTGTGTGACTATATACAGAATGTGCAACACTGAACTTATATACATAGGAAGGTGTCACTAGTGCAGATATAGGGCAGATGAAATGGTAAATACGATATTTACAGGTCAAAACGATGAGGGAACAAAATTGTGCAAAAGTTCAGTCTATAAGTTTAGTCTTTGTGGCGGGTGACAAATTCTGGTGGATCGCCGCAAGGATGGATCGGAGGCCGCCTGCACTTGGATAGGCGGGACTGCCGCCAATGCGGTGGTCGCAGGGGTCGGCAGGATTGCTGGTAGATCGGTGGCCTCGTGGTAGGGCACGTCCGGAGGAAGCATTGTGTGAGGTGGGGAGATCCTTGGCACGAGCGTCGTATGCTGATTTCTGTTGGGCCCTAGACTGCTGCATCTTTTGTATGATCGTGAGGTGGTCAAGGTCTGGAACCTGAATGGCTGGAACCGTGGTTCGCAGAGTGTGATTCATGAGCATCTGCGCTGGAGACAGTGGACAGCGGGGTTGCCCTGTATGCCAGCAACGCCAGGTAGAAGTCGGAGCCTGGGTCTGCAGCCTTGTATAGCAATCCCTTGACGATATGGACCCCTTTTTCGGCCTTCCCATTTGACTGCGGGTAGTGGGGGCTGGAGGTTACGTGATGGAAGTTGTATAGTCGAGCAAAATTAGACCATTCCTGGCTGTATCTCATCACCGTGAGCGGTATCCCATGCCTGGCGAACGTCTCTTTGCATGCTTTAATCACTGCCTTTGACGTGCGGTCGGACAGTCTCACCATTTCTGGGTAACTGGAGAAGTAGTCGACCAGTAGGACATAGTCACACCCCTTGGCATGGAAAAGATGGACACTGACTTTGGACCATGGGGAGGTCACTATCTCATGTTGCTGCAAAGATTCTTTGGGTTGAGCTGGCTGCAATTTCTGACATGTAGGGCAGTTGAGGACCGTGTTGGCAACGTCCTGGCTGATGCCCGGCCAATAGACTGCCTCCCGAGCTCTGCGTCGACATTTCTCGACCCCCCCAGGTGACCCTCATGGAGTTGGCCGAGCACCATAGCTCGCATGCTCTGCGGAATCACGATCCTATCGAGCTTCATGAGGATGCCGTCCACCACCGTCAGGTCGTCCTTGACGTTGTAAAACTGGGGACACAGTCCCTTCTACCAGCCTTTTGTAAGATGCTGCATCACTCACTGTAGCAGAGGATCCTTGGCCGTTTCCTCACGAATTTGGGTGACCCTCTCATCAGAGGCCGGAAGATTGGAGGCACACAATTGCACCTGCGCGTCGATTTGGCAGACAAAGTCAGTTTGTTCACACAGTGCGGTGATAGACCTGGAAAGGGCATCTGCAACAATGAGTTCTTTGCCTGGCATGTAGACAAGTTCAAAGTCATAGCGGCGTAGCTTTAGAAAGATTTGTTGTAACCGAGGTGTCATGTCATTTAAATCCTTCTGGATGATGTGGGCTAATGGCCTGTGATCCATCTCAACCGTGAATTTTGGGAGGCCATAGACATAGTCATGAACTTGTTGATTCCCGTTAGGAGGCCCAGGCATTCCTTCTCAATCTGAGCGTACCGTTGCTCAGTGGGCGTCATGGCTCTGGAGGCATACGCAACTGGAGCCCAGGACGAGGAGTCAGCCCGTTGGAGGAGCACTACCCCAATACCATCCTGGCTCGCGTCAGTGGATATTTTGGTCTCCTTGGTTGGGTCGAAGAATGCCAGAACCGGGGCTGTGGTGAGTTTTGCCCTCAGCTCACGCCATTCTTTCTCATGAGCGGGCAGCCACTGGAATTCCGTCGACTGTTTGACGAGATGGTGGAGGACTGTGGTGTGGGATGCCATGTTAGGAATGAACTTCCCAAGGAAGCTGACCATCCCTAAAAAATGGAGGACCGCCTTCTTGTCCTCTGGTGTCTTCATGGCGTTGATCGCCGAAACCTAGTCAGTATCTGGCCGCACGCCTTGCTGCGAGATGTGGTCACCAAGGAATTTGATGTCTGATTGACCGAACAAGCACTTGGCCCTGTTGAGTTGGAGACCATGCTCATGGATTCCGTGGAATACCTGCTTGAGGCGATCGATGGGTTCTTGAGGAGTTGTGGACCAGATTATGACATCGTCAACATACACTCGCTCCCCCTCGATCATCTGTTCCATGATGCGGTGAAATACCTCTGAAGCAGAGATGATGCCAAAAGGCATCAGGTTGTAGCAGTAGCAACCGAACGGGGTATTGAATGTGCACAGCTTGCGACTGGATGCGTCCAGCTGTATTTTCCAGGACCCCTTGGAGGCGTCCAGCTTCGTAAACAATTTGGCATGAGCCATCTCGCTGGTCAACTCTTCTCGTTTTGGTATCGGGTAATGTTCCCTCATGATGTTGCGGTTTAGACCCTTAGATCCTTAGATCGATGCAGATTCGAAGCTCCCCTGACGGCTTCTTGACGCAGACCATGGAACTAACCCAGTCCGTGGGTTCTGTGACCTTTGATATGATGCCCTTGTCCTGGAGGTCCTGTAATTGCTGCTTGAGGCGGTCCTTGAAGGGTGCCGGCACCCGAAGTGGTGCGTAAATTACAGGGGTGGCGCTTGGTTTGAGCAGGATTTTGTATCGGTATGGGAGTGTGCCCATTCCGTCAAACACGCTGTGGTACTGCGTGATGATGTCATCAATTTAAGCCTGGATGTTTTCATCAGGTGAGGCCGTCGCCTGTGACGATGACATGGTGTGGACTCGCTGAACCAGATTCAGGAGTTTGCAGGCCCGAGCACCAAGCAGGGATGCTCTGTCAGGTCCTACGATCTCAAGCCGCAGTGTCGCTTTAATTGACTTATTGGACACTCCGAGTTGGCATGAGCCACTGGCAGCTTTGGCATTGCCATTGTAGTCAAGGAGCTGGAAGGCCGGTGGAAGAATGCTTGGTCTGACGCGGATGGTGTCGAGATCGGATTTCGAGATGAGGTTCGCCAATGCGCCAGTGTCCAGTTTGAACCGGATGCGAGCCTTGTTGATTGTGAGGACAGCACACCACTCATCGCCGGGATCCATGCTGAGGATTTGGAGGTGCTTCACTATCTTGGAGAAAGGCAGCGCATGCTTCGTAATGATGCCCACCCGATATGGGGATTTAAGGCACTCAGCATCAGGATCTGTTGGGCTGTCGGGGTCGGAGTCTGGCATTCCCTGCTATATTGAACGGGTGCTTCTGCGCCGTGGCTGAGATCGCTGGCTGCTGGCCAGTGGAGCAGATCTGCAGAAGGCTGCATAGTGGCCAAGCTTGCCACACTGTAGACACCGCCGTGATTTTGCTGGACACTGCCGCTCTAAATGGGCGGAGCCACAATTCGGACATGTCATGACGCCAACGTCAGCGCGTTCCGTGCACCATCGCGCATGCGCAGTGCGGTCGAACGACGTACACGCCTGCGCAGTCTGGTCGTCGGTCTCGCTGTCCCCTTGGTCATGGCGTGCATGCGCAGGGGCCCGGGAAAAGCGGGCGAAATGGCCACTCTTGTCGATACTTAGGCCCTGCATTTGTGCAATAGCCTGCACCCGTTCCGCCTCATGGGAGGATAGCTTTGCCGTTTCTGCCGCCCTGATGTGGGAGTACCAATTGTTAGCATGTTTGTGGAGAACGCACGTTTTGATGGCGATGGTCAGGGTGAGCCGATTGACTTTCAGGAGCTGCTGGCGAAGGGAATCGGAGTGGACACCGAAAACAATCTTATCCCGGATCATGGAATCAGTTGTCGAGTCATAGTTGCATGACTGCGCGAGGATGCGGAGATGGGTCAAAAAGGATTGAAAAGGTTCATCCTTACCCTGAAGCCTCTGCTGGAAACGTACCATTCAAAGCTCACCTCAATGTCGCAGTGGCTGTCGAACTTCAGCAGAAATGTTTTAAATTTCGTCTTGTCTTCGCCTTCAGCGAATGTAAGGAAGTTGTAGATGTGGATGGCGTGGTCCCTGGCTGTGGAGAGGAATAGTGCGATCTTGTCAACCTGAGCCAGGCAAAGAGGGAGGTGATACAGGCACTGGCTAATGTGGCACAGACCCAGAGGGTGATGGCACAGTAGCTCGGTGATGTGGCTCAATCCCAGAGGAAGGTAACCCACAATGCTACATGGCCATGAGCATTAAGACCCTGGTCGAGATGGGAGCAGGCCTCCAGGACGCGCAGTGCCAGGTGGCGAGGGAGCCTCAGGAGTTAGCTCCGCTTGCACCCTCATCTCAAAGAGTAGCACAAGGACCATCAGGCACCCTGAGGGAGCAAAGGGTGATGGAGCCCATGCTGGAGATTCCCACATGGGTGATGCCGGAACACCACAACTCGTCAGACTCACCACATCCTGTCCCTAGCGCATCTGGTGGCAGAACAGGGTGAGGTGACACCCGAGCAGCAGCGGGGCCATCCAGGCCCAGAAGAGGACCGCCAGAGGGGACCCAGGTCACAAGGTGGGAGCCGCAGTAGGCCATCTCCATTCCTGATGTGCTGACTGGGGATCCACCTAGGTGTACCTTTAGAGCCTGTAAGGCCAGAAAGGTAGACACCAGTTAAGTTGGCGCGGGTACAGCATACAGTATGGCATTCGGGGTTACGGCACAATAAACAATTTACAATAAACACCTGTTCACAATGTTTCAATCTGCCTCAGTGCTCTGTCAGAAGGTTGTGTGGGGTGGCTTGGGCTTGGCAGGCTGCAGGGAACTTTGCGGACGTTGGGTGTTGACTTGGGCCAGGAATCCCAGACATTGCTCACCGCTCTGGTGCCCCACCCCCATCACTGTCCACCCCATACCCTCCCCGTCTCCCCCCACACCACTGTCCTCACACCTCCGCCATCACAAGGGTTCTGTGGGACCGTGTGATGCAATGGCCAGCTCCTATGCTGGGATCACCCCGGTGGATGCTGGAAAGTGCTATTTTGGGCAGGATCAAATGTTGTCAAACGGTGCAGAGCAGCAGAGCTCATCGCAGAGTGAGTCATCATCATCCTCCATCCCATGGACCAGAGCCATTATTACTGCCAACCCAGGGCCCACAGCCTGTCGTGAAGCAGGTGGGAATCACACAGGGGGTTGGGGGAGGTGGTGGGGGTAGTGCGGTGTTCATGGGCGGGTATGGTCAACCGGTGGGGGAGTGCAGTGGGATGTCCGTGCCGCTGGTCAGGCCCCCTTTTGGTGAACCCGGAGGCAATTAGAGCGCCCCGTGCACAATGACTCAGGCACGCATGTTGTGCAGCCTCCTGTGCCTGCCAGGGTCCCATGTGGTGTCCACCCGCGCCCTCACCCACGTCCTCCTCGCCAGACGAGGCCTGGTGCCTCCACGAGCACGTCGCCCCTCTGTTATTGTGGAGGCCGCAGCAGGCGACCACGCTGTGGGAGACTCTCCCTGCGCAATACTGGAGGGCCCTTCAGAGCGGTCCACCCCTGAACTGTATCTTCCAGATGCCGATGCACCACTTGATTACGCCGCTGGTCACTGCATGGGCGTCATTATAGTGGGTCTCCATGTCAGTCTGTGGCCTCTGGATAGGCAGCAACAGCCACAACAACAGCGATTAACTCCTGTCGCCCAGGAACAAACCCTTCAGCTGGGGGTGCGTCTCGAAAATGTCAGGAACCTTTGAGTGTGCCAGGATGAAGGAGCCGTGTACACTGCCCAGGTATTGTGCACAGACGTGCACGATGTGCATCTCATGGTCACACACCAGCTGCACATTCATCGAGTGAAACCCCTTTTGGTTTGTGAAGACCGGCCCGTCATGGGCCGGTGCTCATTGGGGTCATGTGTCCCGTCAATCACCCTGGACCTGGGCATCTTAGAGATGGCAGAGAACCCAACTGCCCGGGCATTCCGGTGGGCTCGATCCACAATGGATTTGACGTATTGCGCCAAGCAGGCATATAGGGGGCTGGATTCTCTGATTTTGAGGCTAGATCTGGAGGATGTGTCTGGTATTTTACGATGAAAAAATCGGCGAGGCCCCAGCACCGATCCTCTGACTGATGAGGGGCTAGCAGCCGCGCAATGTAAAACGCACGACCTGCAGCTGTCATGCTGTACAACACAGTGCCAGCCTGCCAGATAGTACCCACCTGGACACCCCCCACGCCACCCCCGGGCCACCACCCACCAGTCCCCCCAGTCCTCGCTGAATCCCGCATCCCCCAGCTAGCAGCACGGCTCCTCCCCCAGCTGGGGCAACACTGGACATAGTCCGCAGCGGCCAGGCTGGGTTCATGAAAACTGAGAGCACATGTGTCCCGCGCTGTCGGGAACGCGGCCCATCAGGTCCGGAGCATCAGGGGAGGGCCTTCAGGTAACGTCCTGAGGCCGTCCCAACGGCTTGCGGCATACTACTCGATGATGCCGTTTTGGAGGGGACAGAGCATCCAAATACAGGCGCCGCCCCCGATTCAGTCGTAAACAGGGATTCTCCGCCTGATCGCGGATTACAATATCGGCGTCGAGCAATGGAGAATCCCGCACAGGACCTGTGTGACAGTGCAGATACAGCTGTGCACCGAGGTCTGTGAGATCGCTAACAGGTTCCCACTAGGCACCTAAAAGGAGCCCGTAACGTAAACGTTCAGGGCGACCGTCACCTTGACGGCCACAGGGAGCAGGTTGCTTTCCACCATACCTACATGGTGCCAGGTGCGACATGATCCAGCAGATGTGTCACACTGTCCTGCTCAGCCAGAATCTGCGACGGCATGCCCAGTCCGGCAGGTCCTCAAATAACAGGCGCTGCTGGTACACACGAGGCCTGATGCGGTTCCTCCTTCCAACCTCTTCCTCAGCCACTGGCGGTCTCCTGTTCCTCTGAGGTAGGCTCCGCCACTGCAGGATCCTCCTCGAGCAGCTCCTACGTTTACAGCCTCTGAACATGCCCCAGGGCTGCGGCTGCCCGAATGAAGGCCACCAATCCTGGTTGGATTCCGATAGCCATCGTCTGCAGGGAATGAAAGGCGGACATGTTAGCATGGTTCATATTCCCGTGCCCAACCAGGTCCACCGGGCTATACTGCGCTGCCCATCCAAACACCCAACCCTGGCCATTCCTCTGGGACACGCCCCTCCACACCCCTGGCCCTGATGGTGCTGGACATCGTGGGTGCCTTTGGTCCTGGCCTGTCCCTACTGCCAGGAGCTGGGGCTACCCATGCCAGAGGTAGACTCCACTCCTGTGGGAGTACTGGGGGCGTTGCCTTTGGGTAGGCCATGTGCTGCCCCGCCAATGGGTGGCGACCGGTTGGGGGAGGGAGTTGGTGGCGTGGAGGGTGAGGGCTGGGAAGAGGGGAATGTGTGAGGAAATAGTGGGCTTGTGGCACCCATATGGCCTGCTACGGGGTGGGCGGTCAGTGGGGTGCACAGCACGATGGCTGCCTTGCAGGCCATGGCAACGGCGGTCGGTGCCTGGATGCCCCGGTCCCATGGGGAGTCACCCCGGTCCTGCAGCCCATCCCTTGGTCACCCCCCCACTGCCCCGTCTTGGCAGACGTTTCCCCCCATCCCATCCCACAGCTAGCCCTGCCAGTGGCAAGATCGGAAGTCCAACATCGCACCTCTGCATGTCATTCCTCCTCCCTCTCCTTCATCAGCCTGTTTCACGAATTCCAAAAACCACAAATGAAACTCGCCATCTATAATTTCTCTGATGGAGGCAGGGCATTGCGGAGGCTCCGGAAAATACCAGATCAGACCTGCTAATGATATGAGAACGGCGTGCAGAGTAGAACGCATTGATGCCACTGTTGAGGCACAGGAGCGTGGCATTCTCAACCCATCTCTGTCTTTGATATTGCAGTGAGGAGAGCGAAGGAGAGATGGTGCTCGTTGAATTGGCAGTCATTCTTCTGGCTTACAGACAGGAAAGAGGAACATGTCAGTGGAGGCGTCTGACTTGCCAAAGGCATGAGAAAACCCTGAGGAGGAAGAGGTAGCAGAGTCTGCTCCACAAGCAGAGGAAGAACCCTGGAAAACAGGAGGCATCTTGCTGCACCCAACGTGTTCAGAGAGTACCTGACATTCCTGAATATGTCCTAGAAACAGTGTCGCTGAAGACTTTGCATGTCAAGGGAACTGGCTGCTCACATCTGCCACGTTCTGCAGAATTTGGCACCATTGGGACTTGGAGTACATTCACCTCCAGTGCCGCTGAAGGTCATAGCGGTGCTCAGTTTTATGCTAGTGGCTCTTTCAAGGTGACCTCTGCAGCATCATATATGCCTCAGCACACAAGTACATCCAGGAGGTTATACTGTAATCTCCAAAAGGGTACACAGCTTTGTCCATTTCAACCGGGATCAGGCAAGCCAGGATGGAATGGCGATGGGCTTTGCAAAAATACCTGACTCCACGGGTAGGGTGCCATCGACTGAACTCATGGCGCTGAGTGAGCTACATGAACCACAAGGGCTTTCACTCTCTCAATGTTAAACTGGCCTACAACCACTCCAAGTACATCCTCCAGTTAGTGCTCAGTTCCTTGGAGGGAACTCCTACATTCTAAGCCACTCTCAGATCACTAGCATGTTTGCGGGTCCTCAGTGGCTGCAGAGGTGGTTCCTCAGGGACAAGCAGCTGAAACAAGGTACAATGAAGCTTATACTGCAACTCACACTTTGGTGGAGCAGGCCATAGGCATGCTGAAGATGAGATTCTGGTTCTTGGGCTCATTTGGTGGAGCCTTGCAGTGCAATCCCCAAAGGGTGTCACACATCGTGGTCATCTACGGTGCCCTGCACAATCTGGCACTACAACGGGGGGGGGTGGGAACATTCTGAGGAGAAGATGAAAGAGCTGCACGTTTCCTCCGATGATGGGGTTGTTGAAGGAGACAAGCAGGTCCCAAAGGTAGAGGAGATCGGCCATGTGACCGTGGCAATGGCCAAACAAGGCAGACAAGCTCAAAATCTACACTTTTCCATCAGGTTCATGGAGGGTGATGAGGACATCAAGTGAGGCTATCGCATTATCCTCACTTCTGTGAGCATTACACTTCCATCTGACAGATGTCAGCACACACCCTCAGTGTTAAGGCTACTGTCATGGGAATGGTTGTCCATCGTCTTTATGTTGCAGGATGATGATGATGACTTGTAGTGGAGACAGTGCATAGATTCTGTGCATGTCTGACTCCTGTCTTGCTGATGGCAGCTCATTTCCTCTCAATGACTAGAGTACACATGGACAATTGTTGGAATGAGTGATGTGAATCTGGAATATTGTAGGCAACATCCTCATTTCCCGCGAGAAACAAGCATGACTGATGTGTTAAGTCACTGTGAAGGTCGCTACCAATGTGTTGGCAACCCACAAAGCACATGGAGGAAGCCTTGGACTGAGCACCCTGTCTTTTCCTGGTGCAGGAGTGCAGTGTTATAGTCAGACTACAAGAACACAGCTCATCAGTACAAGGATCCAAAGAAAGGATGCAATCAGTGAGAGTTTATTCACAGAGGTGAAGGCTATGTACAAGAGCTTAACACCCATGCTCAGGATGTGAAACCAGAGCTTCTTAACCTTGCTAACCCTGCAGCTACACCTCGGTGTATTTCCAACATCCACAGCAGAGATGGAGGCACACTGCTGTCTGCCACGCCCTGTTGTCTGTGATGACTTTGGCAAGCGTCCTCAGGAGAGACGAGACCTGGAGGGCCCCAGTCTGCTTTTGGGGTTCTGCCATCTGGCAGTGGATTCCTTGGGATCCCTCCGTGGGTAGAGGACCAGCTGGAGTTAGCTTGAGAAACCCCGTCATCCTCTAGTTTTGGCAGTCATGTGCCTGCACCATGAATTGAATGTCTTGGAGCAGTGTAAGACGAAAGTATTGCACCAGTGTCTCCATGGTGGCTGCCGACTTGGCCTTTGCACAAATAAGACATGACCAAATTCAGATGCACATCATGTGACTGGGTGTCAGCAGATTCCTGGCCTCCAGAAATCCTCTAAGTGTTGGCGCCCTGGGACATCCCTGCCTCTGCCTGCTACGGATCTGAAAGAGCGATGAGCTCACCAAATTGTGACCCCCAAGCTGTTCTAAAATGAGGTCCCCAGAGGTGTGTATCTCTGCGCTGGTGGAACGCTGTGATGGCTCTGCAAGCTCAATGTCTGCGAAATCATGTATACTGGTCAATGTGCTAGATTCTTGATTAGGCTGGAGGACACCCTGGGCTTCTTTCCAGAAGTGCCAGCAAAAGAGCGAAGAATTGATTAGTACATTGCATGGGGACTTTAGAACCAGGAGAGTTGACTCATAGAAGTGTTGACTGATAGATAAATCTGTGCTGAATCCTTGCATGTTTTATTGCAGCCATCCTCACCATTGTCACAGGAGCAGTCAACATCCTCCCTAGTCAGCTGGAGGGCTTTTTCCCCAAAGGTTATTTATCTCAGATATCCCACCACCCATCTGGGATCTCTCCCTTTTATTATGTGCCAGGTTTTCCTGCATGAAAACATATGGAAAGAATGTAAGCAGGATGTGTGTCAGGGTAGATGATAAGGATGTCTGACAAGTGTGGATGGTGAGTGGTACCATTGAGGTGATGAGGACATGACCCACAGGGGAGATGAAGATGTGCATGTGAGAGCGAATGGTGGTGTCCCTTAAGCTGGCAGTGAATGACATCCTTGTGCAGGTATGTAATTTGAGAGTGGCAAGAAGAGTGACTTACCCTGGCGGAATGGAGAACATTTATCCTTTTCTAGCACTGGATTACTGTCCTCCTCTGCAATGTGTTTGCGCTGACCACAGCTGCTACCGTCTCCCATGCTCAGTTGGTGTCCCTGCTCACTGGTCTCCTCCCTATGCAGGGGTACGGAATGTCACATTGCGCCTCCACTGCATGCATCCAACAGTTTCGCGAGAGAAGCATCGGAGAACCTGGAGGCAGCCTTTGTTGCAACCATTACTTGCTGGCAGCCAAGGTTATGTTTCTGGTGAGCTGGGGCAGCCTTTAAATGTAGCATCCCTGTAATTAATGCACTGAGGTGATGGAGGTGAGCGAGTCAGAAATCAGCCATCAGCTTTTCGGCGTGAATCCTTTAAAATTTTTGTTCTAAGTGGCATACAATACCACATTTCCCATCCGCCAATGCCCTTTGCAAAATCTCATCCAATATACCACCAAAATTTGCCTCTTCCTCATGTCTGTACAAGAATATTCTGTACAGGCTCTGCTTCAGAAGAGCCTGGGACCTTCAAGTGAAAAATTCATTGAATGTATTAAAAGGTGCAAAGGACAGTTCAATGGATAGATGTGGTTGTAAAAGGTTCAGGGCCGGATTCCCTCTCTGGGAGATTATGGGCTGGATTCTCTGGTTGTCGACGCCAAAATCGAGTTCAGGAGTCACAGTCCCCGACCAAATCAGGGGTGGCGCCGCTTTCGCAATGCTCTGCCCCCTCCAAAGCGCCGTACTCTCCATGTAATCCGCGCGACGCATCGACAGCCACATGATAATGCCTGAGGCCCCCCCCCCCGCAATGCTCCGACCCCGACTGGCCGAGTTCCCGACGGCGTTAGTCGTATGTGGTCTCATCCGGCATGAACTCGGCGTGGCGGCTGCGGACTCAGTCCAGCACCGCCACAGTTGGGGATGGGCCAATCTGGGGGCAGGGGGAACTTCATCAGGAGCAGGGGCTCTGTGGGGGTGGTCCAGGGCATGCGTGCCAGCCGAAGGGGAGGATTATTCACGAGCCGGGTCTGCGAGTGGCCGCTGCCATGTTGCACGACACGACTGCTGCAGACCGCCAATTCTCCAGGCCTTATCGGCAGTTAGAGCCGGGTGTCTGGTGTAAAACACCACCGTTCCCACAGCGGAGTGGGGACATAGCCTCAGAATGGGAGAATTCAGCCCTACATTCTCCAGCTGGAGCTGAATTGCACTAGTTTTACAATCCCCTTGCAGTAGTAAAGCAGGATTCAATTCAGTGCTCCATGCCATGCAAATTTATGCATACTGTGGAATAACAAGGGAATACCAGGGAATCCCGCTATCAGGCAACCATCTTGAGCAGGAGGCCTGAGAACGAGGTCATGCAGCGGGCATCCCCCCCCCCCTCAAACCACACCACAAATAAGCCTGAACCCCTCCACCGCAAATCAGCTCTGACCCCTCCCACACAGAAAATGGCCCCAAACCCTCCTCCACCGCAAATTGGTCCCAACCCCCTCTCAACACAAGGCAGTCACCCCCACCCTTGGATAGCCTGGGTTTCCCCCACCACCAAGTACGGGGGCGACCCGGCCTACTCCGCCCTTCCCACTGTAATAGGGGGGCCCCAACGACCCTTGTGATAGGGGGAACCCCCTTATAAGGACCCCTGTGATAGGGTGCCCCCCAAAGGGACCCAAGTAGGGGGTATCCAGATCACAGGGTCTCTGTGGGGGTTCTTCCTATGACAGGTGCCCCTGCGGGTGTCCCCGTATGCAGGGGCCCCTGTGAGGGGTCCCCCTATGACAGGAGACCCTGTGTATTAGAGGTCCCTCAGGGAGACAGGTCGGGTCACCCCCATACTTGTGGGTTGGGGGCCACCCAGGCAATCTGCAGGTTGGGAGCTGCTGTGCGGTGGGGGTTGGGGGTTTGGGATTGAATTGCAGTGTGTAGGGGGTTGGGCTCAGATGGTGTCTAACATCATGACCCTAGTATTATGAACCTCGTGGTGGGGCAAGAGAGCAATGGTTGCCCAATTGGCCCATTGTAAGGTCTCACGTTAGGGCCACAATTGTAGAGACCACAAGTGAACCTCAGCCACATGATTCCCAGCTGTGGGTGGGGTGATATGCATCACTGTAAATACACAAGGGGTTAATGTAGATACACTAGGACTGAGTAAACACTATAGGGAGCACTAGAGACATCATGACATGCAGATATACAGCTAATGAACACATAGAATAGTACACGACCAATGGTCAGTCAAGACACCCAGAGGTGACACTACCATAATGGGGCAAACCATATAAAAGGACAGAGCATACATGGGGCGCGATTCTCCAAACGGGAGACTGAGTGCCGACACCGGAGTGAAACCCAGAGCGTGAATCCCGAGCGCCCGGCCTTGACGTTTGCGTCAAAGCGGCGCACCGGGAATGACGCGGCTGGTGGCGCCGAAGTGACGTCAGCCGCGCATGCGCAGGTTGGCCGGCTCCAACCCGCGCATGCGCGGTTGCCGTCTTCCCCTCCGCTGCCCCGCAAGACATGGCGGCTTGATCTTGCGGGGCGGCGGAGGGAAAAGAGTGCGTTGTTTACAGAAACCGGCCCGACGATCGGTGGGCACCGATTGAGGGCCAGACATCTGCTGAGCACGCCCGTGGTGCTCGATCCTCCCTCCGCCACCACAGGTCCCACACTCACGTGTCGCGCGCTGTTCACACCGGCAGCGACCAGGTGTGGTTGGCGCCGGCGTGAGCCGGTCCGTTTCAGCAGGCCGCTTGGCCCATCCGGGCTGGAGAATCGGCGGTCGCCGTGAGAAACGGCGAGCGCCGATTCTCCGAGCGGACTGTCGAAAAACGCGACACGCCATTTTTGGGCGGGTGGGAGAATCGCGGGGGTGCCAGGGCGGCGTGGTGTGATTCACCCGGCCCTCCCGCAATTCTCCCGCCCGGCATGGGGTGCGGAGAATCGCGCCCATGCTCTTTCTCTTTCCACAGACAACACCAAGAGAGAAGCACAGGGGCAGGTCGGTAGAATCACACCCACCGCATGGCTTAGAGCAGATTGGTTAGTTAGACTGAGTTACTATAGCAAGATTACCAGGAGAACTCAAGTAGGAGAATTGTTAACTGTTCAATAAATGTGTTAAACCTATCTCCAAGTCTGAACCTTCCTTTGTCAGACTATACATCAAGGAAGCAGCTTATGCTACATGAAGAAGCATAACACAACTGAGGGGACCGGAAAATCACGGGAGGGTGTACCATTGTGCACCGAGTCCACTAAATAGATGCATGAACCATTTCCATTTATTCCATTCTCGTTTACGTCGCCAGCGGGGGGGGGGGGGGCGCGGCGGTCAGAGCATGGCATTCGGGTTGGCGCCAGGTGCCGATCCTGATTTTGCCAGACGTCCGATTCTCCGTCCCATTGGGGAATGTATGCTGGACGTCCAAGGGACGGAGAATCCAACCCTTAATTTTTGTATTTTAAAATTTGTTTAAACTATTAGATATTATAAATTTTACATTCTGAGATCGAAATTTTTCAGGAATCATTTTAAGCAAAATATTGGAATCCAGTTACACAATCAGTGCTGTATTTATATCAGCAAAATCCACTGCAAATGTGGGCACAAGAATTTATAATGGGAAAAACATTGGCCCAGAAGTAAGAACAAAAACGTGGGGCTGGATTCTCCGTCGGCGGGATCCTCCATTTCGTCGTCAGCGGCCGATTGACTTCCCCATTTTGAGCACTGCACGGATTTCCCAACAGTGTGGGGTGTCCACAATGGGAAACCCCGTTGGTTGGCTGCCGGGATGGAGAATCCAATTACCGACGGAGGCGTGCCGCACCAGAAATCGGGGGCAGCAGGACGGAGAATCCTGCCCTTGATACCTGGAATTAAAGATTTGCAATCAGTACTTTGCATAAACATAAGACTTGTATTTGGGCATTAACAGTCGGTATAGAGAGATAGGGCGGGATTCTCTCAGGCCACGCTGGGCCGGAGAGCCGACGGTCTGGGCAGGAATCACGCAACGCTGCCCTGACGCCGGTCTGCCGATTCTCCGGTGAGCAGAGAATTGCCGCCATTGGTGCCGGCGCAGTCGGCACGTCACTGGTCGGGGTCCGCGTAGATTCACCACCCAAGATAGGCCAAGTGGCCACAGAAAAAACCTGAGTCCCGCCTGCGCCGTCCACGTGTGGTCTTAACCGGCGGGACCTCGGTGTGCACCCTTTCGGGGGAGCCTTGTGGGGGTGGGGGGGTCAGACTCCGGGGGGGCCTCCGCTGTGGCCTGGCTTGCGATCAGGGCCTATCAATCGGCAGGCCAGCCTCTCAGGCTGGGGGCCTCTTTTGCTCCGCGCCGGCCCTGTAGCCCTACGCCTATTTGCGTCGGGGCCAGCGTGAAGAAGGAAGCCACTGCGCATTGGCGCCGGTCGCAGCGTGTTGCGCAAACCTGCGGTGCATATTTGAGGCCAGTATCGGCAGCTGGAGCAGCGTGGGTTGTTCCAGTGCCGTGCTGGCCTCCTGTAGGGGTCAGAATCGCTGCTCCTGGGGGCCTGTTGACGCCATCGTGAAAAGTGGTGGCATTTACGACGGCATCAACACTTAGCCTCAGGATCAGAGAATCCCATCCATAGTTTCTGTTTCACCTTAATCTCAACATTGACCAATATTACTTAAAATTAGCACGTAACTGAATAATCAAGGCTCAAAAGATCCAATAAATAAAATCACGTTCATGAAACAAGGTCAGAGGAGTTCAGATCATAGATTTAATTTTATTTTGCTGTGAATAAACAAAGGTTAAAAAAATTAAATCCCAAAGCCACTTAACCTTCCATTTGCATTTTAACATTGCTAATTGAAGGACCATTTATTTTCATATAAAAAATAATTAATGTAAACAAGAAGAAAAAATGCAAGCTGTAATGGATTGAGGAACTCTGGGGATTCCGTGTGTCCATTCAGGAAATTAACAGTTCATCTTCAGTTATAGTCTTTTGCTAAATAATACCAGTTTTGTTTATTGCCATCACATCCTCTGAGTTCAGTTCTTGACCGCCAATAGAAAGCTCCTGTTGACACAATCAAAGTCTATGTCACTATAAATGATCAGAATCTAGGCTCAAGCTCTAATACGGCATTAAGACAAGTCTTATATTGTCAGATAGGAAAACAAATCAAGGAAAAGCTGCCCCATGCAGTTAAAGATATGCAGCAGGCTAACTCCAGTCTTGTACCTTTGATTTCTCTGGCTTGAAAATAGAACATAGAAGATAGAAAAATACTGCACAGAACAGGCCCGTCGGCCCACGATGTTGTGCTGAACTTTTGTCCCAGATTAAGAACAAATTAATCTTCACCCCATCGTTCTACCGCAATCCATGTACCCATCCAATTGACGCTTGAAGGTTCCTAATGTTTCCGACTCAACTACTTCCACAGGCAATGCATTCCATGCCCCCACTACTCCCTGGGTAAAGAACCTACCTCTGACATCCCCCGTATATCTTCCACCATTCACCTTAAATTTATGTCCCCTTGTAATAGTTTGTTCCACCCGAGGAAACAAGTCTCTGACTGTCTACTCTACCTATTCCCTTGATCATCTTATAAACCTCTATCAAGTCACCCCTCATCCTTCTCCATTCTAGTGAGAAAAGGCCTAGCACCCTGAACCTTTCCATGTAAGACCTACTCTCCATTCCAAAATATGTCCAACATTTTTACAGTGCCTGTGCCATATCAGCCACAGCAATTATACAATGGAATTCTCAATCATCCTTTCATTAATTGTATGTGCCATTTATAAGAATGTAGGAACAGGAGGGCCATTCAGCCCCTCAAGCCTGCCCGTCCTTTAATGAGATCATGGCTGATTTGAGCCCTAACTCCATATCACTTTGGCCCATATCACTTAATATCTTTGCTTCAAAAAATGTATCTATCTCGGATTTAAATTTAACAACTGTTGAAATTTCAACTGTTGTTTGTGGGAGAGAATTCCAAACCTCTACCACCCTTTGAGTGAAAATGTGCTTCCTAACATCTCTCCTGAATGGTCTATCCCTAATCTTTAGACTATGAATCTCCAGTGGAAATAATTTATCTTTATCTACCCTGTCTTTCTCTGTTAATATTTTAAGTACTTCGACCAGATCACGCCTTAACCGTCTAAATTCGAGTGAAAAAAGGCCTAATTTGTGTAAACTCTCCTCATAACTCCATAGTCCAGGTATCATTTTTGTAAACCTACATTGCACTCCCTACAAAGCCAAAATATCCTTCCTAAGGTGTGGTGCCTGGAACTGCTCACAATACTCCAAGTGGGATTTTTGGGTTGTGGGGGTGAGATACACAGAGATACAGGGAGAATGTGCAAACTCCACATGGACAGTGACCCGGGGCTGGGATCGAGCCCGAGTCCTCAGCGCTGTGAGGCAGCATTGCTAACCACTGTGCCATGTGCCGCCCCTTCCAAGTGGAGTCTAACCACGGTTTTGGTGCGGTAGGGCGGCACTGTGGTTAACACTGTTGCCTCACAATGCCAGGGACCTGGGTTTGATTCCCATCTTGGGTGACTGTGTGGAGTTTGCACTTTCTCCCCGGCTCTGTGTGGGTTTCCTCCAGGTGCTCCAGCTTCCTCCAAAGATGTGCTGGTTAGGTGAATTGGACATGCTAAATTACCCTTAGGGTGAGGTTCCAGAGTGGGGGATAGAGCCTGGGTAGGATGGTTTTCAAAGGTTCAGGGCAGACTCGATGGGCTGAATGGCCTCTTTCTGTACTGCAGGGATTCTATGATTTTTATTGCTGCAGCATAACTTCTGTGTCTTTATACAGTACTCCAATCCTCTATATCAAATGCTAGCATTCCATTAGCCTTTTGATTATTTTCTGCACTTATTCGTGGCATTTTAAGGATATATGCACTTGAACCCCCAAGTCTCTTTAGACATCCACTGTACCATTAAGAAAGTACTCTGCTCTATTCCTTTTTAGTCCAAAGTGGATAACTTCACACTTGCTTACATTGATCCATTTCTATATTTGTGAAACTGAATTCATCAACTTAAAATATAGCTAAAATTCTGCCATTGAGAATGGGAGGGTTTGTCAGAATCTTGATTTGCGGCAAGAGTCTAGATGGCTGTTCCATGCATAGATCATGGAATTAATTTTTCTCACTGTCATTTGGGGCAACACCCATATCTCCTGTACTTTAGCCTACAGAATGCCCACTACCTGTTGTGGTTCAGTCTCCACTGATTAGTTGTGCCTTATCTTGTGCATTAAAAATCAATATATTTGTGTCATGAAAATGATTTTGTGTTAAAAGTACCTACTTTACACATAGATAAGGATTGCTTGTATTGAAAAGGATAAATGTAAAGACTGTTTATTGGGAATAGACATCTTATCGGAAGATGAATCCAACCTGCTTGGAGTTGAGCCAGGTTTAATTTGGCTCAATTTGAAACATTTAACTTGCATAGCAGATGGACAGTTTGCAAATTTGTGTCCTTAAGCACACTCACAAGGCTACTTTGCATATTCTGCCAATTGTTTATGGACAGATATGTCTAAATAGTTGAGAGGGAATCCTATACATCCAATTGCTTGCTTTGCTAAGGACTAGTCCTAAATTACTTCTTTAAGCATCCAACAGGAACAATGCAGCTGAACAATAAAAAAGTATGTGATTATCCCACCCTGTGCCTTGTCTGTGACCAAAGAATGCCCCAAGTACAGACCTACACAGCACCCTCTCCCCCCGCCCCCCCCCCACAACCAGACCTCCGCCATCCCCTCAGGCAGGGCATTGCACCAGAAAATCAGGCAGAAGGTGGAATCAAAGATGTAGTCCTGACTGTACACAATCCCATCCGGTCCACTGTGGCCTTCATATCAGTCTGGGAGTTGATTCCAGGAAAATATCCCAATCTACCTCATTCATCTTTGGATTCCTCCTGCAGTCTGCCCCTCCATGACAGCTTCATACCCCATCTTTTCCTCGGGTTTCATCAAGTTCCCCTCCATTGAGCCATAGCTAACCAGTTATATTTGCTTCATATTTAATTATTATTATTATTATTAATAAAAGTTAATTGTGTTTAAATCTACAAACCTGTTTATGTAGTTGTTGGGTAGCTCAGGACCAAAGACGTTTAGGTGTTTTTCTAATAATTATTTGTTAATTTCAATGGGGGCTAGAATTGACCATGCACTAACCCAGGGGGTTGTTACTCAAATCTCAACACCTGTCTTGGTGGGATTCAAACCTGGGTTTCCAGGGCATTACCTTGGTTCTACGGACTACTAGTCCAGTGAAAATTCCACTATGCCGTTGTCTCCCCTACTTGAAGCTCAACCCTGCTAAATGCAGAGTCAGGGTGAGCGAGGCTCCCAAAGCTTAGTAGCTTTGACAAAGTCATCGGACTCAAAACATTAGCTCTTTTCTCTCCCTACAGATGCTGCCAGATCTGCTGAGATTTTCCAGCATTTTCTCTTTCGTCAACTGGGCTCCCTATGTGAGTCACTTGTTCACCGGTGATGATGTAAAATGGTGTTGGCAGGAGCACAATACTGTTGCATTCAACAAGCTTAGGAAGGCACTCTCACCTCCTCCAGTGCTACAATACTTAACATTTGATAATCTGTACATCTATCAGCAGATGGCACCCAGTACAGATTTGGCACCATCTGTATTCAGAATGGCAGACCAGAAATTTTGTAGTAAGGGCCCTCGCTGACACGGAGATTGGTTATGCCCAGAACAAGATGGAACTCTTTTCCCTAGCCTTCGCTTTTTAGGATTTTCATGGTTTCATCAATGGTCTTCCTATGAGTTCAAACCGATCATCAGCCACATAGAACTATTCCTAAAATGCCTCTTCATACTGCATCCGCACAACTACAGTGCATGATTTTCAAGCTGCAACTCTACAACCGCAATGTTGTCTACAAATGTGGTTAGGGGCTGTAATTTGTTGATGCTCTTTCTATAGTCTTCCTACCCACCACTGACCAGGCAGATTGGGCGGCACAGTGGCAACCACTGCTCCTTCACAGTACCAAGGAACCAGGTTCAATTCCAATCTTGGGTGACTGTTGGTGTGGAGTTTATACATTCTTCCAGTATCTGCGTGGGTTTCCTTTGGGTTCTCTGGTTTCCTCCCACAGTCCAAAGACGTGCAGGTTAGGTGGGGTTGCAGGGATAGGGTGGGGGAGTGGGCCCAGGTAAGGTTCTCTTTCAGAGGGTCAATTCAGACTTGATGGCCGAATGGCCACCTTTTGCACTGAAGGGATTCTATGGATTAATTGTAAAAAAGCAAAATTAGCTCACCTCACTGTAAAGATTGAGAGGAGGAAATTGACATCTTGACCATTCAGGCACTTTAATCCCGTCAAATTGAGGAATTTAAGGATGCCTGACAGGCAGATCTCACTTGCAGGCAACCCCATGACCTCATTAGAAAGACTGGCTCGAGTCTGCAAAGGAGCTTCCCCACAAGTTCCGCCTAATCTTCTCTATGAGAGAGGAACTACCTGTACAGCACGGTAGCATTGTGGATAGCACAATCGCTTCACAGCTCCAGGGTCCCAGCTTCGATTCCCGGCTTGGGTCACTGTCTGTGCGGAGTTTGCACATCCTCCCCGTGTGTGCGTGGGTTTCCTCCGGGTGCTCCGGTTTCCTCCCACAGTCCAAAGATGTGCAGGTTAGGTGGATTGGCCATGATAAATTGCCCTCAGTGTCCAAAATTGCCCTTAGTGTTGTGTGGGGTTACTGGGTTATGGGGATAGGGTGGAGGTGTTGACCTTGGGTAGGGTGCTCTTTCCAAGAGCCGGTGCAGACTCGATGGGCCGAATGGCCTCCTTCTGCACTGCAAATTCTATGAAATCTATGAAAGACGACTGATACTGCATGGCCAGCAATTCATCATCCCCAACTCTCTGCAGAGGTACTATACCCAGCAACTCCACCAAGGGAACCCAGGGTTAGTGACAGGTACAGGGCAAAGGAATCCCTATACTGTCCCTTAATGTATGCAGACATGGAGAGGGAACTATCCAGGTGTGCGTCCTGCACATGCTCAAGCCGCATCATACCAAAGAACTTCTGCACCTATATTGTCACTCACAGTGACTGAAATCTTCAAATGGAATGGTACACAGCACTTAGGGCGCGATTCTCCGCAAATGCGGTGAGTCGTAAAGGCTGCCGTGAAAATGGCCGTGTTTCACGGCAGCCTCCGCGCCCCCTCCCGGGACCCGATTCTCCCCCCCCGGGCGGGGCTAGCAGCGGGACCCCGTGAACCACGGCATCGCGGCCTTCGCGACCATCGCTAAGTCCGCGTGCCAAGCTGGCTGACGCGTACGATGACGTCAGCCGCGCATGCGCGGATTGGACGGCTCCAACCCGCGCATGCGCGGGGCCGTCATCTCCCTCGGCCGCCCCGCGGACTGATCCTGCGGGACGGCGGAGGGAGAAAGAGTGCGTATGTTACGGACGCACTGCCCGCGATCGGTGCCCACTGATAGTGGGCCCATGCCCCCCTTGGCACGGCCGTGGTACTGCCGTGCCAATCGGGGCCCTGGATGCCCAGAACGGGCATGTTGCGGCCGTTTTTAAGACGGCAGCAAGCAGGTGTGTTTGCTGCCGTAAAAACGGCCGTAAAGGCCTGGGAACTCGGCCCATCGGCCTGGGGAGAATCGCTGTTCGCCGTAAAAAACGGCGAGCAGCGATTCGTGTCGTGGGGCGGCCGTGGGGGGAGAATAGTGGGAGGGCGTGAAAAATGTCGGGGACGCCCTCCCGCTATTCTCCGACCCGTCGTGGGCAGCGGAGAATCGCGCCCTTAGTCTTCGTCAATTTGTACTCTGACTGGTTTGAAATTGAACACCTGCCAGACATGAAGAGCAACAGTCTTAGGCAAGCTCAAAAGGCACATCACCACACTGGGCATCCATCAGTGGATAAGGAGGGACAATGCTCACCAGTTCATCTGGAGGGTGTTCAAGGACTTTACACACACAAGGAATTTTGGACACATTATGTATAGCCCCCTATACCCACAGTCCAATGCCCTGGCAGAACAGATGGTATGCTCAGCCAAGCAACTGCTTCAGAAGTGTGCCCGAGACAACACAGATTTCTTAGCTGCACTCGGCAGCCTGTGAAATATTCCAAGCAGGGAATGTCCTCACCAGAACAGATTCAGGCACATCAGGATCAGGATGCCAGTCGCCAAGGCCCTTTTGCAACCCAAAGCAAAACTAATGTGAGTGGCATCCTCATGAATCACACCTCGCCACGACAAACTGCCAATGGTACATGGATAGGCCCCACAGCCAAACAACAAAGAAAAAAGAAAAGTACAGCACTGGAACAGGCCCTTCGGCCTCCAAGCCTGTGCCAACCATGCTGCCTATCTAACATGAAACCATTTACTCTTCTGGGGCCCGTATTCCCATGATATTCCCATGCTATTCATGTATCTGTCAAAAGCCCCTTAAATGTCACTATCGTACCTGCTTCCACCACCTCCTCCGGCAGCGAGTTCCAGGCTCCCACCATCCTCTGTGTAAAAAACTTCCCTCGCACACCTCTAAACTTTGCCCCTTACACCTTAAACCTATGTCCCCTAGTAATTGACTGTTCCTCCCTGGGAAAAAGCTTCTGACTATTCACTCTTTCAATGCCCCTCAAAACTTTGTAGATTTCTATCAGGTTGCCCCTTAACCTCAGTTGTTCTAGTAAGAACAAACCAAGTTTGTCCACCTCTCCTCATAGCTAACAATGTAGTTGCCTTGGACAGTGCTCATTACGTAAGAAATACTGCAGATACCTGAACCAGCATCATCAACTCCACAGAACCCAATGCATCCAGCCTGCAACCACTGGGTACACCGTAAGGATGTCTGATGTCATCCACACTGAGGACATCAACCCGAGGGCAACCCAAGCACGACCAACTAACATAATCACACTTTTAGGGCTCCAAAGTCTACCAAATACAAGGCTCAAGAACTTACTGTTGAACTAGTCTGCAAATGGAGTTTGTTTTTTAAAGGGGAAGAGATACGATTGGCAATGCGCTGCTGCAGCAGCAAAATCAGTGCTTTTGCACAATGTAAGTAGTTGCTTTGTTAGTTCTGTTCAAGTTTGCAGTAGAATTGATAAGAGTAGTTAAATTGGTGTGCATTGGTCTATTAAACATGATTCTGTCAGTGATTAAATAGTTACACTGAAAGGTGTTGCTCACAGAAAAAGCATTGAAATATGTAGATCTTGCTTGGTTGCCGACAAATGAGAATTATGGATTTCACCGTGCAAATTACTTGTTCAGCTAGGTCATTAGATCTAGGATAATGAGGAGAAACAGCAGTGTGATTGATATTCCGCTTCTCACACATATCCTGAAATGGCTTGCCAATAAACTGTGGACTGTTAATCGTAATGATCTTTCGAGGCACTGTACAAGTCAACCACATATTTAACTTTGATAAGAGGTTGGATGAACTCAGTTTATCCTTACTGGAACAACGGAGATTGAGGGGCGACCTGATAGAAGTCTACAAAATTTTGAGGGGCATGGAAAGAGTGAAAACTGAAAATAGCAGTTTAGAGTCTGTGCAACAGTTCTTGTTCTTGACATGTTATGCAATTATTGAATAATGGGGTACTTAGTAAAATACATACGATATATGCCCATGTGTAGATATAAAGATATATCTTCTGTGTTTGCTGGGTGAGAAAATCTGTTGAGTGCATCCAATGTGATCATCAACATACCTGGCTTGTACCTAATCTCACAATCGTATCCTTGAATCTTGGATCAAGAGACATTGCAATATTGGTGATGCACTGGTCAATGGTATTCACCAAATTAGCTCGAGTGGCTTGTGGTTGGTCTCTAGCTCAAATCTTTTGCCAAATAGATTGGTATAAAAATGTATGATTCCAAACACTAAAACATTTCTCGTCCAATGTTGGAGTAGTTGGATTGCATTACAGACAAAGATTGTGAAGCAAACATAATCGGTTTGCCCTTTTGTAGTATACATGCTTCCAGGCCTTTGTGTGAGGCATCTATCTCCCTGGTAGATGTAACATTGCAATATTGAAGTTTCGGATAATGACATCTTTGCTTCAAAGACGTAGTGGTGGTCTTCGTGCCACAGGAAAGGGACATACTTCCTCAACAACTTCCTTAGCAATGAAGATTTTGGAGTGAAATCAGAAATGCATGGAAACAAGAAATTAGAGAGACCTAGACATCTTTGCAAAACATCCTTATCTTGAAGAGTTGTTTTGGCTTTAATACTATTATTTTACTTGAATCAAGACATATGCCTGTATTGGGATAAATAGAACCAAAGAAATTGATCTACTGCATGTTGATGTCACGATTTCAGACTGTTGAACACCAATCCTTGATTACGTGCCACTTGCATCAATAAGTGATGCTTCATTCTTTCCACAACAGCTGTGTCATCTGCGACACAGATGCACCCTTGTCTAGCGCATGTGATGCAGTTGATGTGAGCTTGAAAGAGATCCTGGCTAACAGAGAACCTGAATGGAAGTTTTTGAATATAGTATCGCCCGAACAGATTACGATATGTTATGAGCTTTTGAGACTTCTCCGTGAGGTGTACTGACAGGTGTAACCATACTTAGCATCAAGCCTCGCGAAGAATTTTACTCCTGCAAATCTCGGGTTTAACTCTTCCAATTCAGGTATTTTGTAAGGATAATGTTTCAAAGCTTCATTTAAACACTGTGCATGAAGGCATACACTCAATGGTAATTCTTTGTAACATAGGTGATTTAGCAGCACTGATCTCTGTACTTTTGTACTCTTCTAATGATTCTGTCTTTCTCTATTTTGTCTTGTTCAACCTTCAGTTTGTTCTGTACATGGATGCTGCATTCTCCTGCAAGTATAATGTTGCAGCTATCTTGAAACTGCCTATTTTGTTAAAACATTCTGGATATTTTGATGTCAGGTTGTTAACTGAGGAGATCGGAGTAGTATCTGAGGTTGATCTGTATTGTGATGACTGATTGGTTCCATGGATCGTAACTAGTGTGAGATTTCGACATGCTGGTAGACCAGCAATTTATGGGCTTTGAGTTTCCATGATGTAGAACATCTGTGACACCCGAGAGGATTTATTGCGCTTGCAATCCAGGCCTATGGATCCTGCGCACAGAATTAGTCAACCATTGTGTGCAGAGTAGTAGGTTCCACCATGGCCTTCCACGTCTGTGGATACAAGACATGTAGAATTTGCAGAGGTAATATTTTGCCACCTGCCCCATCTCAATCTTGGCAATAACGAATAGTTGACAAATTTCCTAGAACATATAATTTGAATGTTGGCAAACTTCAGATGGTATGTGACATTCAAGTTTTCAATGAGATTGATAGTGTGAAACATGTGCTCACCACTCTTTGTGCGCCAAGCACATCATCATCATTTTTGGTTGGTCAATCATCTTATGAATACATCTCTGACGAGATAATATCTGAAGCTGCCCAATATAATTGCAACCTTCTCTGGCCCAAATTTCTGTGACTTTTTTGTTCGTTATTGATCCAGCCCTGATCACTTTCTTGACTGAAATAACCTGGTGCTGGTTCACTTGACTTGCTGCCCCACTCAGAACTGACAGGCCACGTGCTTCAATCTCACCATGAGCCATTCATCTGCTTACCAACTCTTTACTTGAGCACTAGCTCGACGCTTTGTCTCTACAACCTTTCTTCATACTGCATTTTCAACGCTCACTGATGCTGTGACTTGTTGTAGTATAACCAAAATGTCAAGAGTCTTCTCATGCCATGTTGCTTGATCTAAGGCTGTTCACCAAGTTGTTCCTGTATTCAATTTTGCTGCCACCTGCCTGACCATGCTCTGTTAATTCTAATGATCTAATCACCAATCACTTAAATAGGTTTAGGTAAATATTTTGTAGGTTCATTTATTAAGACTAAAGACATGGGGCGGGATTCCTGGTGGGAGGATCGCTGGGGGGGGGGGGAAGGCGCGAATCATGCAATGCCACTCCGACGCTGCTCCGCCGTTTCTCCGACGATGGAGAATTGGCGGAAGTGGCGCCGGCGCGGCGCCGGTCGGGGGCCGCCTGATGCGGTTCCCCTGCCGATTCTCCACGTTCGACAGGCCGAATGCCCGCCGAGTCCGGCCGAGTTCCGTTGGCGCCGTTCACGTGTTGTCCTACCTGGCAGGACCTCGCCGTTAATGCTGCGGTGGCCATCCTGGTGTAGGAGGATGGAGATCCGACTTGGGTGGGGGCCTCCACGTTGGCCAGGCCTATCGGGGTCTACCAATCGGCGGGTGGGCTTATCCCAGGGACGGCCTATGTTCCTCCGCGCCGGGCCCCTGTAGCGCTCCACCATGTTGCCCGGGGGCCGGCGTGGAGAAGGCAACCCATGCGCATGCGCGAACTGGTGCCAGCCATGGCACGAATGCGCGAATTCGCGCCAGCCGTGGCACGCATGCTCGAACTCGTGCCGGCCGTGCTGGCGCCCGTATCGGCAACTGGAGCTGCGTGAAGCGCTCCAGTGCTGTGCTGGCCCCCTCTAACGCATAGGATCGCTGCTCCTGGGCGGCCAGGTGACGCCCTCGTAAAATGCTCCGGCGTTTACAACGGCGTCAACACTTAGCCCCAGGATCGGAGAATCCTGCTCATGGGAATAGTTGCATTAGGAGACATTAGGACATTAAGAACTGTGTGTTTGCATTCTGCCAAAAGGAAAAAGCTAAATTAAAACTGAATCACAGTACACATTTCCCTTCGAATTATGTTATGCTGGTGTACATTAAATGCATATGATAGCAACGTTAGGTGAAGTTGGTGTCAATGTGGAATCTGACAATGCATCTAATTACTTACCAGGAACAAAGCTCCCTGATGGGAAGAAATTGGTTGAAGAAGGTACATTTAAACTGGGCCAAGTTATTTATAGTAAGGATCAATAAGAGTAAACCTGACCTTGAGGAAGTGCTGAGAGAGCACAAAGTGGACTTTAAACAAGGAGGATTCGGATCAGAAGGCTGAAGTTAAGATAAGGGACAAGAAGAGCCGACATTTTGCGAGGCCAGTCCGCTCTTCTCAATTAGAGGCAGTAAGTAAATAGTTGGTGCAAATTTGTGAAGTGCCTCAGAATGGGAAATGATAGGCAACACGGTGGTGCAGTGGTTAGCACTGCTGCCTCATGGCGCCAAGGTCCCAGTTTCGATCCCGGCTCTGGGTCACTGTCCATGTGGAGTTTGCACGTTCTCCCCGTGTTTGCGTGGGTTTCGCCCCCACAACCCAAAGATGTGCAGGTTAGGTGGATTGGCCATCCTAAATTGCCCCTTAATTGAAAAAAAAACTAATTGGGCACTCGAAATTTTTTTTAAAAGAATGGGAAATGATACAACCTAGTTTCCTATTATTCCATGGTCAAACACAGATAAACTGTCACAATGAATATATGTTAATTTCATTGAAGTGGAAGGGAAAGAAGGCCTTGTTCAACAGCAAGTAGTTAAATACCCAATACCATAAGTGCCAAACTATTGAGGTTCAGAGAAGTTGGTTAGCAATTTATGCATTTCCAGAGGTGTTGACATCAGATGTCCACAGATTATGTCCAAAATGTTTGAAATTATTTCTCAATAAGAATGGAGTCAAGTATACGCCAATACAAACAATATGAAGAAGTGTACAGATTGTGAAGAGTCTCTTAAGAATTCTTTGCTAGGTGACAAGCTAGGCAGTAATTTCATGTTTCTCTTGTGCATAGCATTTTCTACTCTCTTACAGAATAACCCCACAGTTATTACAATCCCAATCCAGACCCCAACTGTGGTTAGGATACTGGACCGAAACCCCAATATTATATTTTATTTTATTTGTAAGACTGTGCGGAAGGAATTATTTGCTCCAGGAGTGATTGCATGAAGAAATAGGGCATGGTTAGTTTTAAAACAAAACTTTATTATAACTACAAAATCAAAACATTTTAACTTCACACCCAAAAGGAGCAGCTTACAATTTACACCTGAAACATGACTACTCAATTTCACATTAAACAACAAGAAAAAAATCATACAAGTCTCAACCTATCTTACTGTGGGAGAATTGTGGACTCGGCATCAGGTGTGTCAGAAGACAACTCCTCTCCCCAAAATTTCTCCACCATGTCTCTGTCTAATGTTGTCAAAATGTCTATCTGCCTTCCTTGGCTCCACCCAGCAATGACTGCATCATTCCAAGCTGAAAAATAACTTATCTCTGCAGGCTTCAAAGCACATTAACTCCCCAGGGACTTCCCCAGGCAAACCACTACGCATTATAATAATAATAATTTTTATTAGTGTCACAAGTACGCTTACATTAACACTGCAAGGAAGTTACTGTGGAAATTTCCTAGTCGCCACACTCCGGCGCCTGTTCGGGTACACTGAGAGAGAATTCAGAATGTCCAATTCACCTAACAGGTACGCCTTTTGGGACTAAACCAGACTGAAAAACAAATTCCTTCATCAATCTCACCAGTTGGCTGCTAAAACCACCCAGGCCCTGGAGAACAGAAATATTTTTAAACAAACACATTCAAAACCAGGCCTTTAACCCTTACGTTGCCCACCACATTAATAGTCCAAATTTCCAATCACCACACAGTCGACAACAGGCTGCTCACCTTATGAAATAATATTTAAACAACTTCCTAGAACAAGGTATACTTTGCTTAAGTGTGAAGTTATTAGCAAAATAAGAAAAAAGCAAGACAAAGTAATTACAAGTCATGATACACATGAGGCATGAAACTTAGAAAGTTTAATGCTGGTCAGATTCCAGTGCAAAATAACTGAGGTGACAAGGAGGTGTATTTAATTGACGTTATTGTGAATGGACCAAATGCATTCACAGGGGAGGTGCTAGTCTAGTTGGAATGTCACTTGATTAGTAATTTTGAAGTCTATGCTGATGATGTCCTGGGGACAAAGGTTCAAATCTCATCAGAGTGATTGGTGGAATTTAAATTCATTTTATAACTTTGTAATTGAAAGCTATACTCAGTACAAAGAACAAAGAAAAGTACAGCACAGGATCAGGCCCTTCTGCCCTCCAAGCCTACACCGACCATGCTGCCTGTTGAAACTAAGATCTTCAACACTTCCAGAGTCCATATCCCCCTATTCCCATCCTATTCATGTGTTTGTCAAAATGCCCTTTAAATGTCACGATCATCCCTGCTTCCACCACCTCCTCCAGCAGCAAGTTCCAGGCACCCACTACCCTCTGTGTAAAAAACTTGCCTCTTGCATCTCCTCTGAACCTTGCCCCTTGCACAATAAACCTATGCCCCCTCTACCCTGGGAAAAAGTCCCTCTGTTTATACCCCTCATAATTTTGTAGACCTCTATCAGGTCGCCCCCTCAACCTCCTTCGTTCGAGTGAGAACAAAACAAGTTTATTCAACCTCTCCTCATAGCTAATGCCCTCCATACCTGGTAAATCACTTCTGCACCCTCTCTAAAGCCTCCACATCCTTCTGGTAGTGTGTTGTTCAGAATTGAACACTATACTCCAAGGGTGGCCTAACTAAGGTTCTATACAGCTGCAACATGACTTGCCAATTTTTATACTCAATGCCCCGGCCAATGAAAGCATGCCATATGCCTTCTTGACTATCTTCTCCACCTGTGTTGCCCCTTTCAGTGACCTGTGGACCTGTACACCAAGATCTGTCTGACTGTCAATACTCTTGAGGGTTCTACCATTCACTGTATATTCCCCACCTGTATTAGACCTTCCAAAATGCATTACCTCACATTTGTCCGGATTAAACTCCGTCTGCCACCTCTTTGCTCAAGTCTCCAAACGATCTAAATCCTGCTGTATCCTCTGACAGTCCTCATCGTTATCCGCACCAACCACCAACCTTTATGTCATCCGCAAACATACTAATCAGACCAATTACATTTTCCTCCAAATCATAGAATTTACAGTGCAGGAGGCCATTCGGCCCATCGAGTCTGCACCGACTCTTGGAAAGGGCACCCTACTTAAGCCCACACCTCCACCCTATCCCTAAAACCCAGCAGTCCCATGTAACCTTAGGGCAATTTAGCATGGCCAATCCATATAACCTGCACATCTTTGGACTGTGGGAGGAAACCTGAGCACCTGGAGGAAACCCACGCAGACACGGGGAGAACATGCAGACTTCGCACAGACAGTGACCCGAGCCGGGAATTGAACCTCAGACCCTGGAGCTGTGAAGCGACTGTGCCGCCCAAATCATTTATATAGACTACGTACAGCAAAGATCCCAGCACTGATCCCTGCAGAACACCACATGTCACAGCCCTCCAATCAGAAAAGCACTCTTCCATTGCTACTCTCTGCCTTCTATGACCAATGTTAGTTCTGTATCCATCTTGCCAGCTCACCTCTGATCCAGTGTGACTTCACCTGTTGTACCAGTCTGCCATGAGGGACCTTGTCAAAGGCCTTACTGAAGTCCATATGGACAACATCCACTGCCGTAGCTGCATCAATCATGATGTGGAGATGCCGGCGTTGGACTGGGGTGAGCACAGTAAGAAGTCTTACAGCACCAGGTTAAAGTCCAACATGTTTGTTTCAAACACTAGCTTTCGGAGGACTGCTCCTTCTTCAGCTGAATGAAGAGGCATGTTCCAGAAACATATATATATATAGACAAATTCAAAGATGCCAGACAATGCTTTTGCAGGTAATTCAATTTTTACAGATCCAAAGATAGGGGTAACCCCAGGTTAAAAAGGTGTGAATTGTCTCAAGCCAGGACAGTCGGGAGGCTTTCGCAAAGCCCAGGCTTGATGGTGGGGGGGTGAATGCAATGCAACATGAATCCCAGGTCCCGGTTGAGGCCGCACTCGTGTGTGCTCAACCTGGCTATAGGTTTCTGCTCGGTGATTCTGCATTGTCGCGCGTCCTGAAGGCCGCCTTGCAGAACGCTTACCCGGAGATCAGAGGCTGAATGCCCTTGACTGCTGAAGTGTTCCCCGACTGGAAGGGAACATTCCTGCCTGGTGATTGTCGCACAATGTCCATTCATTCGTTGTCGCAGCATCTGCATGCTCTCGCCAATGTACCATGCTTCGGGACATCCTTTATCCTTTCCTGCAGCGTATGAGGTTGACAAAGTTGGCCGAGTCGCACGAGTATGTACCGCGTACCTGGTGGGTGGTGTTCTCACATGTAATGGTGGTATCCATGTCGATGATCTGGCACGTCTTGCAGAGATTGCCTTAGCAGGGTTGTGTGGTGTCGTGGTCGCTGTTCTGAAGGCTGGGCAGTTTGCTGCAAACAATGGTTTGTTTGAGGTTGCGAGGTTGTTTGAAGGCAAGTAGTGGAGTTGTGGGCAAGACCTTGCTGCAGGGGCTGTTTAGCTCACAGGGCTAATCGCTGGCTTTGAAAGCAGACCAAAGCAAGCCAGCAGCACGGTTCGATTCCTGTAACAGCCTCCCTGAACAGGCGCCGGAATGTGGCGACTAGGGGCTTTTCACAGTAACTTCATTTGAAGCCTACTCGTGACAATAAGCGATTTTCATTTCATCTTCATCGATGACTTGTTGGAGGCTGCAAAGAAAATGGCGTAGTTTCTCCGCTCCGAGAAAGTACTGGACGACGAAGGGTACTCTGTCGGTTGTGTCCTGTGTTTGTCTTCTGAGGAGGTCAGTGCAGTTTTTTTGCTGTGGCGCGTTGAAACTGTCGATCGATGAGTCAAGCGCCATACTCAATACTCAACACTGACAACTGCCAATCTCCAGACCCAATTTTGCAGCTCATCTGCTTCATTCTGGATCACAACGTCTTCACCTTCGACAAAAAGTTCTTCATCCAGATGCACGGAACAGCCATGGGAACCAAATTCGAACCTCAATACGCCAACATGTTCATGCACAAGTTTGAACAAGACCTCTTCACCGCACAGGACCTTCAACCAACGTTATGCACCAGATACATCGATGACATTTATTTCCTTTGGACCCACGGCGAAGAATTACTGAAACGACTACACAATGACATCAATGAGTTCCATTCCACCATGAGATGCACCATGGACTACTCTCCAAAATCAGTTGCATTCTTGGACACACTCATCTCCATCAAGGACGGTCACCTCAGCACTTCGCTTTACCGGAAGCTCACGGATAACCTCACGATGCTCCACTTCTCCATCTTCCACCCTAAACACATTAAAGAAGCCATCCCCTATGGACAAGCCCTCCATATACACAGGATATTCTCAGACGTGGAGCAGCGTAACAGACATCTACAGACGCTGAAAGATGCCCTCGTACGAATGGGATATGGTGCTCGACTCATCGATCGACAGTTACAATGCGCCACAGCAAAAAATTGCACCGACCTCCTCAGAAGACAAACACGGGACACAACCGACAGAGTAGCCTTCATCGTCCAGTACTTTCTCGGAGCGGAGAAGCTAATACATCTTCTTCGCAGCCTTCAACACGTCATTGATGAAGATTAACATCTTGCCAAGGTCATCCCCACATCCCCACTACTTGCCTTCAAACAACCGCGCAACCTCAAACAAACCATTGTTTGCAGCAAAGTGCCCAGCCTTCAGAACAGCGACCACGACACCCACACAACCCTGCCATGGCAATCTCTGCACGACGTGCCAAATCATCGACATGGATACACTATTACACGTGAGAACGCCACCAACCAGGTATGTGGTACATACTCGTGCGACTCGGCCAATGTTGTCCACCTCATACGCTGCAGGAAAGGATGTCCCGAAGCGTGGTACATTGGCGAGACCATGCAGACACTGCGACAACGAATGAACGGACATTGTGCGACAATCACCAGGCAGGAATGTTCCCTTCCAGTCGGGGAACACTTCAGCAGTCAACGGCATTCAGCCTCTGATCTCCGGGTAAGCGTTGTCCAAGGCGGCCTTCAGGACGCGCGAAAACGCAGAATCGCCGAGCAGAAACTTATATCCAAGTTCCGCACACATGAGTGCGGCCTCAACCGGGGCCTGGGATTCATGTCGCATTACATTCATCCCCCACCATCTGGCCTGGGCTTGCGAAATCCTACCACTGTCCTGGCTTGAGACAATTCACACCTCTTTAACCTGGGGTTACCCCTATCTCTGGATCTGTAAAGACTAATTACCTGCTCATGCTCGCATTTTAAGCATTGTCTGGCATCTTTGAATTTGTCTATATATATGTTTCTGGAACATACCTCTTCATTCACCTGAGGAAGGAGCAGTGCTCGAAAGCTAGTGTTTAAAACAAACATGTTGGACTTTAACCTGGTGTTGTAAGACTTCTTACTGTGCATCAATTATCTTTGTGACCTCCTCAAAAAACTTATTAAGTTAGTGAGACACGACCTCCCCTTCACAAAACCGTGCTGCCTCTCGCTAATACTACCCCTTGATTCCAAATGGGAGTAGATCATGTCTCGAAGAATTCTCTCCAGTAATTTCCCTACCACTGACGTAAGGCTCACCTGCCTGTAGTTCCCTGGATTATCCTTGCTACCCTTCTTAAAAAAAGGAACAAAGTAGTAGAAACCATGAAATTACCATGGATTGTCAGGAAATCCCGTTTGATTCGCTAATGTCCTTTAGTTTAAAATTATTTCTTTTAAAAAAATTTAGAGTACTCAATTTGTTTTTTCCACATAAAGTGCGGCCAATCCACCTACCCTGCACATTCTTTTGGATTATGGGGGTGAGACCCACGCAGACACGGGGAGAATGTGCAAACTCCACATAAACAGTGACCAGGGGCCGGGATCGAACCCAGCTCCTCGACGCCATGAGGTAGCAGTGCTAACCACTGTGCCACCATGCCACCCGGTTTGAAATTATTTCTGAGTAACAATGGAGCAAAGCACATTTTAATACCACCATATCTCAAAGCACAAAGTGTGGAAGGAAAATCTCTGCCTTTACTGGATTGGCCTGCATGTGACTCCAATCTCACAGCAATATGGTTAACTATTAACTGCTCCCAAGGGCAATTAGGGATGGGGAAAAATGCCAGAAATGCCCACATCTTATGAATGAATTAACCAAATTAATGAAGGTTGGAGGGAGACACCATCAGTATTTTGCAGAACATTTATAAAAAAGGAACTCTGACAAAATGAAAGTGAAAGTTAGAAAGAAAGTGAAAGTTTAAGAGAAACTAAATGTTTGGCAGTATCGGTAGAGGAAGTGAGTCAGGGTCCTTGATTAGGACAAATCAATGTCACAGTCACAACCACTAAGTGGTTTGCATTGGGGCAAAATATGTTGTGGAAATTTATTTGTCGGGTCAAGATGGAGGAGAGAGATCACAGTCCAAAGTTGTTGAACTCAATGTTGAGATCGGCGAGTTCTAATGTGCCTAATCGGAAGATGGGGTGCTTCTCCTCCAGTTTACGTTGAGTTGTACTGAAACATTGCAGCAAGCCAAGGACGGACATCTGAGCACGAGACCAAGAAGCTGAGTTGAAATGGCAAACAACTAGAAGGTTGGGGTCATGCTTGCTGACTGAGCAAAGGTATTCCCCAAGCAGTCATCCAGTCTGCATTTAGTCTACCCAATATAGAGGAGATTATGGGAGCAGTGAATACAGTAGACTAAATTGAAGAACGTGCAAATGAAATATTGCTTCAACAGAAAGGTGTGTTTTGGGCCTTGAACAGTTATGAGGAAGGAGGTAATTGGCAGGTGTTGCGTCTTCTGTTGTGGTAAGGGAAGATGCCACGGGAAGCATTTTATTTCATTAGTTTCATAGAAAGAAGAAAAAGTTGTACTTTTCATTATTGCTTGTCAAATGATGAGATTTTTGTGAAACATTTGCTGGTGTAAACAAATATGCAAACCAGCCTGTAAAATTTCCACTATTGCTCATGTTAATTTATTCATATTTGCCTGGAAAAGTCATATAGTCATGTTTAGTCACTCTGATCCTCCTTGCTTACCTGGAAACAAAACCATTCCTTTCTTGCCTGACGTTCCAGGCAAGAACAGTGGTGTGCAGCGGGTTCCCGAGGCCTTGTGCCAAGAGCAACGGAGTCAGAGGTAAAGAAGCCATGTCCCCTCTTTTACAGCTCTAGTTGGGTGGTCAGTGGGGTGGGTGATGAGGGGGTGTCAGTGTGGGAGGGTGTCAGGAGGTGGTCACTGGGGATTAGTGAGCGGTGGAGTTTGGATGATGTGATAACCCTCACGAGGACAATGGGAGTTCAGTAATCAATCTTCCCATGGGGCTCACAGAATACAAGTTCCCGTGATAGCGGCCGGAAGCTCGCTCAGTGGGGACTCATTAGTGAACCCATTAAACGCTGCTCCCAGACTCAGAACAGAGGTTCCAAGAGTCCCGGCTGGGACATTTGTGTTGTATGCCGTGGTAGCAGCTTTATCTTTTGGATTAAAATAACCTGCTTGGCCTTCCTCTTCGTGTCTCCTGGATTATTACAGATGATCAATGAGGGGGTGGAGGTCAGTGGTGGGAATTTGATAGTCAGTGGGGAGTAGTGAATAGAGGGTAATCAGGTGTTGGGTAATCGTGGGGGTGGATAAGTGTTAAAGGGAGGTGATCAGTTGGGAAGGTCGGTGGAGGGGGTGGGCTGTGAGTGGGTGGGTGGGTAGCTAGTTGGGAGGGGCATCAGCATCTACCCCATAAAGCCCCTTTGGAATCTTGTATGTTTCAATAGAATCACCTCTGTCTTCTCAACTCCAATGAATGTAGGCACGTTTATGACAGCCCCTTCATACCAGAAATTAGCTGAGTAAACCTTTTCTGAACTGTCTCTAATGCAAGTATATCCCTCCTTAAATAAGGAGACCAAAACTGTAAGCAGTACTTGAAGTGTGGGCTTGCCATTGCCCTGTAGTTTCTCTACTTTTATACTCCATCCCCTTGCAACAAAGGCCAACCTTTGATTTGCCTTCCGAATTACTTGCTGTACTTTCATGTTGATTTTTTATGATTAATGTTTAAAGACACCCAGATTCCTCTGTAACAAAGCTTTCTGTAGACTCTCCATTTGCATAGAATTCTGTTTTTCTATTCTTCTTACCATAGCAGACAATCTCATATTTTCCCACATTATACGCCGTCTGCCAAACACTCACTCACTTGACCTATTTATATCACTTGGCAGGCTGGGATTTCCCATGCCAAAAGTCTATTAAGTTTTGGCAGGACCGAATAATCCAGGGGGTAGGGAAGGCTGGAAATTCTCACCCTTTGTATCCTCACTGCTTTCCTACCTATCTTGCTATTATCAGCAAATTTGGCTACAATGCCATCTGTCCCTTCATCCAAGTCATTAATATAGCTTCTAAATAATGTAGCTGCGGCACCCCACTAGTTACAGTTTGTCCACCATAAAATAACATCATATTTATCCCTCATATAAAGAGATTATCTGATCATTATTATCTTGCTGTTTGTGATAGGTAGCTTTGGAGAAATTGGCTTCTGCATTTCCTGCAACGTAATAGTGACAACACTTCAAAAATGTCACCACTGTCCCAGAGGACCATAGACTGCTCTCACCTTTGAGAGAGAGATGCCTGGTGGTGATTTAATCTGAGGGCAACCATACTTCAGGAAAGGGGCAAGGTTGAGAAGGAGGGGAATTCAGGAATAACCACAGCCAGTACAGGAATTGTATCAGCGCTGGTGGTGTTGCTCCGCACCACAAACCAGCCATCCAGTCAACTGAGCTAACCAACCCTCAAAAAGTAAAGCACTTTTGAATGTCCTGGATGGTGAAAGGTGCTATATAAATGCAAATATTTTTTCCTTTTGATTTACTGTGTACAACTCTGGATTCCCTGTCAGATGAAAGACACTAAAGGCATGGAGAGAATAAAGGGTAACTTCACCAGGATGAGAAAGTCATGAAAGATTTGAGATGCAGGAACTGTTCACACTGGAACAGAAAAGATTAAGAGGAAATCTAACAAAATTATAAAGAGTTTTCGTGGATCAACGCTATTTTTCCTGGCTGTCGAGTGCCTGACAATTAACTGGGGGAATGTCGAGGCATGGACCGCAATTGCCACGGCCTGCAAGCCAGACATCTTGCTGCAAACCCCACTGACCACCCACCTTGGCCCTTAGTTCCGCAGAGTGCTACCGACCATATGGGTACTCCAACCCCCACACCGCAGGCTCCACTCTCCCACCCCACCACCCCCACACCCCACCCTCCACTATACCAATCCCCCAACCAGCTGCCACCTGCCAAAGGGGCTTCACGCAGCCCACCCATACAACCAGCAATGGTGGCCTTCCTGCTGGATGATGGGCCCCTTGGGGATATACTGCGGCTGTACGAGTTAGAGCTGCTCATGGAAGAGGAAACTGCAGCAGCGGAGCTTGCCCCAGAGGAACAGGAGGCAGCCGCTGAGGATGAATAGCCGACCGCCCAATAGGCTAAAGAGGAGGAGGAGGTGCAAAGCAGGCATCACATGAGGCCTCGCGTGCACCAACAGCACCTGACATTAGAGGATCTGCCAGATCGGGCATGCCGTCGAAGACTCCGGCTGAGCAGAGGGACAAGTGCCACATATCTGCCAGATCATGGTGGGGTAATGGGGAGGTCACCTGCTCCCGATGGCTGTCAAAGTGATGGCCGGCCTGAACTTTTATGCCTCGGGCTCCTTCCAGGCACGAGTGGGGACTGTGGTGATATGTCTGTGACCTCCCTTCAGCAGATGGCATCAGGCATCAGTCATGTGACATGCGGCTATTGTCAGTTGGTAGTACTGCGTACACAAGGATAGTCATACATCGGGTAGTTCCAGAACAACCTAATCTGTATAGCATTCTGTATGTTATCCTTCCACGTGTTACCTAATAAATCGTCATTCTAAGTATGCCATCAGCAGTTCTGAAAGAATCATTGCAAGGACAAGACAACAGAACACAGCACGGTATGAGGAGTGTTGCACATTGAAGGAAGCAGCAGAAAGACAAAGGAAAACCGGCCGAAGAATGAAACAGAAATAAAGAAGGTTCTTCAACCAACCTGGTAAACAATGGCCGTGAAGCTCGAGATAGAGAGTTTAAAGGCACCCCACCAGCTTTAAGTATCGGATAAAGTAGACGAAAAGTGCCGCGTTTTCAAACAGCAGTTTAAGCTCTATGTTTTAGCTCTTGGCCTGCAGGCACAGCCTGACGAGAGGTGCATTGTGTTGCTGCATCTTCAAAATCTACAACACATTTGCGTTCCATAGCGAAGAGGAAAGCAAGAGATACAAATAAGTGATAGAGTACTTTGATCGGCATTGCTCTCCAAAAAGAATGAGACACTTGAAAGATATATTTTGCGTACGTGTATCCAGAAACCTGGCAAATCTTTTGACAGTTTTGTCACTGACTTGAGGCTGATATTTCAGGCAAATGGTATTTGGCATATCAAATGACAAGCTCCATGAGAGATTGCTATGGGAAGATGATTTGATATTGGATAAAGCAATTAAGATTTGCCATGTGGGTGAGTTGGCTGCACAGCAAAGCTGTACACTGAGCTCAAACATTTTGCCGCCAACATGGAGGAAGACGCCAGCACCATCAGCACTGTGACGCAGTTGAATAAGAAACGTGGTCTCAGTACATGTGGCCATTTTAAGTGGATGACAGGAGCCGCCATCTCATGCCAGAAAAGTGGCAACCGACATGGCCAGCGGCAATGTCCAGCATATGGAAAAGTAGGCTCTAGGTATTTTCGAACGAATCATTTTGTGAAACAATGTTTTTTGTGTCCTTCAATGGACCAAATCAGAGCAGTTATTGCAGTGGAGTAGATGCCTCTAGAAGAACAGTTCTTTATTGATCGAATTTCAGAAAAGGGCCAGAGCGGTCCAACCGAAATGAGTGAAGGAATTCTTCTGAATAGTCGAGAGTGGCTGTATGGTCCAGACACCGAATGGCGAGACTGTTACTGCGATTTGCAATGTGATATGCTTGTACATTCACTTGATGATAGCAAGCAAAGGTCCAGACGAAAGACAACAAATCCAATGAGACGCTGGAGGAGCCAAAGAGATTTCCAGGCTTCTGATTAACAGTCTTTAAAAAAGCGTATATACTCAGCGTCATGATACAGGAGCATGATTAGTCCATATTAAAGCATCTATAAGTTGGAAATGTTAAGTGTTCAGAGAATAGAAGCCGATGAGCTTCACTCTGGAGTTTACGTTTGAGCCAAATGAGTATTTTACAAACAAAGTAATATCGAAAGCATACTGGCTGGAATCACGGCCTGACGAGTGGGAATTCTCATTTTGTGACAAACCAGAAATCACAGGATGCACCGGGTGACAAATTGACTGGAAGACTGGAAGATCAGTAAAATAAAGCCGAAGCATAACAGTCGGAGCACTCACAAAACGGTTACGAAAACTGTACCAAATAACCCATTCTTTATTGTTTTCAGTCCTCCAGAAGCTCTGCAGCATGGAATGTTAAATAAAAGTTCTGCAGCAGACTTCCAGTGGCGGCCATGGTGTGGGTGGTTGCACACTTGGCAGCTCCCGCTCGAGGTGGTTTTGTTTGTCCTTTCCCCTGATTAACAGGCAGATATTTTAAAGGAAAAAGATGCAGGAGTGATGGAGGAAGACTATACTCCACCGGTGAATGGAGTCGTGGACAAGAAGCGGTTTTAGAAGAAAGGAGCTGCTAGAGCAACAAATTCTTCCTGTGGCACAGGGAAAGATGGCGGCGAGCAAGGGGTCAGCCCTACCATCTCAATGGTCGATGTAGCATCTGGGGGATGTTTTGAATGAAAATTTCAGCTAGCAGAGAAGGGAAGCTCTGGAGGACCTGGCGAAGACGGTAGACCCGCTGAAAGGGGAGATTGACCGTGTAGAGCTTAGGTTGGAGACAGAAAGTCAGGCGATCCAGCAGGTGCAGGAGACGTTGGCGGAGCATGAGGAGCAGCTTCCTTCGTTGGCAGCCAAAATCGGGATGTTGAGGGATACCCAGAAGCAACTCAAGGATAAGATGGAGGTTCTGGAGAACTGCTCCTGGAGACAGAATTTGAGGATTGTGGGGTTGCCAGAGGGCATTGAGGGAGCATTCGCTCCTGCGGACCTGCCAGATTAAGGAGGAGGGCAATTTTTCTGTTATCAGGAACTCATTCAAGCGCAGAGACTGATAGAAAAACTTTAAACTGGTGCTTTGCGCACCGGGAAACACCCGGTTAAACACACTTAACACAGGATTCAGTTAGATCGTGCCCTTAGCTTTCCTGAAAATGAAAAAGTCCAACTCCAGGGCAATCCCCTTTGTGCGTTTTTTGGGTGGGAAAAGGATTGTGTAAAGATAAATGGGGCTTTTGGGGAATTCTAGGCAGGATTATACAGTCTAGGCCATCTGGCAATGGATTGATGGGTACAAAGCATTTCCTTTCTTCTTTGAAGCTCCCTGGGGCCTCAGAAAGCCAACAGGGACTCTCAATGCTCCTCTTTCTAAGGAGGAAGTATCAAAGGCCACTATGGTGCTTCAGTCGGGTAAAGTGTTGGGACCGGTTGGTTTTCGGTGTGAGTTTTATAAAGAGTTTAAGGATTTGTTTTTAGACCCATTGGTGGGTATGTATTGTCACTCTTTTGAGATGGGGATGTTGCCGCCAACTCTAAGTGAGGCTATTATTTCTTTGATTGTAAAGGCAAGAACCCAGAAGAGTGAGCCTCCTTTAGGCAAATATCACTTCTGAATGCCGACTTAAAACTGTTTTCTCAGGCAGGGTTTTTTCAAACTCAGGTTTGGGTTATGGGCGGGTGTCGGGAGGGTCATAGAACGATTGGTCGAGGTGTTCCCAATCATGGACGATGCGCACAACAGTCATGACTAGCTTTTAAGAATGTCTGCCGCGACCGACCTTTAAACACAAACGATGGAGTCTTCCCACCAGAAGCGGCGGCAGACAGCAAGGCATGCATCCAGCCCATACACTGACATCAACCACCCTTTATGTCCATGTTTTGGGCGCAAAATCACAGAGGAGAGATTCCTCCATTTTGTAGCTGCCAGCTACTCCAGATAGGTAATTTTGTAATAAGGAGGAGAGGGCAAGAGACACAAACAGACACAACTGAATCTGATGAAGAGAGCTTCTAATAATAATAAAAATAATAATCGTTATTGTCAAATGTAGGCTTACATTAACACTGCAATGAAGTTACTGCGAAAAGCCCCGAGTCGCCACATTCCAGCACCTGTTCAGGCATTGAGCTGGTACGGGAATTGAACCCGTGCTGCTGGCCTTGTTCAGCATTACAAACCAGCTGCCTAGCCCACTGAGCTAAACCAACTTCTCAGGGGAGTCCACAGCAGTATATGCAGTATATACAGTGAGCTGTATGCAGAGCACCAGTGCCTCTGGTGAACAGCCAAAGAAAAAATTGAAATCGGGAACAAAGCAGTATAAAAATAATTTCTTGAGGTGTGGCTTTGTTAATTGCACCAATTCAAATCAGAATGCAAAGTCTATGTGTTATATGCAGGGAAGTACACGTCAACACTTAGCCGCGCTTTCGCAGAATCCCGGTCCTTGTCTTTATGATGTTAAAGCTAGTAATACTGTCTTAGTAATAAAGTTTGTTTGAATATTACATATCCCTACTTGTTGTGATATAACTCCTGGAGCGAAGTATCCTTTGCTCACAGTCTTACAAAATTAAAATTAAATGGAGTTTCTGTCCGGTAATTTTAGCAACTGTTGGGGTCTGGCCTGGATTTGTAATAGTCTGAATCGCTATACTTTGGAGTATGCAACCTGTATTGTTATCCTTCTGTATTAATATGATCTTGCTCTCTTTTTCCCCATTCACTGTGGTATCCTATTTGTTGTAGTGATCTGGCATTTAAGTTCGAGGCTCTGGTTCCTCAATTGACGTGTTCCAAATTGAGGGGAAAAAAATGGGGAAATAACAAATAAAAAATATTTTAAAAGACTAGATAAAATTTTGAAGCATAAGGTACAGAGTTATGAGGATGGAGTGGGGCAGTGAAATTAGGTTTGAATTAGTCCAGCACAGTTCTGGCGAAGATGCAATCAGCTAAATGGCATATTTGTGAGCTGTAAACAATAATGGTTCTTAAATGGAAAAATCTTTCTCTTGCTCTCAGACAATCAAGAATTTCATATAGCACTTTGACTGAAGCTAAACCAAGTGTTATACAGTGTTCCCTGCTTGATTTTACATTATATGCCATGAGATGCACTACAAAAAAATCAATTTGTCTTAACAGCGGCGTTATCTTTTATCTTTAATGATTTGTGTTTCAGCATGAAGTCCTTCTGTTCCTTTGTTTCTCTACCATATTCAAAATCCCACAGTTCAAGATCTGTTTCCTTTCTCTAATCTTATTTCCAAAGTGTATTCGCATTTTTTTTGCATGTACTGCATCGGTCATCTATCTGCCCATCCTTGTCGCCTCTGCATGTCCTCCTGCAGTCTTTCACAAGTCCTGTCATAATTTGCCTTCCCCAATTACAGTTATCAGTTGAGTATTGATATTATGCTTTCCAAGAAACAACACTAATAGAATCATAGAATCATATAATCCCTACAGTGCAGAAGGAGGCCATTTGGCCAATTGAGTCTGCACCGACCCTTCAAAAAAACACACTACCTATGTGCACTCACCCTTGATCCTGCCCTATCCCCGTTAGCCCAGGACCCAACCTCTGTGCATTAAGTGGCAATGTAGCATGACCAATCCGCCTAATGAGTATATCTTTGGATTGTGGGAGGAAACTGGAGTATCCAGAGGAAACCCATGCAGACCTGGGGTGAACGTACAAATGCCACACAGTGACCCAGGCTGGAATTAAACCCTGGTTTCTGGCGCTGTGAGGCAGCAGTGCTAATCATAATAAGTAATAAAGATACATTTCAATAGAATTCCTAGAATAGTATACAGGCATTATGTATGAATAGTTACATTGAATTTTGAAAATGTGGTACAATCTTGAAGAAAACTGTATGGGAAATTTTTAAACTTCAATTTTATCTTTTCAATGTCAACAGAAAGCAAATTCTCTTAATAGCTTATGGTTAATATTAAAACATAACATAATCAGGGTAAGGGGTTTTGGGTGTGCTACAAATCCACATAATGGAGGAAATATTTCCAAGAACATGTGGATATACAGATTGGCATATAGCAGAAACAGTATTAGGCCCTATAAGCTGCACCACAGCAGACGTGAAGATGGATCTAATTTGGTTCCATCATATCTTGTCTATTGGACACATGGTGAGTGATGAGTATAAAATAGATTTGGGTACTTTTGCCAGTATTTACTTTTTGAATCAAATATCCAGGTGGGAAATTAGAAAAGATTAAGTTCCTAACAAAGCAAATGTGGTGATTCAGGCCCCTTCTGCCAAATGTCTTGTTGTTGCTGTATATGCTGCAATGATGGCTCGCATCAAGAATTCCGGAAAATTCTTTAAATTTCCTGTCTAGACAGGAGATTTAACTTTTTAAATCATTCAATCTCAGGATTTTATTTAGAATTTATAATGCTATGGACAGAAGAGAGGCAAACTGAACTTCTTTAACTTCACTCTATGTCTGTAAGTAGAAGTGTTTTTGAATTATATTTAAACTAGGATGTGGCATGTTTTCCCAAAGTCTCAGTTTGTGTGGTCCAATTTTATAGGTAGCACATAGCAAAATCTCTTGATGATTAACTCAGAAGGTTAGTTTATTTCACATTCAAACCCGGGGATTGTTCAAAACCTCACATGTACTCACACAAACACACACACACACATATAAATAGTACAGGGGGATGAAAAGGAGGGAGTTTTTACAATAATGGACAATGACAGTAAAAGAACCACAGAAATGAATATTAGTTCACGTGATTTCCAATATCCGGGAAAAGTCAAAGTTTTGATGGTGTTTCCTTCATGGGGGAGTTCAGTCCAGATGAATTCATAGTTGGAGACTGCAACACAAAAATGTGAAACTGATGACAACGTGGTACAATAGGATTTCTGTGCTTAGACCACTTGGCAGGCAATGATCAGAGACTTTTAATAATGAACAGGCTTTGAGGAATTGAGTCAAGGTGATCCAGTGAGTCCTGCTGTCGGTCTATTCAACTAGTTGGTAATTCAGCAGACGGAGTGTTTCTCAATTCTCAAAGGAATATAAAGATTCCAAATTAGTTACCAAGTCATGTGACCATCTTTCTCCGCAATGATTTATCTATTGTCTGGGATTGGCTTTGGTTTCAGAACTGATAATGTCCCAGCCATTAGCTTTTAGAAGAGTTACCATCCATGTTCATGTTCTTGGGTCATGGCGCCATTGTCTGGGCAGATCCTATGACTCCATGGGAAGGGTACGCTTATCAATATGTAAATGATATCCATTGTACCATCAGCTTTGACAAAGGGTCAACTGGACTCAAAACGTTAGCTTTTTCCACTCCCTATAGATGCTGCCAAATCTGCTGGGTATTTTCCAGCATGTTCTCTTGGTTTCTGATTCCAACATCCGCAGTAATTTTATCTTTTCCATTGTACCTATTTTGAAAAGGACATGGATAGTCCCAGGTATGAGAAGGGTCTGTTAACAATGCTGCAGGAATAATACGTTTCGATTTGCACACCCCCTGGTTTCATGATTATAATGTCTTTATAATTGGGTGTGAGATTCCACAATGATAAGAGGAGGCTCCTTTTAGAACATAGAACATAGAAAAATACAGGACAGAACAGGCCCTTCGGCCCACGATGTTGTGCCGAACCTTTGTCCTAGATTAATCATAGATTATCATAGAATTTACAGTGCAGAAGGAGGCCATTCGGCCCATCGAGTCTGCACCGGCTCTTGGATAGAGCACCCTACCCGAGGTCAACACCTCCACCCTATCCCCATAACCCAGTAACCCCATCCAACACTAAGGGCAATTTTGGACACTTTTTGTTCTTGTAACTCCTGATGTAAGTTTACAGAACACCGGCCAATCCTGTGGTCATGTGACTGCAGTAGCTATTTTGTTGGATCTTGCAGAAAGTCAATTTTGAAAATAGCAAAAGAAAAGAATAAAGTCTGATGTACATAGTTGAATTTCTTTTGTGTCTTAGTGACATAACAGCTCATCATCTCACGGTTACTTTATTTAAACATGGCAAAAATAGATGAATACACCCAGCAATTGTACATTAGTTTAATTTCAGGATCTGGGAGATAACATTGAGTCCTTCAGCATGTTATGACAGGAGGAGAATCCGTTCAAATAGCATTGATTTTTCCACACCCCCTCACCACCGATCCGTAAACAGAAACTTGTTAACTTGTTTTCTTTTTAATAAGTGGTGGTGTTCTGACAATATGTATATTGTAAGAATAATGAAGAGTTAACAATTTACTGTAACTGCACCCAACCACCAGATGGCGATCAAGTGTATACATGTGGATCACGTGATACTCTTGATTCAGAGAGAAGGTTGTTCGGCGAGGAAGAGAACAGACGCATTATCAAGGCCTCTGAAATTAGAATCATAGTTTTAGTGAATCTGTAATCCTTTGTATCTCAGCAAGCAAGTCTATTTAGTTGTAGTGTAAATAAATTAGCTTTATTCAAAACTTAGCTTCATGTTCTCTGTGAGACACACTTCGAAGCCATCGTCATTCAAAAAGCAAAGAACATCACATGATACCAGCAGTGGAAATCGTAAGGTACCAGGTGTGCATGCTAAAGACAAGTAGAAAGGTTCAGCAAGAGAAGAGATGTTTGCAAAAAATTTCAATGAAACAAAACTTCGAGAAAAAATATATTTCAAACCAGAGTCTGACTTCAACGACAACATCAAAATAAATCCCAGTCGAAGCGAGATGGAAGGTCTTTCAACTCAAAGGCAATTTTGTACATCGGGTAAAGTAGACGTTAATTGGTGCAATTTCAAGCAGCAGTTTGAATTGTACATCTCTGCCCTGGACCTAGAAGCGGCCAGTGACCAGCGCAAAATAGGACTGTTTCTCACAGTGGCTGGTACAAGTCCTTGAAATCTTGAACTCGTTCCGGTTTGAGGTTGAGGCAGATAAAAAAAAGTATATAAAAGTAATCGAAAAGTTTGACAAGCACTGCCAGTTGCAACAAAACAAACCGCTTGAACGGTATGTGTTCAGGTAAAGAGTGAAAAAAGCAGATGAAACGCTTGACTGCTTCAAAACGGTTCTGAGACTTGAAGAGCAGGCATGTAATTTTTTGATTCTCCTAGACTCACCTCTGTGAGGTCAGATAGTCTACGGAGTAAAAAGTGACGAACTGCAGGAAATGTTATTGTGACAGTCTTATTTGACATTAGAAGACACAATCAGTATGTATAGAGCAAGCGAACTTGCCAGAAATCAATTCTCAGAAATGTTGGTCAGAGAAAGTGTTGCAAAAATCAACAACGTGGCTAACGCCATTAATGCAGTGGTACACTTAAAAAAGAAACGTGCTCTAAACGGCAGCCATGGTACACACGACGTCACGAGCATCATGACGTGTAAAAGGTGTGGCAACGTGCATCAGATAGAAAAATATCTGCATATGGAGAAACCTGTGTGAATTGTCACAAGCTTAACCATTATGCATCTCAATGTAGATCAGGAACAAATTCACAGCAGTTTCAAAAGCTTAGTATAGTGAACAAAGGAAGAGCTGTGCAGGAAGTAAGCATGAATGTTAAATAGATGATCAAACCTGACTCAGAAGAGTATGAATTTGGTTTCGGAGATTCCTTCTTTGGTGAAACAGTGGAAAGCATAGAAAACGAACATCAAAATATTACCAATTCGGAAACTTTAAAACAGATTTCCATCATTCAAAATACTGATGATTGGACGATTCCTTTAATAGTAAATGGAACCAACAAAAACATGAAATTGGGTACCGGAGCAAGAGCTAATCTCATTAATCAGACAGACATAGCCATGTCGTAGTCAATATTTTCCCCGCGTCTGTACTGTGATAGAGAAATTCAAACAGCATTCATTAGGTAAGCAAAACTGAACTTTATTTACGAATTAGAACTGCTAGCAGTATGGCTGAGACATGGAGTCGGAAGGCAGTCAAGTACAAACTGCTGGGTCCGTCCCAAGTCTGCGATATTACAGAAGAATAAGGCGATTTTTATACATTATAGGATCAAGATAACATGAATACAGCTTGGTCAGGAATTTGATCAAAAGTAAAACATAAGTAACAATCATTACAATGGCGTCACCTTGCTGACCTTTAGGGGACTGGGGTCTCATATCATTATCTTGTCTTTGTTTTAAGAGAAGGACAAATTTGTTTAAGTACAGGAAGAGACAGTTTTTTTAGCTTATCGTATATATTTAGACTGCTCTGGTCTCATGACGAACGCGTCTTATCCGAGTTTTAGAGTCAGCCAGTTCTCAGGTCAAGTGTTGACCTCGGCTGTTTGTATCTGTGCCTTAGGTTATGTGAAGTCAGTTTAAATTCAATTGTACCAAGAAGACTTGACTAGTTTTCCCATCATGCCATTATTTGCTTCACACAATACCACAGCCAGATTAAAGATAAAAACCAGTGATTGACGAGAATGATTGTCAACTGCGAGGTTATAATGGTAACTTGATAACCATAATGGGTACCTATTATTTAACAGTCGAGGTCAAAGAGAAAAAGTTTGCAATTAAATTTGAGAGTGTTGAACCAGAGATCATCATTACTTGGTCTTCAGGCATGTGAGATTCTCCAGCTCGTGAAACGCATTTACAGCTCGGACAGGATTTCATCCAATTGCAATGACCAGATTGAGGCAATTATTCAGAAAATTCCTCATGTCTTTCATGGTATGGGAACACTACCGTTTGAATGAAAAGTCCAGTGGAAAGTGAATGCCGAACTATGAGGGTACCAACTCCTTTGAGGGAACACTTAAAAGTGGAATTTGAGTGTGTACAGCAATTGTGGATAATCACCAAAGTGGAAAAGCCAACTGACTGGGTCAGTTCTATGGTTTGTGTGAAGAAAACCAACAGCGACTTGAGAATCTATATGATCCCAAAAGTCTGAAGCAGAGTATTAAGTGAGAACACGACTTGATTCCTTAAAGGGAGGAAATTAGAACTGAGATGTCAGGTGCCAAGATCTTTACCAAGCTAGACGCCTCCAGTGTTTTTTGGCAACTAAAATTAGATGATGCAAGTTTGAAACTCTGCATGTTTAACACACCATACGGCAGATACTGTTTCAATAGAATGCCGTTTCAGATTATTTCAGTTTCCGAAATTTTTCATCGGGCTATGGAACAGATGGGCGAACTTATCATAGGCGTACGAGTGTTCGTGGATGACATCATCATTTGGTCATCAAATTAAGTGGATCATAATGCACGTCTTCTGCAAGTTATGAAGCAAATTGAAAAGTTTGGTCTCAAACTGAAAAGAGCCAAAATGCCAATTTGGCATCTCCAGACTAATTCTCTTGGGTGATCAACTATCTGCTCAAGGAGTCCATCCAGGCACTGAAAAGATTGTACCCATTACCAGAATGTCATGTCCAAAAGACAAAAAGGCAGTCCTAATGATTCTAGGTGTTGTAAATTTTGGGGGGAAATTCATACCAAATTCATACCAAACTTGGCATCACGCACCACGGCACTAAGACAGCTTATCCGAAAGAACATAACATTCAATTGGTGGGCAGCACGGTGGCCTAGTGGTTAGCACAACCGCCTCACGGCGCTGAGGTCCCAGGTTCGATCCCGGCTCTGGGTCACTGTCCGTGTGGAGTTTGCACGTTCTCCCCGTGTCTGCGTGGGTTTCGCCCCCACAACCCAAAAATGTGCAGAGTAGGTGGATTGGCCACGCTAAATTGCCCCTTAATTGGAAAAAATAATTGGCTAATCTAAATTTATAAAAAAAAAAAAAAAAAAAACATTCAATTGGTCTGATGAACACAACAGAGAATGGTTCTGCACTTGAAGCAATATGAAGATCTTGACAGATGCCAGCAAAGACTGCATAGGTGCAGTGCTGTCACAGGTATGGACAAATTCCATAACTATGTGTATGGGTTACCCACATTCACAGTTGAAACCATTCATCGTCCTCTCCTCTCAATTATAAAGAAAAACTTGAACAAAATGTCTCCACGACTACAGAGGATGGTCATGAAACTTGGTCTGATTTTGAGCTCGTCTACACACTAGGAAAGGAGATAGTTGTAGCTGATGCACTATCACGTGCAACCGATGATCCAGGGACGACAGACATCATAAAGATCATTTAAGCTCATGCAACCCTCATTGAAGAGAACCTACCTGTGTCTGACAACAAGTCGTAATTGATTAAAGAAGAAACAAGTGAGGTCAAAAGTATCCAATGAATGTTAAAATACATGCAAGATGCCTGGCCCGAAACTACCAAAACATACGAGCAGAACTAAGCAGCAGGGTAGCATGGTGGTTAGCATAAATGCTTCACAGCTCCAGGGTCCCAGGTTCGATTCCCGGCTGGGTCACTGTCTGTGTGGAGTCTGCATGTCCTCCCCCTGTTTGCGTGGGTTTCCTCCGGGTGCTCCGGTTTCCTCCCACAGTCCAAAGATGTGCGGGTTAGGTGGATTGGCCATGCTAAATTGCCCGCAGTGTCCTAATAAAAGTAAGGTTAAGGGGGGGGTTGTTGGGTTACGGGTATAAGGTGGATATGTGGGTTTGAGTAGGGTGATCATGGCTCGGCACAACATTGAGGGCCGAAGGGCCTGTTCTGTGCTGTACTGTTCTATGTTCTAAGCAGTGTAAATGGGTTCCTGCTCAGGCAAAATCGTATCGATCGTAATACCGACTTCCTTACGACAAATGATCCTCAGCAAGGAAAGAGATATGCAAAAGAAGGTTTTGCAGTACAGAGATCACAGGGAAAATAACAATTGGCTCACATGAGGTCAAGTGTCTAGAATAGAAGTCCCATGAGGATTACTTCATGGAGATTGGCAGGCTAGAAACCGGTGGTGGAAGCTTCACTTTTCTGGCGGTGTTCATTTCACAAGCTGAGATAAGCACGCAAAGTTAAATCAGTTTGTAGATGATGTTACAGAATTTTGAGCAGAGTTAGGTTATATGGAGCCAATTGTGCAGCCTGGTTAGAGCTCCTTCTGTGGGGCCTGCTAGTCAGATGTTAGAATAGTAGGCTGGCTTTCAGCTCAGGAAGACAATATTAACTTGTTCAACAGACCAAAGTCTTAGGTGATTTTACCTTACCTTTTCACAAGGTCTTTAACAAAGAATGTTTATCCAGTGTCTGGAATTCAGCTTGGTCTTCAGGACTGCTAACGTCCCCGTTATTATGGATTAAAAGGAATAATTGAGAGGTTATTGTCCTAATAGACTCTCTGATGTCACAGGCAAATCTTGTCTATCAATTGTAAATGACCATTGTGTAGCTCCCTTTGAGGTTGGGTTGTGCAGTCCCCAGGTGGTCTGTTGAAAAATGAAAATCGCTTATCCGCACAAGTAGGCTTCAAATGAAGTTACTGTGAAAAGCCCCTAGTCGCCACATTCCGGCACCTGTTCGCGGAGGCTGCTACGGGAATTGAACCGTGCTGCTGGCCTGCCTTGGCTTGCTTTCAAAGCCAGTGATTTAGCCCTGTGCTAAACGGCCCCTGTTAGTAGTTCCTTTCAAATAACGAGGTCTGACATTTTAAACACTGCAACATGGTCACTTTTGTTCTGTTCAGTCACAGACAATAGTTCACTGAGTGTCAGCCATCTTACTTGGCTTTGTCTGTTGAAAGATCCAGTTTAAAATTTAGAAATAGTCCTCAGGGTATATTTTATAAAAATATTTAGGCCCATATTTTTCAGCAGCAGGAGGTGGCATGATGTTCAATGGCAGCGGGATTCTCGGTTCTCGCCACCATCAATGGGATTTCCCATTGAAGCCACCCCACATTGCTGGGAAATCCATGGGCGGGCAGTACTGCCAGTGGGACCAGAGAATCCCACCTCCAGCAAACAACTGGAGAATTCCAGTCACGGTATTAGGTTCTATTCCCTCACAAATGGCATACAGTTATAAATAGTAAGGCATCCCATAATATTCCAACACACTTAACTCTGTACTTGAGCCAGTAATCTACTGCTTCGTTTCAGTACATTAAGGATTCTCCACTCCAATCCTTGTGCTTTTATAGCTCATTTCTCATTAGAAAACATTCTGGCAACAATTTTCAGGCAACTCAAAAGAATGTAGAACATTTCCCACAAATTATTGCAAATTGGAACCTCAGCTTCAGCGACTAACCTATTATGGTCATGACAGCACTCATTTATAATGCCTCTGGCTAACTTAGACATCGCAACTGAGTACTCCTGGCCAGGAGACAAGATCATTATAGACCAGGAGTTATTGCTAATGTAAAGAAATATGCTCATATCAATTTGAGGCGGCTCACCATCCAATTGAGGGGTTGAAAGTTGGGTTCATATGATGAAATCGCCACAGAGCTTTCCAGAAGAGGGGTACCTCCAAAATGTTGCTTTCATATTGAACAGATGTTGAGTAAATGTCATTACAGATCTCAACTAGGTTTCTGCATGCTGAGAATCAGTTTAGGGTGAAACTGTCATTCATATTTGCAGGTACACAGCAGACAGTAATGAGGGTTGCGTTCAATGCTCCCATCACGTGAATTAGTGGAGAAGAATTGCCAGGCTCAGCAGGTTTTGACATATACATATGCACCTGCCACTATGTCACCTATTTGCAATAAATTAGATGCATAGTCTTAGGAGGCTTGAGTCCAGTAGAGAGCTATTCTATACGTTTAAATAACACACACAGGCAATCTTCAACTTAAGGACAACAATGACAATTTAGAAGGCCAATGCCATCAGTTTCTATGCCATCATCTCATTTCAGGCTATCACAGAGGATGTGCGCAATACCGGTCAACATGTTGTCTGCACGTGTCAAACAAGTAACAATCGTTTTACTTAGCGAGGTCAAAGTCTTCATCTGCTTTCTAATTTCTAATTCCGAATAATAATTGTGTTATTCCTCGATTTCCCATGATAGATGCTGAATGAAACCAATGAGATCTCTTAGACAGTGTGCAATAGTTCATATGAACACAAAGGTGTTGGGCGGGATTCTCTCACCACGGGGTCGAGCCGGAGAATCGCTGTGACCGGGGCGAATCACTCCATGCCACCTCGACGTCAGGATGTAATTCTCCGGAGAACGGAGAATCGGCGCCAATGGCGCCGGCGAGGCCTTTGCGGCACCGGTTGGGGGCCTCTCTATAGGGCCCCCCGGCGATTCTCTGCCCGGGATGGGCCGAGCGGCCATACAAAAAAACCCGAGTCCCGCCGGCGCCGTTCTAACCTGGTCTTATCTGGTGGGACCTCGGCGTGGAAGGATCCGTGGGCGGCCTGTGGGGGGGCGGGGTCCAACCCCAGGAGGTGCCTCCGCTGTGACCTGGCCCGCGATCGTGGCCCACCGATCGGCAGGCCGGCCTCTCGGACTGGGGGCCTCCTTTGTTCCGCGCCAGCCCCTGCAGTCCTACACCGTGTTGCGTCGGGGCCGGCGCAGAGAAGGGAGACACCGCACATGCGTAAACCAACAGCGCACACATCTGTCGCCGGGATCGGCAGCTGGAGCGGCGTGGGTCACTCCAGTGCCATGCTGGCCCCCTGTAGGGGTCAGAATTGCTGCTCCTGAGGTCATGTTGACGTGGTCGGGAAACGCAACGGCGTTTACGACGGCGTCAACACTTAGCCTCAGGATCGGAGAATCCGCCCGTTATACTTTGCTTAGCATGTAGCTGATCAATATCTCCTGGCAGGAATGCAGCTTGGGTCACTGTCTGTGCAGAGTCTGTACTTTCTCCCCATGACTGCGTGGGTTTCCTCCGGGTGCTCCGGTTTCCTCCCACAAGTCCCAAAAGATGTGCTTTTAGGCCATTTGGACATTCTGAATTTTCCCTCCGTGTACCCGAACAGGCGCCGGATGGCAACTCGAGGCTTTTCACGGTAACCTCATTGCAGTGTTAATGTAAGCCTACTTGTGACAATAACGACTATTATTATTATATGCCTCCTTAATTGCTGAGGATGGGATAGCACACAATGAGTTAGAGTTAAATGATATGAGGGTGCACACATGCCATGCGAGATTTGGCAATGTTCTGAACTTCCACAGAATCCATAGTGGAGAAGGAGGCCATTTAGCCCATTGAGTCTGCACTGTCCCTTCGAAAGAGCACTCTACCTCGGCTCACTCCCTCACCCAATCACCGTAACCTCATGCATTGACCATGACCAATCAAAATAACCTATACATCTTTGGACAGTGGGAGGAAACAGGAGCACCCGGAGAAAACTCACGTAGGCATGGGGAAGGAGTGCAAATTCCACACAGTCATCCAAGACCAGACTCAGACGGGGGTCTCTGGTAATGTGAGGCAGCAGTGCTAACCACTGTGACACCATGCCATCCTATCAATCTAACATTATCCTTATGACCTGTATGCAGGACTACTGGAAAGTGCAGAGAGGTGTTCACTCTTACCACACTTAATGTAATGTACTACAATTCCTGAATCAGCAGCCCTTACACTACATCATCAGTGCGTAATTCTTATTATGACCAGCCTCAGTTTCGCCAGGATTCTACAAAACCAACCCTTGACCTTCTGTGTGAAAGAATGGGGTTAAATTGCAACTTAATCCATAATTAGCTACTTAACAGCTGCAGAAGAGCCACTGGCTAGTCAATTGCCTGTGCGTGTTTTCATGCTGCTGAAAGTCTTCAATAATGCAGTGTTACTCTCTCATTGGCATAACTGCAGCAATCTCTAGGTTTATATGTGTCTCCTTCAGAAAGTCTTGGCAGCAACATAACATCAAACATGTTCTACATCTACAACCACTCAATCAGTTGAATTTACCATTTAGGTCAAGACCCCAGCTTGGGACCCTTATGGGGAGCCCGAGCACGCTCGTGTCCTTAATTCGCTCATCAACACTACCTTCTGGAGCAATGTCCTAATTGACCACCTCCATGCTCACTGCCCTATTAAGGAGGACAGGTGGGCTTCTGGAGCTGCAAGCCCAATCAGAGAGCCACATGGACGTTAGGCAGGCAACCCCACCAAGAGAGGGGAGCGCTGCAGAGGCAGGCAGACGGTGGCATAGTGGTATTCTTGCTGGACTAGTAATCCAGAGACTCAGGGTAATGATCTGGGGAGCTGGGTTTGAATCCCACCATGACAGTTGATGGAATTTAAACTCAATAAAATATCTGGAATTAAATGTCTAATGAAACCATTGTCAATTGTCATGAAACCCCATCTGGTTCATTAATGTCCTTTAGAGAAGGAAATCTGCCATTCTTAACTGGTCTGGCCTACATGTGACTCCATACCCACAGCAATGTGGTTAACTCTTGAATGCCATCTGAAATGGCTTAACAAGCCACTCAGTTGCATTGAACCGCTACAAAAGCACAAAAAGGGAATGAAAGCAGTCAGGCCAAATGGCATCAAACCAGGCACTGGAAACGACAACAGCAAATCCGGCCCTGTTGACCCTCCAAAGTCCTCCTTACTAACTTCTGGGCCTTGTACCAAAATTAGGAGAGCGTTCTCACAGATTAGTTAAGCAACAACCTGACAGTCTGCCCCAGACACCACTATCACCATTCCTGGGGAGCACATGGCCCACTCTACAGGTGCGGTACAGCAGCAATGGAAAAGTATTTTTTTAAGCAAAACAATGTTTATTCTATGAACTCAAGTTAACCTTTTTAAAACATACATCTTAGCAACCATTAATTCAAATACAACCCAAAGAATACAACACTAAGTAATTCTTAATAATTTGCCAAACAACATCCAGAAGAAAAAAGAAACACCTTTTAACAGAAGCACATTAGGTGAGTGAAAGTTAAAGTTACTACTCAGATCATTTACAATTCTGAATTCATCATATGATCAAGAGACAGTCTTTTCATGGCAGAGAGATCAACAGTACACCTGCTCTGTCTGGCTCCAGCTCCAACACTGAAAACAAAACTAAAACACACCCTGCAGCCTGCTCAAAAACGAAAGTAAGAAGCTGGTAGACAGCCCAGCTCCGTCCACTCACTGACATCGCTGCAGTAGTAAATACCCATTTCTTAAAGGTACTCTCACTACAGATACTTATATACACACCCATTTATAAACACCCATTTCTTAAAGGTACTCTCACATGACACCTCCCCCAAGATAAAAAAATAAACCACCAACTTCAAGATGGTTTCATTTTTCACCTTTTCACTATCCTTTAAGAAATGCACACAGTAAATATACTTTTCGTTTCAAAAAACAACACACGCAAACAGGCAAAATAATACAGTCCATTTTTTTTTCTTCTTCCTCCAACTGAAATCCTTTTCGATTGAGAGTCTCTTTGAACAAGAAGGTCTTTGCACGATCCGCCCATTTCTCTACGCCTCGGCATTTCTCTTTAAAGTCAGATACTTTAGTTCAATCTGATCACCGAGTCCCTTGCAATTCTCCAACACAGGAGCATCGATTATCACAGCTTTCAGGCAGTCAAATGCCTTTTGAAAGTCTGCTGTCTATTGAAATTTTCAAAGTTTCTTCAGCAAGTCCATCTGTGGAGCAATCATGCTACAAAACCTTTGCATAAAATGTTCGATCAAATCTACTCATGCCAAGAAATTGCATTATTTCCCTTTGTCTCGACAGTATTGAAAACACCTCAATAACTGTTGGTTTCACATCCTGTGTGACCATTCGACTCTGTCCAATTGTATGGCCAAGGAAAGTGACTTGGGCTTTTCCAAATTCACTTTTGGCTAGGTTTATCACCAAACCCACCTCCTGAAGTTGATCGAATAACTCCATCAGATCAGTTTCAAATGTTCTGTCCATGTCTGGCTGAAAATTACCAGATCATCGATGTATACGCACAATTGGGTAATGCTGAAACAACTTTGTTAGTTAAACATTGAAATGTGGCTGGTGCGTTTTTCATGCCATGGCATAACTTTGAATTGGTATATACCATCTGGAGTCACAAAAGATTAAATCTCATTTGCCCTTTCGGATAAAGGTTCCTGCCAGTAACCTTTAAGTAAATCCAGTTTGGAAATAAAAACTGACTGCCCCACTTTCTCAATGCAATCCTCCAAATGTGGGATAGGATAAGAGTCCGTTCTTGTAACTGCATTAACCTTTCGATAGTCCACACACAACCGTTGGGTACCGTCTGGTTTAGGTACCATCACTATGGGTGAGCTCCATTGGCTGCAACCCACTTCAATTTTGCCATTTTTAAGCATACTCTCAATCTCTTTGTTAACCTGTGCCAATTTTAAAGGGTTATGTCTATATGGATGTTGTTGATTGGAACAGCATTTCCCACATCTACATCATGTATAGCCATTTTAGTACTTCCCAATTTATCTCCACAAGTATTCCATGTGATATCAATAACTCTTTCAGGTCAGTTTGTTTTTCCTCTGAAAGGTAACTCAACAATTAATCCCAATTTTAAAGAACATCCTCATTTTCCAATTTAATTTGAGGTATGTCAAATTCACAGTCATCTGGATTTGGTTCGTCAATTTGAGTTAGAATCATTAAAATCTCCTCCTTTTGCTCTCCTTCCCTTTCAAAGTACCTTTTAAGCATATTCACATGACACACTCGGTGAGTCTTCCTTCAATCTGGTGTGTTTACCACATAATTCACCTCACTTAATTTCATTTCATTTATATCTGATAAGGTCCACAAAACCTTGCTTTTAAAGGTTCACCTACCACTGGTAACAACACTAAAACTTTAGCTACAATGGCAAAACTACGAACTTTGGATTTCTTGTCCGCTACCCGTTTCATCACATTTTGTGCAAATTTTAAATGTTATCTAGTCAATTTACCTACTCTATTTAATCAAAGAACAAAGAAAAATTACAGCAGAGGAACAGGCCATTCGGCCCTCCAAGCCTGCGCCGATCCAGATCCTCTATCTAAAACTGTCGCCTATTTTCTAAGGATCTGTATCCCTCTGCTCCCTGCCCATTCATGTATCTGTCTAAATACATCTTAAATGATGCTATTGTGCCCGCCTCTACCACCTCCACCGGCAATGCATTCCAGGCACCCACCACCTTCTGTATAAACAACTTTCCACGCATATCTCCCTTAAACTTTTCCCCTCTCACCTTGAACTCGTGACCCCTAGTAATTGAGTCTCCCACTCTGGGAAAAAGCTTCTTGCTATCCACCCTGTCCATACCTCTCATGATTTTGTAGACCTCAATGAGGTCCCCCCTCAACCTCCGTCTTTCTAATGAAAATAATCCTAATCTACTCAACTTCTCTTCAGAGCTAGTGCCCTCCATACCAGGCAACATCCTGGTGAATCTCCTCTGCACCTTCTCCAAAGCGTCCACATCCTTTTGGTAATGTGGCGACCAGAACTGTACGCAGTATTCCAAATGTGGCCGAACCAAAGTCTTATACAACTGTAACATGGCATGGCAACTCTTGTACTCAATACCCTTCCAATGAAGGAAAGCATGCCGTATGCCTTCTTGACCACTCTATCGACCTGCGCAGCCACCTTCAGGGTACAATCGACCTGTATACCCAGATCTCTCTGTACATCAATTTTCCCCAGGGCTTTTTCATTTCCTGTATAGTTCGCTCTTGAATTGGATCTTCCAAAATGCATCACCTCGCATTTGCCCTGATTGAACTCCATCTGCCATTTTTCCGCCCAACACTCCAATCTATCTACATTCTGCTGTATTCTCTGACAGTCCCCTTCACTATCTACTACTCCACCAATCTTGGTATCATCTGCAAACTTGTTAATCAGACCACACATACCTTCCTCCAGATCATTTATGTATATCACAAACAACAGTGGTCCCAGCATGGATCCCTGTGGAACACAACTGGTCACAGTTCTCCATTTTGAGAAACTCCCTTCCACTATTACTCTCTGTCTCCTGTTGCCCAGCCAGTTCTTTATCCATCTAGCTAGTACACCCTGGACCCTATGAGACTTCACTTTCTCCATCAGCCTACCATGGGGAACCTTATCAAATGCCTTACTGAAGTCCATGTATATGACATCTACAGCCCTTCCCTCATCAATCAACTTTGTCACTTCCTCAAAGAATTCTATTAGGTTGGTAAGACATGACCTTGCCTGCACAAAACCATGTTGCCTATCACTGATAAGCCCATTTTCTTCCAAATGGGACTAGATCCCATCCCTCAGTATCTTCTCCAGCAGCTTCCCTACCACTGACGTCAGGCTCACCGGTCTATAATTACCTGGATTATCCCTGCTACCCTTCTTAAACAAGGGGACAACATGAGCAATTCTCCAGTCCTCCAGTACCTCACCCGTGTTCAAGGATGCTGCAAAGATATCTGTTAAGGCCCAGCTATTTCCTCTCTCACTTCCCTCAGTAACCTGTGTTGCACGTTTTGGTATGTGGGCAAAACGCGTTTATTGGGGTGTATTAACTTCCAAGTGCTTAACACCACTAGGCTCTGTTCTATGTATTTATTCAGCTTAGGAGTCGCCAGGTGCCATATAGACACCGTCACGAGTATTCCAAGGTCAAGTTCAAAGTAATAAAGACGATACACCGATTAGTAAGGTCCAAACGATAATATTTATTATACAGTTATAATAAATACTCATGCACACACTAAGAGACTAAGCTATGACTAAACTAAAGTAATCAGAATACTTATCTAACAGGAACAGGCAAGGTCAGGGAGCGAGGCCTTCGTCCTGGTCTTGGGCTGCAACCTTCAGCAAGCGTTCTGGTCACTGGGGGTTCTAGCGGGCTTAGTTCGCGTAGCGAGCGTCGTACTGGCACTTACGGTTCGGCGGCTGGTGCTCGACGGCTGGAGTCAGAGTGTATCTTCAAGGTCTTGGTCAGGGCCGGAGCACGGAATAACAGACCGGACAACACGAGGTCCCTGTCTTTTATAGGGATCCCATTGTCCTTCCCTCTTCTTGGGCGGGCTTTAACCTTTGGTTATCTATTGGGTCAATTCCTCATCGATACTGTTTTAATTCCCCAATGCGAGGGGGTCTCCGTGATGGGGGGGGCGTTTCTTATGCCCTTTTGTTTGGAGGTTTCTGGTGCCTCGATGTCTGGGCCTTGATTCAAATGTGTCCATTCAGAATCAAATGTTTCTATTGTGTGGGTGTTCAGGTCTGATTGCCTCATTAGCATGCAAAGCGTTTTGCCATTTGCACCTAACTAAGGTCTTCTCACCTGAGCCCAAACTGGTTTCTGCTACTTGCAGAATGCAAAATGCTGTCTTTGCAGACTGCTGTTTTGGCTAAACTGCCTGTTTCCCTGCAGTCTTAGCGCTTGGCTTACTTTGTAGCTCAGCGTCCATTTTAGGTGGCTACACCTGGGATAGATCTCATCCGGACCTGGGGACTTGTCCACCTTAATGTTTTAGAATACCAAACACATCCTCCCTCCTTATGCCGACTTGACCTAGAGTAATCAAAAATTTATCCCTAACCTCAACATCCGTCATGTCCCTCTCCTTGGTGAATACCGATGCAAAGTACTCGTTAAGAATCTGACCCATTTTCTCTGACTCCACGCATAACTTTACTCCTTTGTCCTTGAGTGGGCCAACACTTTCTCTCGTTACCCTCTTGCTCCTTATATATGAATAAAAGGCTTTGGTATTTTCCTTTACCCTGTTTGCTAAAAATATTTCATGACGCCTTTCAGCCCTCTTGATTCCTCATTTCAGATTGGTCCTACATTCCCGATATTCTTTGTCTGTCTTCAGTTGCCTGGACCTCATGTATGCTTCCTTTTTCCTCTTAGCCCGTCTCACAATTTTACCTGTCATCTATGGTTCCCTAATCTCGCCATTTCTATCCTTCATTTTCACAGGGACATGTCTGTCCTGCACTCTAATCAACCTCTCTTTAAAAGTCTCCCACATATCAAATGTGGATTTACCTTCAAACAGCTGCTCCCGATCCACATTCCCCAGCTCCTGCCGGATTTTGGTATAGTTGGCCTCCCCCCAGTTTAGCACTCTTCCTTTAGGACCACTCTCGTCTTTGTCCATGAGTATTCTAAAACTTACGGAATTGTGATCACTATTCCCAAAGTAATCCCCGACTGAAACTTGAGCCACCTGGCCGGGCTCATTCCTCAACACCAGGTCCAGTATGGCCCCTTCCCGACTTGGACTATTTACATACTGCTCTATAAAACCCTCCTGGATGCTTGTTACAAATTCTGCTCCATCTAAACCTCTGACACTAAGTGTATCCCAGTCAATGTTGGTAAAATTAAAATCTCCTATCACCACCACCCTGTAGCTCCTACATCTTTCCATAATCTGTTCACATATTTGTACCTCTATCTCACGCTCACTGTTGGGAGGTCTGTAGTACAGCCGCAACATTGTTACCACACCCTTCCGATTTTTGAGCTCTGCCCATATTGCCTCACTGCTCGAGTCCTCCATGGTGCCCTCCTTTAGCACAGCTGTGATACCTTCTCTGACCAGTAATGCAACTCCTCCACCCCTTTTACCTCCCTCACTATCCCGCCTGAAGCATCGATATCCTGGGAAATGTAGTTGCCAATTATGCCCTTTCCTCAACCAAGTCTTAGTAATACAAATAACATCATACTTCCAGGTACCAATCCAAGCCCTAAGTTCATCTGCCTTACCCACTTCTTGCAGTAAAAAATGAATGAACCCAGACCACCAGTCCCTTTGCGTTTATCATCTGCTCCCTGCCTACTCTTCCCCTTAGTCACGCTGACTTCATGATCTAGTTCCTTTCAGGCTTTAGTTACTACCTCCTTACTGTCCACTAACCTCCTCATTTGGTTCCCATCCCCCTGCCACATTAGTTTAAACCATCCCCAACGGGGTTAGCAAAAGCATCCCCAAGGGCATTGGTTCCAGTCCGGCCCAGGTGTAGACCGTCCAATTTGTAGTAGTCCCACCTCCCCAGAACTGGTCCCAATGTCCCAAAAATCTGAACCCCTCCCTCCTGCACCATCTTTCAACCCACACATTCATCCTGCCTAATCTTTCATTTCCACTCTGACTACCACGTGGCACTGGTAGCAATCCTGAGAATACCACCTCTGAGGTCCGACTTTTTAACTTGGCTCCTAACTTCCTAAATTCTGCTTGTAGGACCTCACCCCGTTTTTTACCTCTATCATTGGTGCCTATATGCACCACGACAACTGGCTGTTCACCCTCCCCCTTCAGAATATTTTGCAGCCGATTTGAGACATCCCTGACCCGTGCACCTGGGAAGCAACATACCATTCGGGAGTCTCGTTTTCGATCACAAAACCGCCTTTCTACTCCCCTTACAATTGAATCCTCTATGACTATAGCCCTTCCACTGTTTTTCCCACCCTTCTGTACAGGAGAGCCAGCCACGGTGCCATGAACCCGGCTACTGCTGCCTTCCCCTGGTGAGCCATCGCCCCCAACAGTATCCAAAGCGGTACAACTGTTTTGGAGGGAGATGACCGCAGGGGACACCTGCACCGCCTTCCTGCTTTTTTTCTGCCTTTTGGTCACCCATTCCCTTTCTCCCTCGGCAATCCTAATCTGTGGTGTGACCAATTCACTAAACGTGCTATCCACGACCTCCTCAGCTCCAAAGTGAATCTATCCGCTGCTCCAGACCTGTCATGCGGTCTAACAAGAGCTGCAGCTGGACACACTTCCCGCACGTGAAGGATCCAGGGACATCAGCCATATCCCTGAGCTCCCACATTCAGCAAGAGGAGCATAACATGGGTCTGAGATCTCCTGCCATTTTTAATCTTAAGCTTAATTTAGTCCAACTATAATATCAAATAATAGATAAATGAAAAAGGAAAATAAAAGAAAAATTGTAACCAATCACACGATTAAAAAAAAGAAATGGAAAAACCTTACCTTATCAACACACCTCAGGGAAAAGAAAAACTACTTACCAATCACCAGCCAATCACTTACCTGTTGGCTGTGATGCCACAGTTCAACCTCTTTCTACTTCTACATACCCTCAAGTCTCCCGCATGATCTTTACACGGCTGGGATCCTTACAGTGATTGTTTTTTATTGTGAGAGAAGGAGGTAGGGAGGGAAACACTGAAGAAGTGTTTGGTGTTTAACTGTCACTTGACAACAGCTCCTCCACAAACCACCTTCTGGATACAGTTCAAACAATGCACTGATGGAAATTTTCCCCGCAACAGCCAATCAGCGGCTCCGCTCTGCTGCCCTCTGCTGGATGCTTGCCTTCACTTGAACACGGAGGGTGTCTTGCTCAGGTACACCTTCTGGATACAGTGACCACAATGCACTGATGCAAATTTTCCCCGCAACAGCCAATCAGCGGCTCCATTCACCTGCCCTCTACTGGATCAAATTGTTCCCTAAAAAATTTGACACGTAATCCAATAATGAAATTTCCGATTTCTCGCTCACCAATTTTTCCTCAATCAATTTAAGTTGTGCTCTTATCTCATAACCAAAAATTAGTTCAAAAGGACTAAATTTGATTGACCCATTAGGTGCATCCCTAATTGCAAACAGTATGAATGGAATTCCTTTATCCCAATCTTCTGGATAATCATGACAATAATTGTCTTTAATGTCTGATGCCACCTTTCTAGTGCTCCTGCGATTCTGGATGGTATGCAGTTGATTTAAATTGTTTTATTCCTAAACTATCCATAACTTCTTTGAATAATCTTGAGGTAAAATTCAATCCTTGATCCGATTGTATTTCTGTGGGTAGTCCATATCTAGTAAAGAATTTAAGTAACATCTCTACAATCTTTTTAGCTGTAATATTACGTACTGGAATGGCCTCTGGAAACCTAGTAGACACATCCATTATCGTCAAAAGACATTGCTTCCCACTTTTTCTTTCAGGAAGCGGTCATACGCAATCAATTAGGACCCTTGTAAAAGGTTCCTCAAATGCTGGAATGGGTATTAAGGGCGCTGGTTTTATCACTGCTTGAGGTTTCCATATCACTTGACATGTGTGACATGATTGACAAAATTTAACTACATCTTTATGTAGTCCAGGCCAATAAAAATGTTTCTGGAGTTTAGCTTGAGATTTCCTTACTCCCAAATGACTTCCCACTGGTACCTCGTGCAATTCGCAACATCTCCTTTCTATACCCTACCGGCAACACTACTTGATGAACTTCTGCCCACTTTTCATCCGCCTGCATATGTAAAGGTCTCCATTTTCTCATCAAAACATCACTTTTATGGTAATAACACTCTGGTATACACTCAAATTCCTCTACCGTATATGCTTTCTGATACATCCCTTTTATTTCTATATCTTTTTGTTGTAATTCTGCCAATTTTCCTGAACTAAAAATATCCGCCTCATCCTCCACCTGTTCTTGTTCTTTTTCAACCATCTGATCAAAAATCGTTTCTGATAATTGTACTTCAACTTTATCTTCACTCTTTGATTTCTCCTCGTCTTAACCTGTGACTTTGCGACCTTGTTACTACACAATCCGGAAAAATCCCTGTATATTCTTCCTTCAACACTTCAGTTGTCTGATTTTCCACTGGCTTATCAACCACAGTCGGCATCACTCCCACCTGCGATCCAGCTATATCATTACCCAAGATAAACTGTATTCCTGGACAAGGTAGTTTCTCTATTGCTCCTACTACCACTTCAAAACTCTTCACTGGACTTTCCAACCTTACCTAATATAATTGAACACTACTCCTCTCACCCTGAATTACACATATTACCACCTTTTCTGGCAACAGTGTTCCCAGACTACATAACTCATCTCTTACCATTAAAGATTAACTAGCCCCTGTATCTCTGAAAATTGTGACTTCTTTACCTGCTCCTCCTGATACACATGAGTAAATTTTACCCACACAAGTAAATTCTTTAAAGAGATTTGGCACCTTCTTATCAATCACCTCTTGATCAGGCTGTACAATCTTTTGCACCTCCTTCACTTCACTTGGGCTTTCCTTTCCCACTTTAACAAACCCCACTGTCTTATCTTGTTTTATTACATCAGCCTTTCCAGTGCTTTTCTTCAACCACCAACACTGTGACTTTACATGGCCTAGTTTATTACAGTGAAAATATTTGAAACTTTTCATTTATTTTATCTCCTTATTATCTCCCATCAGAGAACCTTTACCGTTACCATTTGAGTATTTCTCATGTCCCCAGTTTCTATCCCTCACAGGCTGAAACTGATGTCGGAAACAAATTCATAATCATCTGCTATTTCTGCTGCTAATCTCACAGTTTTAACCCTCTGCTCTTCCACATGAGTTCTTACTGCATCAGGAATTGATTTTTAAAACTCCTCCAAAAGCATAATTTCTCTGAGAGCTTCTTATTTCTCTGAAAGCCCTTATCCACCTATTTGATCCTGTTTGATTACTATGTTTGATCCTTTCAAACTCCATGTATGTTTGACCAAATTCTTTCCTTAAATTTCTAAATCTTTGTCTGTAGGTTTCAGGCACTGGTTCATATGCACCTAAGATGGATTTTTTTCACCTCCTCATACATCTCAGATAACTCCTCTGATAGTGATACAAACATTTCACTAGCCCTACCTACCAGCTTTGTTTGAATCAGTAATAATCACATGTCCTGTGGCCATTTCATTTGTTTAGTTACCTTCTCAAATGAAATGAAAAAGGCTTCTACCTCGTTCTCATCAAACCTTGGTAATGCTTGGACATATTTAAATAGATCCCCACCAAGCCTTCGACTTTGACGCTCTTTCTCACTATCCTCATCACTATCATCCAACTGTACATTTCCCTTTAGGCCTGCCAATTTTAACTGACTGTCATGTTTCATGGCCATTTTCTGAAGTTCAAACTGTCTCTCTTTATCTTGTTCCTTGATCTGTGCCTCCCTTTCTCTGTCTTTTTGGTCTGCTTGGGCTATTCTTCGTGTTTTCCTTTCTTCTCTATTTCCTCTCTCTTTCATATTCAAGCTGCTTTAATGCTTTCTCATGTTCCATTTGTTTAATTTATAACCAAATTTTTGCCATTTCCAATGAGTCAAACCGTATCTCAGGCAACTTTAAATGCTTAGCCACCGTCATAATTACCTCATCTTTTTGCATTTTGTCAGGTAATGTTAACTGCAATGTTTTTGCCAACTCTAACAATCTGCTTTTAGTCTCTGTCCGTAAGGTACTGCATGTGACCGTCTCCACCCCCATAAACTTCAGAGCCTCTGAAAGAGCCATTGTCCAGAACACACTCCCTATTTAAACTAACATACCACACCTGAAAAGCACCCACAATATGCTCACCCCTCACTGTCTTTAGGTTCACTAAGCCAATCCAATAGATAGACTTTTATCCCGGACGAGCCCCCAAGTTGTTATGGGCTAGGGTTTAGAGAACCCCAAAGTGTGTCATGGAGTTCACCTGACCCACAACTTTTACTAGATTGCGGTATGGGGAGCACATGGCCCACTCTACAGGTGTACAGCAGAAATAGAAGTATTTTTTTAAGCAAAACAATGTTTATTCTATGAACTCAAGTTAACCTTTTTAAAACATACAGTGAACACCTTAGCAACCTTTAATTCAAATACAACCCCCAAAGAATATAACACTAAGTAGGGTTAGGGTTAATAACTTCCAAAACAACATCCAGAAGACAAAAGAAACACCTTTTAACAGAACCATTTTAGGTTAAAGTCACTACACAGAACATTTATAATTCTGAATTCACCATATGATCAAGAGATAATCTTTTCATGGCAGAGAGAACAGCAGTACACCTGCTCTGTCTGGCTTCAGCTCCAACACTGAAAACAAAACTAAAACACACCCTGCAGCCTGCTCAGAAACAAAAGTGAAAAGCTGACAGACAGCCCAGCTCCACCCACTCTCTGACATCGTTGAAGTAGTAAACACCCATTTCTTAAAACTACTCTCATATGACAGGAGACAAAGTCCCATCTTCACATTAAGGTTACCCTCCATTGTGCTGTGTGGCACTACCACCATGGTAAATGGTATGGACTTCTTTCAGATCTAGCAACTTAAAAATGGGCATCCATGAGGCAATGTGGGCCATCAGCAGCAGCAGAATTGTATTTAACCACAGACTGCAACCTCATTGCCCGGCATATCGCTCACTCTACCATTACCACCAAGCCAGTAGGAGAGCATGCCAGGAGCAACATTAGGCACTGAAAAATGAGGTGTCGACCTGGTGAAGCTATAACACAGGACTACTTGTGTGCCAAACAGTATAAGCAGCAAGTAATAGACAGAGCTAAGTGATTCCACAACGACCACATCAGATCTAAGCTCTGCAGTCCTGCCACATCCACATCCATAGTGGTGGACAATTAAACAACTCACTGAAGGAGGAAGTTCCACAAATATCCCCATCCTCAATGATAGAGGAGGCCAGCAAATATGTGCAAAAGATAAGGCTGAGGATTCTCAACAATCTTCAGCCAGAACTGCCAAATGGGTAATCTATCTCAGTCTCATCTGGAGGTCCCCAGCATCACAGATGTCAGTCTTCAGTCAATACAATTCACTCCACATGATATCAAGAAATGGCTGAAAGCACTGCATACTGCAAAGACTATGGGCCCTGACAATATCCCGGCAATAGTACTGAAGATTTGTGCACCCCTAGCCAAGCTGTACCAGTACAGCTACAGCACTGGCATCTACCCAGCAATGTGGATGTTGCCTTGTCCACAATAAACAGGACAAATCCAACACAGCAATTACCGCCCTATCAGTCTACTTTCCATCATCAGCAAAGCGCTCGAAGGAGTCATCAACAGTGCTATCAAGCAGCACTTACTCAGCAATAACCTGCTCACGGCCACTCAGTTTGGGATCTGCCAGGGTCATTCAGCTCCTGACCTCATTACATCCTTGGTTCAAACATGGATAAAAGAGCTGGATGCCAGAGGTGAGGTGAGAGTGACTGCCCTTGATATCAAGGCAGCATTTGACCGAGTATAGCATCGAGAAGTCCCAGGTAAACTGGAGTCAATGGGAATCACGGGGTAAACTATCCACGGGTTGGAGTTATATCTGGCACAAAGGAAGATAGTTGTGGTGGTTGGAGGTCATCATCTCAACTCCAGGACATCACTGCAGGAGTTCCTTAGGATGTTGTCCCAGGCCCAACCATCTTCAGCTGCTTCATCAATTACCTCCTTCCATCATAACGTTAGAGGTGGGGGTGTTTGCGGATGAGAGCACAATGTTCAGCACCATTCGGGACTCCTCAGATAATGAACCAGTCCATTTTCAAATGCAGCAAGACCTGGGCAATATCCAGGCTTTGGCCGGCAAGTGGCAAGTTACATTCATGCCACTCAAGTGCCAGGCAATGACCATCTCCTACAAGAGAGGATTGAACCATCACCCCTTGTCATTCAATGGCATTACTATCACTTAATCCCCCACTATCAATATCCTGGGGGTTGCTATTGATCAGAAAATGAAGCAGGACAGGTCAAAGTCTTGGAATCCTACGGTGAATAACTCACCCCCTGCCCCCCCCCCCCCGCACCCCCCCCCCCCCCCCCCCCCCGCACCCCCCCCCCACCCCCCCCGCCCCCCACAGGCACAAGTCAGGAATTTAATTGAATACTCTCCATTTGCCTCGATGAGTGCAGCTTCAACAACACTTAAGACACTCAACACCATCCAGGACAAAGCAGCCTGCTTAATTTCTCTCCCTTCCACAAACATTCAAACCCTCCACCACTGATAAACAGTGTACCATCTACAAGATGCACTGCAGTAACTCACCAAGGTTCCTCAGACAACACCTTCCAAACCCACGACAAACCATCTGGAAGGACAAGAGCAGCAGATACCTGGGAACCCCACCATCTGGAGGTTCTCCTTCAAGTCACTCACCACCCTGATTTGGAAATAGATGGTCGTTCCTTCACTGTTGCTGCGGCAACATCCTGGAACTCCCTCCCTAACAGCACAGTGGGTGAGCCTACACCTCAAGGACTGCAGTGGTTCAAGAAGGCAACTCACCACCACCTGCTGAAGGGCAACTAGGGATGGGCAATAAATGCTGGTCCAACCAGCGATGCCCACATCCCGTAAATGAATTTTAAAAAACAAGCATATCCATGCCTTAATATGAAGGCGCCTATATAGAAGCTATATTGAAGAAACAATTCGGATTGGAGGTGAAACCTCTCCGTGAGACTATTCTCAAAGACAGCAGTCTTCGTCCCCTTGCCTCTGTTATCGGGGCACAGAACCTCCAGCTCTAATGGTTCCCTAGCCTCCTGCCAGGAGGATTGGCAGTCTCTGCAAATGCAGGGGTGCAGCTCAGATAGCAGCCAAATACTGACACCAGCACAAAATAGTCTCTAAGTGGGTCCTTAAATTGGTGTTCAGCTCCATTTTAATTGGTGTTAGGGTTTTCCAATGAAAAATATTAAATTGACCACATTGGCTTTTTTAATGCACCAATGTCAGTCACATTTCTCACTAATGAACCAATATTTCATCCACTTTGCATTTTTATGAAATATATTTTTTCTTCTATCTTCTCACAACATTCCTCACAGAACAAAGATCACAAAAACAAGTACAGATCAGGGATACCACAAGATTAACCTTGCACTGACACCCACTATCCTAAATTGCGGCAGAATATTTTCTGCATGGTATTGCGTCAATATTAATCAAATTAGGGGTGGCACGTGGCCTAGTGGTTAGCACTGCAGGGTTCGAATCCCGGCCCTAGATCACTGTCCGTGTGGAGTTTGCACATTCTCCCCGTGTCTGCGTGGGTTTCACCCCCACAACCTAAAGATGTGTAGGTTAGGTGGATTGACCACACTAAATTGCCCCTTAATTGGAAAAAAAATAATTGGGTGCTCCAAATTTTATAAAATATATAAAAAATATTTTTAAAATATATTAATCAAACTGCACAAATAGATTTTTCTACCATCCTGACCTATTATCATTTCAGACACTGGGTGGAATCTCAGCATATTTTTTAAAGTGTTAATTCCAGTGAGAAAACTGGGAAGATCCTGCCAGCATTGATGGTAAGAAAACACACCAAATATTCAGCCTCATCAACAATATTGTTTCCCATCAGATTCATGTCGCGATATGCTACCCTCATCCCGGAAAAACTTAAAACGGGATTCTCCGCAATCGGCGCGATGGCCCGACGCCGGCGTCAAAAACAGCGCGAACCACTCTGGCGTCAGGCCGACCGGAAGTAGCAGAATTCTCCGCACTTCCGGGGGTGAGGTGGACGGCGGAGAGGTTGGCGCCACGCCAGCCGGCACCAAAGGGACTGCGCGAGTCTGCGCATGCGCCAAAGGGCCCGCATAATCCCGTGCATGCGCGGAACCGCTGGCGTATTCTGCCACATGCGCAATGGGGTGTCTTCTCCGCGCCGGCCATAGCCGAGCCCTACAGGGGCCAGGGCAGAAGGAAGAAGTGCCCGCACGGCACAGGCCCACCACCACTCTGGTTTAATGGGTCCACTGGCCGGGGACCGGAGAATCCTGCCCAACATCTCTGTAATCAGTGGGACCCTCCTTTTAAAAGCCTCCCTAGCATTTGTTCGAATTCCAGCTGGGGGATGGCTGCCAGGAAGGCTGCACCACGAGTCACAGAGGGAGCCCGCCCAAATGGCTGGATGGTGTGGGGCAGGACCATGACTTCTTCCGCTCGCGATCGCGCAGACACCTATAAAGCAAATTCAACAGCCCCTCCTGGGAGGCAGTGGCCGCGATAGTGAGTACCAGCTCACTCCATAAGAGGATGGGGCAGCAGTGCTGGAAGAAGATGAATGGCCTTCTTCATGCAACCAGGGTAAGTCTGCTTCATCCTGTCTTCCGCTGCACCCCTTCACATACCCATCACACCTCCACGGTGACCTCTCACCCAGCCACCTCACGGATTCCCAACACTTGTCATGGTGCCGTCCTCCCTCCTCCGATTCCTCATGGTCCCTCCGGTAGATATTCTGCTCCTCACATCCCCACTCCCACTCACCTCACACATGTGGCAGCTTTCATCACCAATCTCTCAGCAATCATATCGCCGCAAGCCCAGCAAGCAGGACAGAGGAAGTGCTGCCTGCATACTAGCCACCATAACCCATTAAACCTAATGGTTCACAGAGATGAAGGGCTGCTAAGGCCTGCGAGCGACCTCACTCCCTGAGATGCTGATACTGAACCACACCCACCCATTCCACCCCCCACCCCCCTCCCCACCGGTTCAGAGTTGAATTTATCTGCCTCTACACTACCCTCTCTGTGACAGGATGTTAATGGTGACCTGAGTGTTCACCTCTGATATCACCTCAGGTCACCAGGTTCTCCTTTTCATAGTTGTCGTAAATCGCACCGGCGATGTCAATGGCAAGAAGCCTGAAATATCGGAAAATGTGATCTCGCGGGTGAGAATTGCATTTTCTGATTCTTGCCAAATTTTCCGTCCACGTTGCCGTTCTCACTGATGGCTAATGCGAGCTCAAAATCGTCCACTATGTCTCCTTTCCTTTTGTCATGTTTTTCCTTCAAATAATCCTGGTGACTAAGCATTTCACTCTGGTTTAATGGGTCCAGTGGCCTCGTGCAGGGTTTTTCAAAGTGCCGGTCGCAACCTGCAGGTGCGTTGCAGGTGGCTATTCGGAAGATAGCAGAGCAATCGGTCGCGGCATTCCCATGTGGTCATGCTCAGAGGAGAAGCGCTCAATGGCTGCCAACAACTTTTAAATTGAGAATGGCAGCTTCTGCTGCCGTTTAAATGAAAACAAATGAGGCCATATTCAGTATTCTGGCCGGAAGCATCAACAGAGAGCAGGTTGTGCACCCTACATGTGACTTGAAGTCAAGTGCCCTCTATGTACGTGTATCTGGCATCAAATCATGGAGCAGAGTTGCTTCCATTATTTAGCTGCTGGCAAGAGGACCGTGAAGATGGGTCACTTTCTTAAAAGTAAGAGAGGGCCAGAGACTGAAATCAGCAGTGTACCTACTAATGAGGATCTCATAACAGAATCTGCTGGAAAGAGCGGCTCAGGAGAGTCCAGGGTAGGACAGAGCCAGTGTCAGCTCTGTACAGAGCTCCAGCACCTCTGGTTAACAGCCTACAAAGAAGAAACTTAACTCGGGAACAAAGCAGTATGAAGATGATTTCTTGAGGTATAATTTTGTTAATTACGCCGATGCAAATAAGGATGCAAAGCCCATGTGTGTTATACACAGGGAAGTACTTGCAAATGAGAGGAGAAGTTTCAGATTTTGAATGAGAAGTAGTGGGTGAAAAATTTGTTTTGAGGTTGAGACCCCAGAGTCAGTTATTAACTTACAACTGACTCCAAATTAAAAGACTTTGCTGCTGTACCTGGCCTATGATACCACATTAAAAACACTCCAAAAGCCCAAGAAGTTGTCAGCATTCTGGAGTAGCATTTCACAGGAGTATCCAGTGCTGAGTAAAACAAGCATTTTGTTGCTATAGCCCTTTGTGATGTCCTGCATGTGCGAGGTTGGATTTTCTGTTTTCATAAAGATGAAGAGGGCACAAAGGTATTGGCTGAAGTCCGCACCTGATATGTGCATTGCCCTCTCCTCCTTTGAACCTGATTCAAGTTCGATCGTAAGGAACAAACAGCCTCCCCTTTTGCATTAAAGGTAAGTGAGCATAGTGGGTATCACCAAAGTTGGCCAGCAGGAGTCCCAAAGGTGGGCCTATTGGCAAAAATGTGTCCTAGGAAACAAATGTTTGCAAAACACTGTTCTAGTGGTTATAGCACTGGACCAGCAAGGCAGAGCTCATTAGTTCAAAATTACAAGTATTATAGGCAGGGGAGAGAGAGAGACAAACTGAAAACCATTATTTATTCTACCCTCTGTCCATCATTAGTGTGGTTAATTTAGATAAGGCTAAGGTGTATTCCCAGATTTCCATTGGTGTACTTACAAAGTCATGAGCAGCAGATCTTAATGGCTTTTATACCACAGCATTATTTCTTCACATACACTGTTGGGAAACAGATATAGTTTTAAGTAATCTATATTTGCATTGTGGGTATTAAAATAAAGTATCAGTTTAAGTTTCAGCTTAATTTGTATTTCTGTATTTATGTGCTAAGGAAGGGTTAAAACTTCAGTGAGCTCCTGTTAAACAAAGGTCTATGGGTTTTGGTTTCACTTTAACCTGTGCTTGCATTGTAATTAAAGGTTTACAATAATATAGCAACAATAGAGGTAAACAGAGGTTAAAAAACTCAGTTGTTGCTTAGCAACCAGGAACCCACACTAAAAAGCATAAACACTTGTGGTTCAGTTGAAACCAGTATGTGAGGGAAAGCAGCTCTCACAGAAACTGCCAGTAGAGGTTGGGCAATTGTGCATGGCAGAAAGCAAGACCCAGAAGAAAAAGAGCAGATTTGAAACCAGGGGTTGAAAAGAGGAAGACTGAAGTCAAAGAGACAAAGGACTGGAACATGAGCATGGTACTGTTCGCTGATGTCAAAGAAAGCAGCAGAGTGGTTCCCGGTTAAATAGAGCCACGTGAAGACCTGGTGAATTTAGCTAGCGAGAGACAAGAAATAATCTGAACGTTGGTGACACACTAATACAACTTGTAAAGCAGTGATGTTTTGTTGGTGTGCCTGGGTACCTGAGCGATTACATGGAATCTTGAATCCACGTGGCAACCCAGGGCAGAAGAATACTGAAAGGAGCGTTTAAAATCCTGGATGTGGATCCTTGCTGAAGGCACCTGAGAGAAGCCTTGTGTGGGAGAAGATTTGAAAGTTTGTTCTTCAAGAGTGCTAATTGGAAACCCTTACGTGGAAGTCAGAGTTCCAGTGACACCAGTTGGCTCATAGCGTGACAAGCATTCTGGGGGGATCTGATGAAAAATCCACAGAAATTCAATTGAATTGGGGGGCATCTGTCACTTGGTTTTAGAGGGTGGTGTTTCTGACCACACTTTGCCTACTTACTGGGAACATTTGAGTATAAGATATTTTATAACACATATAATCCTTATACAGCTGTGTGATGGTGTAGTGGGAGTGAAGGAGTAGTGTATCACAGTTAATCTTTTTGAAGTTAATTGGCAGTGCTGCGACTCTGTTCAAACATGTCTCTAAATAAAAAACAAAAGCTATGATCTGTTGAGCCAGGTTCCACTCCAGGGTCTGACTGTTGGTAGTAACACCAGTTAGGAACATAACAAGTCTTTTCCCAGAAACATTTATCGCACACACAACATATCTCCAAGAAAGATGCAGTAAAATAAAGGAATTTCACTTCTGTGAATATTAAAACCTAACAGAATAGTGTAATTGTCCCTTCTGTGTATTTCCTTTGTTCCCATTTCTTTCATTTAATTATTTTTCATCAATGGACCCATAATCGAATATGCCTTTAAGCAGAAGAGTGCTCAACAGCACAGTGTGTTCCTAGGTTTTGTATTTTGGAGAGGAGAATAAATCTTAGGAACCAGTTTTGGAGGGAGTTGGTTCGATTGGCTAACTGGCAACCGGTGTGTTAGCCAGGGACAGTGTTCTGCCTGACAACAGTCAGTGTTTGGTTCCTGCCAGGTACATTTTTCCTTCGAGAGAACCTGCCAGAAGCCTCTAGTCCATCAAAGGAAGAGGAGCTATGTTTTTTCCCTCTCTCTGCTGCCAGTTGCTTGCTGTTCCTGTGAGTCTGCAGTGAAGATCATTACAAGCAGAATGAAAAGGAAGTACTCAAATGAAGGCCTAAACTTGAGAAAGGAGGAAGTCATCCAACTGCATCACAGATTCATTATCCTGTTATTATATTTTCTTCACATCTCAACCACTCTTTCCCTGTGTGTGTGTCTATATATAGAGAGTAGGGGGGGGGGGGGGGGGGGGGGGTTGGTAATCGGACAGTTGGTAGCCAGTTGTATTTTTTTGCCTATTTAATTATAATTACTGTTAATAATGAAAGGTTACTTGTGTTTAGATTTTACAAACCTCGTGACTGCAAGTCAATTTCACTCAACCAAAATGACTGGTAGTAATATAAAACCTAATTTCACCTATGTTGCGACTCTGGGCCAAGTGGGACTGGAATTGACCGCACTAGTGCAGGTGTTTTAACAATAGTTAGTAATTCACGTATTTGTAAGATACGGTGAACTGATCACTTCTCGGCCTTTTGGCTAAGATCAAGTGTAGTAGCCTTTTGGCTCAGATATGGTATGTCTCTCTTGTGGGGACCATGAATTAGATTCAATTTGAATTTGAATTGGTTTTTTAGAGCAGGCGAGGAGCTGGATTAGGGGTTTGCCCCTGACCGCACTCTGAGCCCTGGCTTTGTAACTCAGAAAAAGTAATTTAAAAAAAGATACAGTGAACTGTGAGGGCTTTTCCACTCGAGAGCTAAAGTTCAGATAAGCCCAGATAGCAGAAGATATGGGGCTGGATTCACTGTTTTTGAGACTAAGTGTTGACGCTAGTGGAAGAACTGTGGTATTTTATGACAACAAAATCGCACCGACTCCTCACTATTCCTGCGACCAGTGAGGGGCTAGCAGCCACGCCAAGTAAAACACCCGGCTCCCATGATATAAACGCCTGGAGAATGACCGGGTCCATAGCCGCGCATGCTGTCACGCGTAAAACATGGCACCGGCCGTGCGCAGACCCAACCTGCCGTGGGCCTCACGGTAGCATGGTGGTTAGCATCAATGCTTCACAGCTCCAGGGTCCCAGGTTCGATTCCCGGCTGGGTCACTGTCTGTGTGGAGTCTGCACGTCCTCCCCGTGTGTGCGTGGGTTTCCTCCGGGTGCTCCGGTTTCCTCCCACAGTCCAAAGATGTGCGGGTTAGGTGGATTGGCCATGCTAAATTGCCCATAGTGTAAGGTTAATGGGTTACGGGTATACGGGTTGCGTGGGTTTAAGTAGGGCGATCATTGCTCGGCACAACATCGAGGGCCGAAGGGCCTGTTCTGTGCTGTACTGTTCTATGTTCTATGTTCTAATAGTTCCACCTGGCCACCCCCCACCAGGCCCCCCAGCCCTTGCGAAAGCCTCTCGGCCAGCAGCATGGCTCCCGCCTGACTGTGGCGGCACTGGACACAGTCCGCAGCCGCCACACCGGGTTCCCGATCACTGAGACCACATATCAACCGCGCAGTCGGGAACTCGGCCCATCGGGGGTGGACCATCGGAGGAGGGCCTTCAGGTGATGCAGCGTGTGATTATGCCATTTCAGAGGGGGTGGAGGATACAAAACCTGGGTCAAACAGGCACCACCCCCAACTTCGGCATCAGAAAGGATTCACCGCCCGATCGCCGATTATGAAATCGGCATCAGGGAACTGTGAATCCCGCCCATGATTTCATTTCTCCAGGCTAGGAGATATGCAGTAAGTAGAATAAGTATCCTTGAAAATACTTGCAGTGAGGGGACCAGTTTCTCTTTTCCAGGCAAACACAGGGGGCGGGATTCCCCATTGCTTGACGCCAAAATCGGGAATATTGATCGGGTGGAGAATGGCTCGCGACACCAAAATCGCGGCAGGCACTGGTTTGACACCGAGTGTGCATCCAATGAACAGCACAGTTAATGCTGGTTTCACACATTAATAGGCAGAATGAAGATAGTGTGCTGCCTGTATTTCAATCAAAGGCCACAGATTAATTGCTCATCATATTTCCCAAATCAATTATCCAGTTTAGCCTCCTTTTATTACATCTAATTTGGATTTACTTCTCCAGTATAGAGGACAAGCTGGAGACCAGTGCCCAAGGTTCTGCCAGAGCTACCCTATACCTAGGTGTAAGGAGATGTGCAAGAGCAGTCCAGGCCAGCTGGTTCTCTCTTTTTGGCTTCTGCTATTCAAAGAAGACAGAGGCTTCTTCTTGTCAAAGATTTGAGGCTTAAGACTGGGACTTCAGTGGGAGCTATTTTAAATTTTGGAACATTGTTACAAAACAGGCAATTTTGGATCAACCGCACTGGGTTTTAAAATTCAAAATCACCTATTTTCACACCCGCATTCAAAGATGAACACTTACTGTGCATGAAGCCTTTGGTGAACACTGATGCTCTACAGTTCTATGGTTATAGAATGATGTTACAGTGTCAGGGCTATCTACCAAATTTACTATGGTTATTAAAGATGGTCACAGTCAAACAACTTGTGTAATACCCTTGTGATGCTGTATTCTCCCTTTGAGAGCAGCACTATAATACAAAAGTGATGATCGGCATAGAATGTGCAGCACAGAAAGAGGTCCATGCCAGCGTTTATGCTCCAAATACACCTCCTCCAACCTTACTTCATCTAACCCTATTAATATAAGCTTATATTCATTTGTCCCTCAAGTGTTTATCTTGCTTCCCTTTAAATACATCTATGCTTTTTGTCTCAAGTACTCCATGTGGTAGAATGTTCCACATTCTAGCCACTCTCTGGAAAAAAATGATTTTCTCCTGAATATCTTGTTGGATTTATGAGTGGCCATCTTTTACATATGGACTGTAGTATTGCCCCCCCCCCCCCCCCTCCCCTCCCCCCAACCACCCATGGAAATAATTTTTGCCCAAGCAAACTCTTTCATAATTTTACAGACTACTGTTGGGTCACCGCTCAGTCTTTTCTTTTCGAGAGAAAAGAGCCAAAGCCTGTTCAATCTTTCCAAATATACAAGTCTCTGTAGACCTGTTCTCTGCCACTGGAAGCAAAGCATCATTCACAACCAATAAAAATGGCTGCCATACTGTACTGTTGTATTCTGGCCATATTGCCAAAAATACAGAATTTGTATTGCTGACGTGCACAGACTGTTCCACCCTTGATGGAATGCCCACAAATAGACAAAAAGCTATCTTTTGGACATTGGACCACCTGCACATTGGTAACATTTCGGCATTGTTGTCAGCAGTTCTTTCCATTACCTTACAATGTAAAGAGGCAATATTTCAAAATGCAGAAATAGCACAAATAGCTGCGAACAGCTAGTGACCGCTGGGATCAGTATCCCCAGGGAGGTCCTGATCTCATTTATCATTCCTTTGTTGAGTCATCTATTTAATGGATGTCAATGGATTCCTTTTTAAATACCACAGACACAGCATTTCAGTTTTAGTATCACCTCAATTCATATGTGATTTTTGTACAATTATAAACTAGCAGTATACCCTGCGCTCAGAATAATGGAATAACAGCACTCTGCAGATTTCCCAAAGCAAGTGCAGTAATTCCAGATATATTTAATTTTTAAATGAATGGACACCCTCATGTCACAGCTTTGATTTGTTTCCACATTGGTCATGAAAGCTCTTAGTCTGAAATTCGACTCCATAACTTAAACATTGTAAAATAAAAACAGAAAATGCTGGAAAAATACAATAGGTTTGTTTGCATTTGAGGTCAAGGAACTTCAATGGAACTGACTATCCAGGTTATATGCCCAAAATGTTAACCTTTTGAAACAATTAATTATTGGTATATGGGCATTGCATTTAAGACTTATGATTATTGCCCCTCCATAATTGCCCTTGAAAGATGGTGGCGAGTCATTTTCTTGAACTAGTGCAGTCCATCTGAAGATATTCCTACAGTGATGTTAGGTAGGGTTTTAAAAGATTTTCAGTCAGCAATAATGAAGGAAAGGCAATATTGTCCCCATTAATTATTGTGAACACACTCAAATTGCTGATTATATATGATGACTTTCTAAGATAGAACATAGAACATTACAGCGCAGTACAGGCCCTTCGGCCCACGATGTTGCACCGTCCTGTGAAACCCTTCTAAAGTCACTTACACTATTCCCTCATCGTCCATATGCCTATCCAATGACCATTTGAATGTGTTTAGTGTTGGCAAGTCCACTACTGTTGCAGGCAGGGCATTCCACGCCCTTACTACTCTCTGAGTAAAGAACCTACCTCTGACATCTGTCCTGTATCTATCTCCCCTCAATTTAAAGTTATGTCCCCTCGTGCTGGACATCACCATCCGAGGAAAAAGGCTCTCTATGTGCACCCTATCTAATCCTCTGATCATCTTGTATGCCTCAATTAAGTCCCCTCTTAACCTTCTTCTCTCTAACGAAAACAGCCTCAAGTCCTTCAGCCTTTCCTCATATGATCTTCCCTCCATACCAGGCAACATTCTTGTAAATCTCCTCTGTACCCTTTCCAATGCTTCCACATCCTTCCTATAATGTGGCGACCAGAACTGCACACAATACTCCAAATGCAGCCGCACCAGAGTTTTGTACAACTGCAACATGACCTCATGGCTCCGAAACTCAATTCCTCTACCAATAAAAGCTAACACACCGTACGCCTTCTTAACAACCCTCTCAACCTGGGTGGCAACTTTCAGGGATCTATGGACATGGACACCGAGATCTCTCTGCTTGTCCACACGACCAAGAATCTTACCATTAGCCCAGTACTCTGCCTTCCTGTTATTCCTTCCAAAATGAATCACCTCACACTTTTCTGCATTAAACTCCATTTGCCACCTGTCAGCTCTGTAGCTTATCTATGTCCCTCTGTAACTTGTAACATCCTTCTGCACTGTCCACAACTAAACCGACTTTAGTGTCATCTGCAAATTTACTCACCCACCCTTCTACGCCCTCCTCCAGGTCATTTATAAAAATGACAAACAGTAACGGCCCCAAAACAGATCCTTGTGGTACACCACTAGTAACTGGACACCAGTCAGAGCCTTTCCCATCAACCACCACTCTTTGTCTTCTATCAGCTAGCCAATTTCTGATCCAAACTGCTAAATCACCCTGAATCCCATGCCTCTGTATTTTCTGCACTGGACTACCGTGGGGAACCTAATCAAATGCTTTACTGAAATCCATATACACCACATCAACTGCTTTACCCTTATCCACCTGTTTGGTCATCTTCTCAAAGAACTCAATGAGGTTTGTGAGGCACGACCTACCCTTCACAAAACCATGTTGACTATCTCTAATCAAATTATTCCTTTCCAGATGATTATACATCCTATCTCTTATAAACCTTTCCAAGACGTTTCCCACAACAGAAGTAAGGCTCACTGGTCTATAGTTACCGGGGTTATCTCTACTCCCCTTCTTGTACAAGGGGACAACATTTGCTATCCTCCAGTCCTCTGGCACTATTCCTGTAGACAAAGATGACTTAAAGATCAAAGCCAAAGGCTCAGCAATCTCCTCCCTAGCTTCCCAGAGAATCCTAGGATAAATCCCATCCGGCCCAGCGGACTTATCTATTTTCACACTTTCCAGAATCGCTAACACCTCCTCCTTATGAACCTCAAGCCCTTCTAGTCCAGTAGCCTGTATCTCAGTATTCTCCTCGACATCTTTGTCTTTTTCCTGTGTGAATACTGACGGAAAATACTCATTTAGCACCTCTCCTATCTCCTCGGACTCTACGGACAACTTCCCACTACTGTCCTTGACTGGCCCTACTCTTACCTTAGTCATTCTTTTATTCCTGACATAAGAGAAAGCTTTAGGGTTATCCTTGATCCTACCTGCCAAAGACTTCTCATGTCCTCGCTTGGCTCTTCTTAGCTCTCTCTTTAGAGCCTTCCTAGCTAACTTGTAACTCTCAAGCGACCCAACTGAACCATCACGTCTCATCTTCACATAAGCCTCCTTCTTCCTCTTGACAAGTGTTTCAACTGCTTTAGTAACCCATGGTTCCCTCGCTCGACCACTTCCTCCCTGCCTAACAGGTAGATACTTATCAAGGACACGCAGTAGCTGTTCCTTGAACATGTTCCACATTTCCATTGTGTCCATCCCCTGCAGTTTTCCTCTCCAGGCGATGCAGCCTAAGACTTGCCTCATCGCATCATAATTGCCTTTCCCCCAGCAATAACTCTTGCCCTGCGGTTTATACCTATCCCTTTCCATCGCTAAAGTAAACGTAATCGAATTGTGGTCACTATCACCAAAATGCTCACCTACCTCCAAATCTAACACCTGTCTTGGTTCATTACCCAGTACCAAATCCAATACGGCCTCGCCTCTTGTTGGTCTATCTACATACTGCATCAGGAAACCCTCCTGCACACATTGGACAAAAACGGATCCATCTAAAGTACTCAAACTCTAGTGTTTCCAGTCAATATTTGGAAAGTTAAAGTCCCCCATAACAACTACCCTGTTATTTTCGTTCCTATCCAGAATCATCTTTGCAATCCTTTCCTCTACATCTCTGGAACTTTTCGGAGGCCTATAGAAAAGCCCTAACAGGGTGACCTCTCCTTTTCTGTTTCTTAACTCAGCCCATAGAAGCACTTTATATATGTTTGCCTTGTTCATCACCATCTGTGGTTTGGTAAACTGCTTCCTTAATGAGTGATGAATTTGAAACTGTGACAAATACTAAAGAGTAGAGAACAGCTAATGCGGTGCCATTATTCAGGAAGAGAAGTAGGAATAAACCAGGTAATTACAGGCCAGTGAGTCTAACATCAATGGGAGGGAAATCATTGGAATAAATTCAGAGGGGCAGAATTAATCTCCATTGGGATAGCATGGTGACGCAGTGGTTAGCACTGCTGCCTCACAGCGCTAGGGACCCAGATTCAATTTTGGCCTTGGGTGACGGTGTGGCATTTGCACATTCCCCCCGTGTCTGTGTGGGTTTCCTCCGGGTGCTCTGGTTTCCTCCTACAGTCCAAAGATGTGCAGGTTAGGTGGATTGGCCTTGCTACATTGCCCCTCAGTGTCCAAAGGTTAGGTGGGGTTACAGGGATAGAGCAGAGGATTGAGCCGAGGTAGATTGCTCTTTCAAAGGGGTTTAGTGGATTGGCCATGCAAAATTTCCCCTTAGAGTCCACAGATTAGGGAGAGTTACAAGCATAGAGCGGGGGAGTGGGTCTTGGTTGGGTGCTCTTTCAGAGGGTCGGTGCAGATTCGATGGGCCAAATGGTCTCCTTCTACATTGTAGGGGTTCTATCATTTGGTGAGGCAAGGATGTTGCCTGGGCTGGAACATTTCAGTTATGAAGAGAGGCTAGTTAGGCTGAGGTTGTTTCCCTTAGAGCAGAGAAGGCTGAGGAAGGACCTGATTGAGGTGCACAAGATTGTAAGGGACATAGGAAGGAATTTTTCTCCTCAGTGAAGGGGTCAATAATCAGGGGGCATAGATTTAAATTAAGGGGCAGGAGACTTCGAAGAGAGTTGAGGGAATGATTTTTCACCCAGAGGATGGTGGGAATCTGGACTTCACTGCCTAAAAAGATGGCAGAAAGATGGAACCCTCACAACATTTAGGAAGCATTTAAGTGATCACTTGAAACACCATAGCATACAAGGCTATGGATCAAGTGCTAGAAAATGGGATTAGAACAGATAGGTGCTGTGGACCGTGCAGACACGATGGGCCGAAGGGCCTATTTTTGTGCTGTAAAACTGTAAGGCTCCAATGACAAATACAGCAATGAATAGTATTGGTAGAAATTAATTGACCAGAAGAGGTAGGTAAAGGGCATAAGGGAATAGATTTTCCACAATGCGTATCATTTCCTACCTTACCTCACTTTTAAAAAGACCCAAAAGGGAGGGTTTGCTGCTGGACCCATTAGTGGGGATTAAACCAGAGCAGATTTGCTATGTAAAAGTAGGGAGACATCGAGACAATAGTACTAATGATACAATAAGGTTTGAGATAATAATTGTGAAGGATATAGGCATGACAAAGACCAAGTCAACAGACTGGAGAAATATTGGGGGGGAGGGAGCGACTTTAAGGCCGCAATCTTCATTATAGAGAACAACGACGCAGGAGGAAAATGCAGGATCAGGAAATGCGATTCTTTCCGGAGAGATCATGTTTTCCGATTTTTCCTGCACTTTGCCGACAAGGGGGAGTGGGGTGCAATTTAGCTCATTTGGCTGGATAGCAGAGTGGGGCTAGCGCAGGTTCAATTCCTGTACTAGCTGAGGTTATTCATGGAGGCCCCACCTTCTCAACCTTGCCCCTTGCCTGTGACGTGGAGACCCTCAGTTTAAATCACCACCAGTTAACTCTCCACCTCAAACGGGAAAGAAGTCTATGGTCATCTGGGACTACGGCGACTTTACCATTACCTTTACAAGGTTCATACCCACAAAGGGCAGGAATCTAATTTAAATGAATTATGATAAATTTCAATATTATTAACGGGCTTAAATGCCAGATGATCCCCCCTCACTAAATATTAATGCTGAAGTTTATAACAGTTTTTTAAAAACATGAATCAGTCAACGTGATCCCACTGGGAGCATAAAGGTAAGTATAGTTCCCAAGAAGAGGGGGGCATACCTGAGCAATGCCTCCTGGTACAGCTCCCTGGCACAAGTTGGCACCTCAGCGGTGATAGTAGGGAGATATCTAAGGTGGGAAGGAGATGAATTAAGACATCTGCACTGATCGGGGCACCCAGTAAAGATGACATCCCGATCCTTGCCAGTTAATCCTGGCTACATGCCAGTTTTCATTCCGAGCCTGACACCAAACAAATATGGTAAAATTCCACCAATGATATCGAGGGGCTGAGAACTGAACTTGGAAACAATTATATAATAATAATAATCTAATTATCTTTATTATTGTCACAAGTAGGCTTACATTAACACTGCAATGAAATTACTGTGAAAAGCCCCTAGTCGCCATATTCTGGTGCCTGTTCGGGTACACTGGGAGAGAATTCAGAATGTCCAATTTACCTAACAACCCGTCTTTCGGGACTTGTGGGAGCACCTGGAGAAAACCCATGCAGACATGGGGAGCACAGACAGTGACCCAAGCCGGGAATCGAACCTGGAATCCTGGCGTTGTGAAGCAGGAAGAGATATTTGGCGCAACCCAATGGCCTCGCTGTGCCTGAAAAGCAGCTCACCGCAGCGCTGCATGACTGATAAAAGGAGGGATACCACGCTCCCAGGATCTACCTGGCTTACAACGCCTCGCGAGATTCAATGTGACCTAGTGGGACATTGCGGTGGAAATCATGTGCATTGCAGGCTGAATCACTTTTTGGCAATTCTGCATGCGAGAATGAGACAGCTCACCTCACTATAAAGTGCAGATTCATGAGGTACCTGAGGCTTTGGGATTCATCCCTTCGCCTCAGAGACCTCGGGCGAGCATCATTCAGTATTAGTCCCACAAATGAGGACTAGATGGAATGGCACGCGTGGGGCTCTCACAAGGGATCAGGGACCCCAGCATGCCTTTGGGCAAGGTGGTGCCCTGCCACTGCTGGGCACCCTGGCACTGCCACCTGGCCCTGCCAGCTAGCAGAGGCACTGCCAAAGTGCCAGGTTGGTATCTTTGTGCAATCTCCGAGCGTGGGTGCCCTGTGTGGGTGTTGGGGGTGTGGGCGGGGGCCATTGACCCTCTCATAGTGTGTTGGGGCTTGGGGTGTCGAGTGTCGCTTTCGGGGTCTTGGGGATCAGAACGCCATTTATAAATGACGTCTTGATCTCTAGCTACACTGGGGCGTTCTGGACAAAATGGGGCTATGTCCGGCCTATGCTGCATGTTCCCTGAGGCCCCTTATAAAACATGTCAGATTGTACTGCATATTGCGATCGCCGGGAAATATGTGGCTCACTATGGGACTTTGTTCCCAGTTGATTGAATCAAATCCATTATACTAAAAACAAGAACAAACTAAATACCAATGAGACACCATTGTTTAATAAAGTCATTGTGGAAAGGGAAATTAAATTTGCTTATTGTCACATGTAGGCTTCAATGAAATTACTGTGAAAAGCCCCTAGTCGCCACATTCTGGCGCCTGTTCGGGGAGGTTGATACGGGAATTGAACCATGATGCTGGCCTGCCTTGGTCTGCTTTAAAAGCCAGCTATTTAGCCCAATGTGCTAAACCGGACCCCTATCAGAGGCACTATTACAGATGTTTACTAAATTGTTAGAAAACAAATGAATGCCAGAGGATTGGTGGATTTCTAAAAACAACATGGGCGCAATTCTCCGAACAGATTTCTAGTTGAAAGAGACATAGACGAACTACGAAATACATGGACTACTGGGAAGAGCAGAATATGAAGAGACGAAACAGAAGTCAAAACAACTATTAGGACAGCAAAGAGGAACATTGAAAGTAAATTATCAAGGAACATAAAAACAAATCAGTAAAATATTCTACAGGTATATAATTAAAAATGAAGGTTGGAATGGTAAATAAGGGATTGACAAAATCCAAGGCAGCAATATTGAAATGGCAGAAATATTAAATAATTATTTTGCTTCAATATTTACCAGAGAGACAGATCAGGTAAACATGACATTTGAAGCTGCGATGAGAAATTATACAGCCACATTTAAAATAAAAAGAGTAGAAATATGAAATAACCTAATAAATTCAAAGACGATAAACCCCCAGTTCCGAACAATTGCATCTGCACATTTTGAAAGAATTGAGGGAAGAGATTCCAGAGGCACGATTACAGATGTTTAATAAATTGTTAGAAAACAATGAATGCCAGAATATTGGTGGATTTCTAAAAACAACATGGGCACGATTCTCCAAACATATTTCTAAGTGTGCTAGCAAGCGGGTATCGCAGCGGGTTTCCTGGTACTCGGCCCAGCAATGCCGGCAACGCTATTCAACGTTAATTGGTCAACTTAATGAGTTCTCACGGACTTTTCACCCCAAATGAAGGCTCGCCAGCTGATTCACCAGCACCGCGCTCACCAGACCCCCCAACAAGGTCAAGCAGCACTTAAGCTGCACTTGCTTGGCCAACACCACCCCGCCCGCAACAGTGGAGCCGAGGAGACCAGCTCGAAGATTCAGGGATGCTGACCTGGAAAGGCTCCTGGGCCGGTGGAGGCCAGTAGGGATGTCCTGCTCCTCTGGGGATCCCAGAGTGTGGGCCACAAGGCAGCCAATGCTGCATGGAACGAGGTGGCGGCTGCAGTCAGCTTGGGCAGTGTGACCTGGTGATCTGGCCTGCAGTATCGGAAGAAGGTCAACGATCTACACCGGACAGCACGGGTGACTAGACACCAATGCTCCCCACCCCCTCTCCAAGGGAGCATCCAATGCCCAACCCCCCCCCCCCCCCCCCGGCAACTCCAACCCTCTCTCCATCCCCTCCCCCTTCAACCCACCCCCACCCACCCAACTGTGAACCACATGTGTAGCTAACAATACCTTCTCTGTGTCTACTCAGGAAAAGCTCTCCCATAATTGGCGGGAGAGGGCCTAGACTTGCAGTTGGGTGCCAGACATGAGAGTCCTCACCTCCTTTGAGGGGCGGGCCCTGGAGGTGACTGGTGTGGCCGCCGACAGGGCTGGCGCAGAGGTGAGGAACCACCGGATTCCACCCGGAGGACCTACGTGAGTAGTGATTGCCTTATTAACTGACCCATCCCGCCCACTGACCACATGTCCACTCTTCCGCAGGTCCACCAGCTGCCGGCACCGGCCCATCCCAGGTGGCACCCTCTCCTGACTCCGAGGAGAACACTTTGGAGGAGAGCTCTGAGGATCCAACCGTTATAGTCGCATCAACGCTTTCATTACCTTATCCTCCACCGCGCAGATACACAGACCTCGGTGGGAAATGTTGGTGGACAGGCATCTGGGGCACAATCTGGTGAGCCTCACACCACATCTGGTTGAGGCAGGAACCCCCAGGTGAGACAGCAGTCGGGGGCTACTGGATCCCTTGACCCAGATGGGTGCCAGCTTGATGCTGAGCCTCTAGGACAGGATTACCCGGAGCTGATGGAGACGACAGGGAATGGCCGAGACAAACATTCAGAGGGAGATGTCAGCGTCACTGCAGCCACAGATGATTGGAGGAGTCCCAGAGGCTACGGGCACAGGAGATGGCGTCGGCAATTAGTGACACCAAAGCCAACACTGCTAGGGTGGCGACCGCAGTGGAGAGCCTGGTGCACAACGTCAGCACCATTAGTGAAGGTGTCCAAGGCGTCGCTCAGTCTGTAACGGCCATGCCGAGGGTCTCAACAGAATGTTCGCCCTGCTGGGAGGTGTCATCCAGTACCAGGCTAACCTCAATGAGGTTCTGTGAGACATATCCTGCTTTCAGATGGGCATGGCCGAGGCACTGCGGAGCTTATCCCAGGTACAGGTGGGCATTGCCAAGGCATGTCCCAGTCACTAAGGAGCTTCGCCAAAGGCATTGACACAATGGTGAAGACATTGGGGAACTGCCAAAGCTGGCAGAGCCAGATAATGCAGGGGCAGCCGGGGCACGAACCCCAACTCCTTCTCTGTCCCAAGCTGGACCCCAGGACCCTATGTGTACTGACTGGGAGGAGGGGGCGCGGAGTTCCAACCTGGACCCGTCCCATAGGGCAGCAACGATGACCACCAGCTACCCTGAGTTACACGTCTCTGATGTGGCCGCGTCTTGGGATCAGCACATGGGACAGGATAGTGTGGCTGTGCATGTGCCATCGACTGGTGAGCTGGGGCCCTCTAGCAGCAGAGTCCCCAGAGAACGCCCGCCAGGGGCACCGAAGGCCATGGGACGAGGTAAGCAGCTGGCTCCACCTGGGGAGACACCTAGATGTAGTGATAGAGCTAGGAAGGCCAGCCACGTCAAGGATCACTGAGGGCAACGGGGGAGGGGACGATGGGGTAGGTAGGGAGTGGGGGGGTTGCTGGAAGCCGGAGACCGAAGCAGAGACCCAGTACAACGAAGCCCATGCAGCCACCCCGGGGTGTCATTGAGCGGTGCTTCGGACTCCTCAAAATGCGCTTCCGATGCCTCGACTGTTCCGATTGTGCCCTGCAGGACACCCCCCGGAGGGTTGTCTGCTTTGTAGTGGTCTGCTGCCTCCTACACAATCTGGCACAGAGCGGGGCGGCGAGCTGGAGGTTGGTGACGAGGAACATGTGGCCACCTCCGAGGAGAAGGAGGGGGTCAAGGAGGACAAGGATGATGATGACGCACTGGACCAACAGAGGCAGGATCACTGAGGGCACTGGGGAAAGGGGACGGGGTAGGTAGGGGATCGGGGGGGGAGGTGGGGGGGCACCATCGGGAGAGTGTGGACCTGTATTCAAATTAAACGCCCTTGTGCACAACCAGTAGGATGCCTCTGTCACTTTCTTCCGCAATACATCACCACGTGCAATGATGGGTGCGGGCTGCACTCAGAAGACAGGCAGGGCTCAGACTAAGGCAGAGATTGAGGAGCTCCAGCTCTCTGCGGGTTATCATCATCCCCCCTTCCCTCGACAGTAACCTCCTGACAATTCCGACATAGTCCCAGCACCCTGGGGTGATGTGGCACATTCCTTGGGATGGCGGTAAACGGGGGTGGTGGGTGGGTAGGGTTGCAATGATGGACCAGGCCATGTCCAAGGTGAAGCAGAACGTCCCTGGCCCTCCCTGCTTTTGGACCCTCATTGCTGCCGCCTGTCCTGCAGCCTCTGGCTGGGCCTCAGATTCCTCCCCGGCCTTGTTCTCCAGCCCCTGCTGGCCCAGTGCCTCATTATCATCCTCCACATCCTCGTCACCCTCCTTCGCCTCATCCTCGGAGGTGGCAACATGTTCCTCATCACCAACCTCCAGCTTGTCACCCCGCTGCTCTGCCAGATTGTGGAGGACACAGCAACCACCACAAAGCTGGAGACCCTCCGGGGGGTGTACTGCAGTACACAACCGGAGCGGTCAAGGCATTGGAAGCACATCTTGAGGAGTCCGATGCGCCGCTCAATAACACCCCGGGTGGCTGCGTGGGCTTCGTTGTACCGGTTGTCCGCTTCCATCTCCGGCTTCCATAGCCAGGTCCTCAGTAGTTACCCCTTATTTCTCCAAGAACCAGCCAACCATCCTGGGGTGCTACTCGAAGAGGGCAGGGTTGACCAACTGCCCCAGGATATAGCTGTCGTACACACTCCCACAGAAGCAGGCACACACGTACATTATCTTCATTTAGTGGTGTTGACTTCTATTTTTATAAATTGGATTGGATTTGTTTATTGTCACGCGTACGAGGTACAGTGAAAAATATTTTTCTGCAAGCAGCTCAACAGATCATTCAGTACATGGAAGAAAAGGGAATTAAACAAAATTCAAGAAAATACATGAGAATACATAACAGGGCAACACAAGATATACAATGTAACTAAACAAGCATTGGCATCGGTTGAAGCATACAGGGTAGTGTTAATGAGGTCAGTCAATAAGAGGGTCATTTAGGAGTCTGGTGACAGTGGGGAAGAGGCTGTTTTTGAGTCTGTTCATGCGTGTTCTCCGACTTCTGTATCTCCTGCCCGATGGAAGAAGTTGGAAAAGTGAGTAAGCTAGGTGGGAGGGATCCTTGATTATGCTGCCCGCTTTCCCCCGGCAGCGGGAGGTGTAGATGGAGTCCATGGATGGGAGGCAGGTTTGTGTGATGGACTGGGCGGTATTCACGACTCTCTGAAGTTCCTTGCGGTCCTGGGCCGAGCAGTTGCCATACCAGGCTGTGATGCAGCCCGATAGGATGCTTTCTATAGTGCATCTGTAAAAGTTGGTAAGGGTTAATGTGGACATGCCGAATTTCCTTAGTTTCCTGAGGAAGTATAGGCGCTGTTGTGCTTTCTTGGTGATAGCGTCGACGTGAGTGGACCAGGACAGATTTTTGGTGATGTGCCACCCTAGGAATTTGAAACTGCTAACCATCTCCACCTCGGCCCCGTTGATGCTGACAGGGGTGCGCACAGTACTTTGCTTCCTGAAGTCGATGACCAGGTCTTTCATTTTGCTGGCATTGAGGGAGAGATTGTTGTCGTTACACCACTCCACTAGGTTCTCTATCTCCCTCCTGTATTCTGACTCGTCATTATTCGAGATCCGGCCCACTATGATCGTATCGTCAGCAAACTTGTAGATGGAGTTGGAACCAAGTTTTGCCACGCAGTCGTGTGTGCACAGGGAAGAGAGTAGGGGGCTAAGTACGCAGCCTTACACAGAGCCGGTCACTTGGAAGTTAAGTAAAGGTCGTTTAAACTGCTAGCTATTGTCCAATGTGTAGTAGTGTGCAATTTATTAAATATAGAACTAATCCTATGTTCAATAATAAACTGTGTTGAGGACTATTGTGGAGGAGGTGTTGGTGTTCATTCTTACTGATTGTGGTCTGTTGGTCAGAAAGTCAAGGATCCAGTTGCAGAGTGGAGAGCCAAGTCCTAGGTTTTGGAGCTTTGATATGAGCTTGGCTGGGATTATGGTGTTGAAGGCGGAGCTGTAGTCAATAAATAGGAGTCTGATGTAGGAGTCCTTGTTTTCAAGATGCTCTAGGGATGAGTGTAGGGCCAGGAAAATGGCGTCTGATGTGGATCGGTATGCGAATGGAAGTGGGTCAAGGCGTTTCGGGAGTATGGAGGTGACACGCTTCATGATCAGCCGCTCAAAGTACTTCATTACAACTTACGTCAGGGCCACTGGGCGGTAGTCATTGAGGCATGTTGCCTGGTTCTTCTTTGGTACCGGTATGATAGTGGTCTTCTTGAAGCAGATGGGGACCTCGGAGTGGAGTAGGGATAGGTTAAAGATGTCTGTGAATACCCCTGCCAGCTGGTAGGCGTAGGCTCCGAGTGCACGACCAGGGATCCCGTCCGGGCCCGTCGCTTTCCGTGGGTTCACTTTCAGGAAGGCCGATTTGACTTCGGAAACTGTGATGGTGGGTATGGGTGAATTATGGGCTGCTGGGGCACTCGACAGCGGATTGTTGGTTACCTGCTCAAACCGAGCATAGAATGCATAATAACCACAGTGTGCGAGTGTGTTCCATGTATTGGGCAAATGACCACACAAGTATTTGGTATAATCACAGTTTATTATTGAACATAGGATTAGTTCTATATTTAATAAATTGCACACTACTACACATTGGACAATAGCTAGCAGTTTAAACAACCTTTACTTAACTTCCAAGTCACCGGCTCTGTGCAGGTTAGATAAGGCCTTTATCTGGTTCCTCACGTGTGGCGGCTGGAGGTTTGCTGGTTCGTCTAGGCTAAGTGTCATCTTGAGGTGGAGGTCGCGGGTCCTTGAGCTTGGCTGGTTGATGTGCTGCAGTTGGATGACAGAAGCCGGTCCCCAAAAGAGACAGAATGTTGGTTGCTAGTTCTTCTTATCCTCCGGTCTTTCGCACTCTTTTGAGCGGTCCCAGGTAGGGATCCAATGGACCGATAGGATTTCAATCACCCTAATCGATTCTGGCCAATTAGGGGTGGGTACCTTGATGGCTGGGTGGGTCTTAGTTGTTATTGTCCAAGGCACTTAGGCACTCCCAAGTAGAGTCTGCTACTTATGGGAAGTTTCAATCTGGAGCCCATTATCCTGGGAAGACCTGTGGGTGGCTTCGAGCAGGTGTGAATTTCTGTATAAGTCTGAGTTGTGTCTGTGTCTCAACCTGACCACAATTCCCATCGTCCTTTGTGGGCGGCCATTTTAGATGGCCACAGTGGTCACACAGGAGCTGTATGTTGAGGGAGTGGAACCTCTTTCTGTTAACATAGGGCACTCCCAGATGGCCCGGTGAGCACAGGACAACATGCGTAGCATCTATGACCCCCTAGACCTTGAGCAATCCGGCGATTATGGAGAATCCTGCAGCATGGGCCTCTTGCTGAGCTTGGTCCATGTCAAAGCTGATGCAGTCTTCCGCCCAGGAATACTGGGCATTCGTGACGTGCCGGATGTACCTGTGGATTGTGGCTTATGGGATACCACAGAGGTCCCCACTTGAGCCATAGAATGGTCCCATGGTCTCCTTGCTGATGCGGAGTCTTCTGCGGAACGTGCTGTCCGGCATTTGTTCAAAGGACCAACGACGCGTGTAATCCCTGGGCCGTCGCGGGACTCTCCCTCTGGATCCCTCCCTGGCCTGATAGGCGGCTAGTTCCTCAGGGTGTGGGGTTGGCTCTGGCACATGGGCCGCTGCCTCAAGCATCTGCAGATGCTGCTGCCGCCTTATCCAGCGTCAGGCCACATCGTATAGCACCAGCACCACCAGGGTAACTTCTGCATCCAACATCCCTGCCACAGAATTCAATATCAGTAAGGAATTGGGAGAGGGTGTTAGACTGACAAACAGCAGTGGCTCCCACCCTGGCACCATCCATTCTGCCGCTGATCCCTCCCACCTGGAATGCGCTGTCCACATACCCCTGGCTGCAGTGGGCTCCCCCTTACCGAGCCCCAGACCCTGTATCCCGGTAACCCACTCACAATGTCAACCAGACCGGGCGCTGGCACCCTCCCCGTGGCATTCACCTACCCTCAGGCCATGGACATGTCTTCCAGAGCAGTGTCCCACCTCCTGCGTGTTTGGATATTGGCTGTTGCGTTTGTGGTGTTGCCTCCCACAATGTTCAGGTACACTGTCCAGGCATTGCGGTCTGATTGGAATGCTAGACAATGACTTGCACATGATACATGGCCCTCCCACCCATGGGAATCCACTTGTGCTGTGTGGAGTAACCACGATTGCCAATTCTTGCGAGGCTATAGCCCTCAGCTGCACTGCCAGAGGCCTTGGCAGTCGGTGAAGGTTATGGGTGATCGGGGGGCAGATAGCCAGGAACAAGGGTTGCCCCTGGAAGGGGTACATACAATCCATGGGTTGGCATGGTGGAGCCGCAAGCAGTTGCCCCCTGGTTGCACCCCCAACCCTCACATTGTGACCCACCCCTGCTAAGGGTCCCCCACCCTCAGCCAAGAATCCCCTACCTCCCGCCAACCACAAGGGCAGCAAGCGCAGCTCCCTCGAGCTCTTTGCTGTGAGAAAAGATGGCTTCTCACCTCCTTAGCTCCCACAGAAGTCCTTCTGTCACGTTAACATTTTTAAAAAGCAGTGCTAATCGATGCTAGCATGGCCAACTGCTGGGGAGGCTGATGAATGACAGGAAGCCACTGGATAAGGGGTGGATCTCATTAATTATATGAAAATGGGGCTAAAGCGATGATAATTGTTTTTACGCCATGCTACGGCACCTGGCGCGGACCTAATTTTTAGCCTCTCCAACTACTCACCGGGCTCGTTTCACTTGAGTGAGAGTGTAATGAGACCAGAAGATTGCACCTTAAACATATATTTAAGAAAGGAATTACAACGTGCCCTTGGAACTATAGGACAGGAAGCTGAACCATGGTGATAGTGAAAATATAATTCAGACTAAAGAAGTAAATAGAAAATAGCTAAAGATCAACAATATTATAATGAATGGCATGATGGATTCCAAATGGGAAAGTTTTACTGATCCAACCGTCTTGACATTTTTGAAGTGTTAACAGAGAGAGTAGAAATGGGACAAATAATAAATGTAACGGGCCAAAATTTGAATTCTGGATCAGAAACCGGTTTAGTTTTAGGTCCCAACCCTACATCACATTCATGTCACCAATGCAATACAATTTTCAAATAGCGATTACTTGATGGGCTTGGAACAGAGTTAGCACTCAATTGATCATACCTCAAGCAGCCTGAAGGAAAATCAAAAGCCAGAAAATCTGGCTGTTCACGCCAGCGGAATTCCAAAGCTTTCTTCTTAAAACTGTTCAAAACAACGTTCCATCTCTCTCTCTCTCTCTAAGCTCCGCCCTGCCCCTCAAACAAAGGCTCTCTCTCCTTAGTGTTATCTTGGCTGCTTGATTTCCAACTCCCGTTTATGTAAAAGAACAGAGCCATGATATTGATGTGCAACTAACCTGCCATTAATGGACAAAGAGGCCATCAGACTCGGTAATGGGCGAATATCTGGTTAGACAGGAGTGTCCCGAAAGACAATGGATCTTGTGACTAACCCTTGCCGAACTAGGTCATCCTGTGCATTTCCACTAATGAGGTTAAATCTCAATTGGACAATGTAGCTCAGCCAGGTGTGAGAGTATCCTTCTGACTCTGTGCTCGCAGGTTTTTTTCCACAGTCTGTTTAACCCCTAACTTGCCTGTTACATTGGGATCTGTGAGAGTATCCTTCTGACTCTGTGCTCGCAGGTTTTTTCCACAGTCTGTTTAACCCCTAACTTGCCTGTTACATTGGGATCTAATTTCTGAACCCAATTTCCTTATATCTGCCTTGCGTGACAGTTCCACATTATGGCGGAATCTTACTGGGATTTGGCAAAGTGTCAGGCTCAGACTGAAAACTGGTGTGTAAATCTCCAGTTTTGTCCCCAAATATTGAGCCTCTTAGGGTAAAAGAAGTGTGGGCATCGCATATGCCATCGCTCTGGGAGGGTGGGGTCTCATGAGCTGGCAACTGATTCCATAAAGATTGAGGAGCCATCTTTACAGGGCGCTCCAATTAGCGCTGCAGCCTAACGGCCCCCAGACCATGTTGCCAAATCATCGGGAGTTATCCCTCCCCATAATGGACAATCCTCATCGGCGTTGCATTCTCCTCCCCCACCAACACCAGAGCAGTATCAGTGGCAAGCCCCACCCTTCAATGTCCTCTCTCCACACCACAACACATAAATGATAAATGCACCCCTTACCTATGGGGCTTTCACTATGGCACCAGCATTGTCCCCTGGCAAAAAACTGTCATGATGGTATTGCCAGGAACTGTGCTAACGTGGCAGTGCCAATCTCGAAGCACCAATCTGTACCATGGGGAAGTACCTCCAATTCCATGTGCTTTTATTTTGCTAATTAACCTCCTGTGGGGACTTTATCAAAAGCCTTCTGAAAGTCTAAACGTACCATGTCTATGGAATCTCCTTTGTCAATTTATTTTGTAACATCTTCAAAAAACTCCAACAAGTTCACCAAACATGACTTCCCATTCGCAAATCCATGTTGACCATACCCAATCAGATCATGATTATGCAAATGTATATTTATCACATTCTTTTTAATAGATTCCAGCATTTTCCCTACCATTAATGTAAGGTCTATAGTTCCCGGTTTTCCCTCTCTCTCCCTTCTTAAATAGTGGGGTGACTATTGCCATCTTTAGGAACCATTTCAGAATGAATAAAATTTTGAAAGGTGATCATCAATACTCTAAGGTGCATAATATCAACTTTCTGTCTTATTAATTTCTCCAATGAAACCTTCTTACTTACACTAATTTTCTTCAACCCCGCATTCTGCCTAGTCCCTTGGATATCAACATCTTGGAAATTTCCTGTATCTCCCTTAGTGAAAACAGATACAAAGTAATTATTTAGCTTATCTGCCATTTCTCTATTCTCCAATATGAATTCTCCTGACTCTGCCTGTGATGAACGGACATTTGTCTTAGAACATAGAACATTACAGCGCAGTACAGGCCCTTCGGCCCTCGATGTTGCGCCGACCGTGAAATCCCTCTAAACCCATCTACACTATTCCCTTCTCGTCCATATGTCTATCCAATGACCATTTGAATGCGTTTAGTGTTGGCGAGTCCACTACTGTTGCAGGCAGGGCATTCCACGCCCTGAGTACTCTCTGAGTAAAGAACCTACCTCTGACATCTGTCCTATATCTATCTCCCCTCAATTTAAAGCTATGTCCCCTCCTGCTCAACATCACCATCCAAAGAAAAAGGCTCTCACTGTCCACCCTATCTAATCCTCTGATCATCTTGTATGCCTCAACTAAGTCACCTCTTAACCTTCTTCTCTCTAACGAAAACAGCCTTGTCCCTCAGCCTTTCCTCATAAGTTCTTCCCTCCAACCAGGCAACATCCTGATAAATCTCCTCGGCACCCCTCCCAATGCTTCCATATCCTTCCTATAATGCGGCGACCAGAACTGCACGCAATACTCCAAATGCGACTGCACCAAAGTTTTGTACAACTGCAACATGACCTCATGGCTCCGAAACTCAATTCCTCTACCAATAAAAGCTAACACACCGTATGCCTTCTTAACAACCCTCTCAACCTGGGTGGCAACTTTCAGGGATCTATGTACATGGACACCAAGATCTCCCTGCTCACCCACACTACCAAGAATCTTACCATTAGCCCAGTACTCTTTCTTCTTGTTATTCCTTTCAAAATGAATCACCTCACACTTTTCTGGATTAAACTCCATTTGCCACCTGTCTGCTCTGCAGCTTATCTATGTCCCTCTGTAACTTGTAACATCCTTCTGCAGTGTCCACAATTCCACCGACTGTAGTGTCATCTGCAAATTTACTCACCCATCCTTCTCCGCCCTCCTCCAGGTCATTTATAAAAATGACAAACAGCAATGGCCCCAAAACAGATCCTTGTGGGACACCACTAGTAACTGGACTCCAGTCTGAACATTTCCCATCAACCACCACCCTTTGTCTTCTTCCAGCTAGCCAATTTCTGATCCAAACTGCTAAATCACCCTGAATCCCATGCCTCCGTATTTTCTGCAATAGCCTACCGTGGGGAACCTTATCAAACGCTTTACTGAAATCCATATACACCACATCAACTGCTTTACCCTCATCCACCTGTTTGGTCACCTTCTCAAAGCACTCAATAAGGTTTGTGAGGCACGTCCTACCCTTCACAAAACCATGTTGACCATCTCTGATCAAATTATTCCTTTCCAGATGATTATACATCCGATCTCTTATGGACTTTTCCAAGACTTTGCCCACAACAGAAGTAAGGCTCACTGGTCTACAGTTACCGGGGTTGTCTCTACTCCCTTTCTTGAACAAGGGGACAACATTTGCTATCCTCCAGTCTTCTGGCACTATTTATGTAGACAAAGATGACTTAAAGCCAAAGGCTCAGCAATCTCCTCCCTAGCTTCCCAGAGAATCCTAGGATAAATTCCATAGGCCCAGGGGACTTATCTATTTTAACACTTTCCAGAATCGCTAACACCTCCTCCTTATGAACCTCAAGCCCTTCTAGCATTGTAGCCTGTATCTCAGTATTCTCCTCGACAACATTGTCTTTTTCCTGTGTGAATACTGACGAAAAATACACATTTAGCACCTCTCCTATCTCCTCGGACTCCACGCACATCTTCCCACTGCTGTCCTTGACTTGCCCTACTCTTACCCTAGTCATTCTTTTATTCCTGACATATCCATAGAAAGCTTTAGGGTTATTCTTGATCCTACCTGCCAAAGACTTCTCATGTCCCCTCCTGGCTCTTCTTAGCTCTCTCTTTAGATCCTTCACAGCTAACTTGTAACTCTCAAGCGCCCTAACTGAACCTTCACGTCTCATCATTACATAAGCCTCCTTCTTCCTTTTGACAAGTGTTTCAACTGCTTTAGTAAACCATGGTTCCCTCGCTCGACCACTTCCTCCCTGCCTGATAGGTACATACTTATCAAGGAAACTCGGTAGCTGTTCCTTGAACATGCTCCACATTTCCATTGTGCCAATCCCCTGCAGTTTTCCTCTCCAGCCGATGCATCCTAAGTCTTGCCTCATCGCATCATAATTGCCTTTCCCCCAGATATGACTCTTGCCTTGCGGTATATACCTATACCTTTCCATCACAAAAGTAAACATAATCGAATTGTGGTCACTATCACCAAACTGCTCACCTACCTCCAAATCTAACACCTGTCCTGGTTCATTACCCAGTACCAAATCCAATACGGCCTCGCCTCTCGTTGGCCTATCTACATACTGCGTCAGGAAACCCTCCTGCACGCATTGAGCAAAAACGGACCCATCTAAAGTACTTGAACTATAGTGTTTCCAGTCAATATTTGGAAAGTTAAAGTCCCCCATAACAACTACCCTGTTACTTTCGCTCCTATCAGAATCATCTTTGCAATCCTTTCCTCTACATCTCTGGAACTTTTCAGAGGCCTGTAGAAAACCCCTAATAGGGTGACCTCTCCTTTCCTGTTTATAACCTCAGCCCATACTATCTCAGTAGACGAGTCCTCATCAAACGTCCTTTCAGCCACCGTAATACTGTCCTTGACTAACAATGCCACCCCTCCCCCTCTCTTACCACCTTCCCTGAGCTTACTGAAATATCTAAACCCCGGCACTTGCAACAACCATTCCTGCTCCCTGCTCTATCCATGTCTCCGAAATGGCCACAACATCGAAGTCCCAGGTACCAACCCATGCCGCAAGTTCACCCACCTTATTCCGGATGCTCCTGGCATTGAAGTAGACGCACTTTAAACCACCTTTCTTCCTGCCGGTACACTCCTGCAACTTTGGAACCTTATTCATGATCTCACTACTCTCAACCTCTTGTGTACTGGAGCTACAATTCAGGTTCCCAATCCCCTGCTGAACTAGTTTAAACCCTCCTGAAGAGCATTAGCAAATTTCCCCCCAGGATATTAGTACCCCTTTGGTCCAGGTGTAGACCATCCCATTTGTAGAGGTCCCACCTATCCCAGAATGAGCCCAATTATCCAGGAATCTGAAACCCTCCCTCCTCCACCATCCCTGCACTAAACACTTTCTTTTTACATACCTATAGAAGTTTTTACAGTCCATTTTTAAGTTTTTTGCTGGATTGCATTCATATTCTGTTCTCCCTTTGTCAGTTTCTTGGCCTTCCTTTGCTGGATTCTAAAAATGTCCCAATCCTCAGGTTTACTACTAATTCAGGCAACTTTTAATCTTATAAAATCCTTAAGTCCTCTGTCAACCACAGTTGACTTGCTTTGTGTTTTGATGTTGCAGCCTGAAGGAGTGTGCAGGTGCTGCACACTATGTAATAGTTCTTTGAGGACTATCTTTGAAGAATGTGCCTGTGCACGGTCATATTTTTAAATGTATTTTCTCAATCCACCTCAGCCAATTTGTCCCTCGTGCCTTCATAATTTAATTTGTTCACCTTTAACAACTTGGCTTCAGATTGAACTTCCTCACTTTCAAACATAATGTTAAATTCTATCATATTGTGATCACTCATCCCTAAAGGTTCTTTTAAAACTAGGTTATTAATTACCCCTTTTTCATTACATTAGGGATGGGAAATAAATGCTGGCCCAGCCAGCAATGCCCACATCCCATAGATTAATATTTTTAAAAGTTTAGCAGCAACGTCATTATGGACTCGGTCAACTCAGTTTTTAGGGGTGCTGCCAAGCTGTTCTTGGTGATGGAACATTGACGCCCCCATCCAAAATACATTAGGTGTCCTTTCCACGCTCAGACCTTCTTCCAAGTGATCTTCAATACAGGGGGGTAATGATTTATCAGCTGAGGAGGGGTGGGGTGGCAGTAAGTGGTAACCAGCAGAAAGTTTCCTTGCCCATGTTTGGCCTGATGCCATGAGACTTCTTGGGTTCTAGAATCGATGTTGAGGACTCTTGGTGCTACTCCCTCCCAAATATATACCACTGTGTGGCCATCGCTGGTAGGTCTGTCCTTCCGGTGGGAGAGAACATACCCAAAGTTGGTGTCTGAGATATTGTCTGTATGGTATTATTCCATGAGTATGACTATGTCAGAATGTTCCTTGACTAGTCTGTGGTCCTCCCAATTTTAGCACCAGTCCCCCAAAGTTAGTAAGGAGACCTTTGCAGGGTTGACAGAGCTGGGTTTTCCATTGTTTTTTCTGGTGCACTAAATTGATGCCAGGTGGCTCATTTGGTTTCATTCCTTTTGGACCTCATAATGGTTTAATCCAAATGAGTGGATATTAGGACAGCATATTTACTCCCCTAAAGGGAACTGGTGAATGAGATGGGTTTTTAATGACAACCAAAAATGGTTTTGTAGGCACCATTACTGAGACTAGCTTTTAATAATAATAACTTTTATTAATGTCAGAAGTAGGTTTACATTAACACTGCAATAAAGTTGCTGTGAAATCCCCTAGTCGACACACTCCAGTGCCTGTTCGGGTACACTGAGGGAGAATTTAGAATGTCCAATTCACCACCAGGCATATCTTTCGGGACATGTGAGGGGAAACTGGAGCACCCGGAGGAAATCCATGTTGACACGGGGAGAGCGTGCAGACTCAGCACAGAGTGCCCAAGACGGCAATTAAAACCGGGTCCCTGGTGCTGTGAAGCAACAGTGCTAACTACTTACTACCATGCCACCGTAATTCTAGATCTATTAATTGAATTCTAAATTCCACCAGCTGCTGTGATATGATTTGAACCAACGGTCCATACAGCATCAGTCTGGGTCTCTGGATTACTAGTCCACTATGTTACCGCCTTCCCCCTGAGCACAGCAAGACCCCAGAAAAAGCAATAATGGGCAGACAATCTATTTCTTTTATGTTGATTGCAGGATAAAGATTGGCCTGGACACCAAGGATAACCCCTCCTCTGCTAATCAAAATGGTGCCATGGAATCTTTTACATTTTCCTGAAAAGACAGGTAGGGCCTCAGTTTAATGTCTCATCAGAAAAGTGACACCTCTGACAGTGCAGCAGTCCATCAGTACTAAACTGAGTGTCAGCTTTAATTTATGTGCTGAAGATGAGTGTCACAAAAAGACCAGGCAGTGCAGGGGTAACAGGTCCCCTTCTCTAAATAACATCAGGGAAGCTTTTCGGGTTATACCACAATCTGACAACTTCATGGCTTTTCTCTCTCAAATACTAGCAGACTTGCTATGTATTTCCAATTTTTCATATTAGTATTTCTTTTCATTTCCACTTAATCCTTCTATCATCAAGGATTTTTTAATCTTATGCAGTTGCAGTGTGCAAACTATTGCTATTGTCATTGCACTCTGCAATGAAAATAAACGAGGCTCTGGTTAATCCGTCCAACATATTCAAATCATAATTGACTCAATGTATTCCCTGATAATCAGTGTGAGTTAGACAGTGGGATGAGGTGGTGGTGGTGGGTGAGGCAATTCTATCCTCCACAGTGAACAAATTAGAAATGTAACAGAAATAAATAGCTGAGACACCTTATAACATACCTACATACCTACAATTACATGCATGCGACCCTAAGCAAACAGACAGCTCTTGTCAAAGTAGATTATGTATTATTGCTGTTACCTTTCGCTGTGTGAAGCCTCTCACTGACAGCTTCATGATCACCAAGAAGATACTGGTGATGAAAATTAGCATTTTGTACCATGAATCTCAAAGTACCGAGTCTTCTGTCCTGGGAGTTGAGAGTAGCTCTGCATTTTAAGTGCACTATCCCTACGCAGCCTCACAGTAATCTCACCTTCATGCCGCTTATGTGATTCGGGGCCTCCCCAGCACAGGCCCACTCCAAGGCACATCACATCTGAGAATAACCGCCCTTACCACCCTCACCTTTCACTGACACGCACACGCTTACGCTCACATAACAGGAGCATCCCAGACAGTTTCCCTTTCTTAGTCCATGGGCACTGCGGCTCTTACCAGCTCCCAGTCTGTGATTTAAATCAGCACAGATTGGAGACTGATCCGGGAACTTCAAGATCAGCTGTGATGTGCTGTGCTTCTAAAAGTCAGGAGTGTGATGGAATATTCTGCACATGCTGGGGTGAGTGTGGCTGCAACAACTCAAAAAGCTCAACACCATCCAGAATAAAACAGCCTGTCTGATTGGCACCCCATTCACCAACTTAAACATTCAATCCCTCCACTACTGATACACCATGGCATTCACAAGGTGCACTGCAGCAACTCACCAATACTCCTTCGACAGCACTTGGCCAAACCCGTAACTTCTATCCCCCAGAAAGACAAGGACAGCAGAAGGAACATCACCATCTGGAAGATCCCCTCTAAGCCACACACCACCCTGGCTTTGAACTATATTGCCATTCCTTCACTGTCTCTCTGATGTGGAGATGCCGGCGTTCGACCGTGCGGTGAGCACAGTAAGAAGTCTTACAACACCAGGGTAAAGTCCAACATTTTTGTTTCAAACACTAGCTTTCGGAGCACTAGCTTCTTCAGGTGAATGAAGAGATATGTTCCAGAAACATATATATAGACAAATTCAAAGATGCCAGACAATGCTCAGAATGCGAGCATTTGCAGGTAATTAAATCTTTACAGATCCAGAGATCGGGGTAACCCCAGGTTCAAGAGGTGTGAATTGTCTCAAGCCAGGACAGTTGGTAGGATTTCGCAAGCCCAGGCCAGATAGTGGGGGATGAATGTAATGCGACATGAATCCCAGGTCCCGGTTGAGGCCGTACTCACGTGTGCGGAACTTGGCTATAGGTTTCTGCTCGGCGATTCTGCGTTGTCGCGCATCCTGAAGGCCGTCTTGGAGAACGCTTACCCGGAGATCAGAGGCTGAATGCCCTTGACTGCTGAAGTGTTCCCCGACTGGAAGGGAACATTCCTGCCTGGTGATTGTCGCGCGATGTCCATTCATTCATTGTCGGAGCGTCTGCATGGTCTCGCCAATGTACCACGCTTCGGGACATCCTTTCCTGCAGCGTATGAGGTAGACAACGTTGACCGAGTTGCATAACTATGTACCACGTACCTGGTGGGTGGTGTTCTCACGTGTAATGGTGGTATCCATGTCGATGACCTGGCACGTCTTGCAGAGATTGCCATGGCAGGGTTGTGTGGTGTTCTGGTCGCTGTTCTGAAGGCTGGGTAGTTTGCTGCAAACAATGGTTTGTTTGAGGTTGCGCGGTTGTTTGAAGGCAAGTAATGGGGGTGTGGGGATTACCTTGGCAAGATGTTCATCTTCATCGATGACTTGTTGGAGGCTGCGAAGATGATGTCGTAGTTTCTCCACTCTGGGAAAGTACTGGATGACGAAGGGTACTCTGTCGGTTGTGTCCTGTGTTTGTCTTCTGAGGAGGTCGGTGCAGTTTTTTGCTGTGGCGCGTTGGAACTGTCGATTGATGAGTCGAGCGCCATATCCCGTTCATACGAGGGCATCTTTCAGCGTCTGTAGATGTCTGTTACGCTCCTCCTCGTCTGAGCAGATCCTGTGTATACGGAGGGCTTGTCCATAGGGGATGGCTTCTTTAATGTGTTTAGGGTGGAAGCTGGAGAAATGGAGCATCGTGAGGTTATCCGTGGGCTTGCGGTAAAGAGAAGTGCTGAGGTGACCGTCCTTGATGGAGATGAGTGTGTCCAAGAATGCAACTGAATTTTGGAGAGTAGACCATGGTGACTCTGATGGTGGGATGGAACTTATTGATGTCATCATATAGTCGTTTCAGTGATTCTTCGCCGTGGGTCCAAAGGAAAACAATGTCATCGATGTATCTGGTGTATAACGTCGGTTGAAGGTCCTGTGCGGTGAGGAGATCTTGATCAAACTTGTGCATAAAGATGTTGGCGTATTGAGATACGAATTTGGTCCCCATGGCTGTTCCGTGCATCTGGATGAAGAACTTGTTGTCAAAGGTGAAGACGTTGTGATCCAGAATGAAGCGGATGAGTTGCAGAATTGCGTCTGGAGATTGGCAGTTGTCGGTGTTGAGTACTGAGGCTGTTGCAGCAATGCCATCGTCATGGGGGATGCTGGTGTAGAGTGCCGAGACGTCCATTGTGACGAGGAATGTTCCTGGTTCAACTGGTCCATGTATGCTGAGTTTCTGTCATCGTGTCGCGACAGAAGCTGGGAGTACCTTCTACGATGGGTTTTAAGATGCGCTCGATGTCTCTCGATCATGATCCTGAAACTCCCTATCCAGCATCACTGTGGATGTATAGGTGGACTGCAGAAGATCAAGAAGGCAGCTCACCACTACCTTGTGAAGGGAAATTAGAAATGGGCAACAAATGCTGGCCTTGCCAGTGACACCCACATCCAATGAAAGAATAAAATAAAAACTGGTTGGAATTCACTGTCTGGGCTCAGCACTCAGACTGACATGAGCTACACAATGGCTACACAAATGAAGTATAAGGATGTGTCAATGTGCAAGAAGCATATTTGTGAGAGGAGGGGAAGGTAACAAGTTAGAACACACCTCCTTGAGCGCACCTTATAGTACTACAAACACGTAGCAGTTCTTCAGCATCTGAAAGAAAATATAGGCAGAGAAGTAGCCCCATGAACTGTTTTGGACTATGCAAAGAGAACTGTCACATGACACTATGGGCGGGATTCTGTCGCACCTTCAGGGGCTAGGCCGGCGCCGGAGTGGTTTGTGCCCCGCCGGCTTGCATGGAAGGCCTTTGGCGCTGCGGCAGCCGGGGCAGAAGGGACTTCGCCGGCCGGCGTGTGTCCGCGCATGCGCGGGAGCATCAGCGGCTGCTGACGTTATCCCCGTGCATGTGCAAGGGGGATTCACCTATGCGTCGGCCATCGCGTAGGCTGACATGGCCGGCCCCTGGCACAGGCCCGCTCGCGGATCAGACGGACCCGATCGCGGGCCAGGCCACCGTGGGGACACCCCCCTGGGGCCAGATCATCCGCGCCCTCCCGCCGGGACCCAGTCCAATTTACGCCGGCGGGACTGGCATAGAACCAGCAGGACTTCGGCTCATTGCGGGCCGGAGAATCACCGGGGGGGGGGGGGGCGCTGTAAGCAGCCGCCGACCGGCGCGGTGCGATTCCCGCCCCGCCAATTCTCTGGCGCCAGAGAATTCGGCGGCCGGTGAGGGCGGGATTCACTCCGCCCCCCCTGCCGATTCTCCAACCCGGCGGGGGGTCAGAGAATCCCGCCCTATATATTAATGTTTTATACCCATGTATATACTACGGGCGAGATTCTGCTGTAATCGGCGGGGCGGGCAACTCCGGCGGGAAGGAGTGGCGTGAACCACTCCGGCATCGGGTCGCCACAAAGGTGCGGAATCCTCCGCACCTTCAGGGGCTAGGCCGGCCCCGGAGTGGTTTGTGATGCGCCGGCTGGCGAGGAAGGGGCTTGGCGCATGCCAACCGGCGCCGAAGGGCCTCCGCCGGCCGGCGTGAGTTGTCGCATGTGCGGGAGCGCCAGCGTGTGCTGACGTCATCCCAGCACATGTGCAGAGGGCTTTGTCTCCGCACCGGCAATGGAGGACCGCTACAGCCGCCGGTGGGGGAGAATAGGGTGCCCTCACAGCACAGGCCCACCCACGGATCGGTGGGCCCCGATCGCGGGCCAGGCCACCGTGGGCGCAACTTCCGGGGCCAGATTTCCCCACGCCCCCCCCCCCCCCCAGAACCCCGGAGGCCGCCCGCGACGCCTGGTTCCGCCAGTAAGGACCTACTCTAATTTACACAGGCGGGCCCGGCAAAAAACGGTCGGCCCGAGTCGCCGGGGGGTCGCTACCAGCGGCCGCCAACCGGCGCGGCGTGATTCCCGCCCCTGCCGGAGATTCCGGCAGTCGGTGAGGGCGGGATTCACGCCGCACCCCGGCGATTCTCCGACCCATCGGTGTGTCGGAGAATCCCGCCCATATACCTCATGTTCCTTAACACATTTGGATTTTAAAAATCTATTAATCTGATATTTAAAATTTGTAATTCATCTACTATCAATTCCCATTTCTGAAATAAAGTTCAAAATTTCTACCACCATTTGTGTACAGATGTATTTCCTAATTTCACTCCTCCAAGGTCTGGCTCTAATTTTGTGACAATGCCCTCTCGTCCTTGACTCCTCAACCAACTAAAATAGTTTCCACTCCATACCTATTCCATGCTTCTGATGGCATCTTTCATTAGATTTGTAGAGAATTGGCTAAGTAAAGTGCCAAGCAATCATGATGGAATGTGACTTCAAGGTCCTTCGGGAAGTGTTTCCACTTGCTGTTTTTATTTCAGACTCTCTCTTTATCTGTGTTGATGAATGGTATCAGATTTCACACACGTCACTTCTGACTGATGATCCTGTTTATTCTGTCACCTGTAATTGGAGTGTTTCCAGTTTGTCATATGATCTGTTCTCCAATTGAATGCACTTTCTTTGAGAAATGAAAGAATTTCATAGAGTCGCTCTGCCCTACTTCCCTCTATGCCCCAGAAGCAAGTTGTATGTTGGCATTATTGGCAAGTTGCAGTCTATCCTGTGCATCATAGGAAAGATTGAGACAAAAAGCAGGAAGGTGGAAATAGTAACAACTTGCACCAAAAAATGATTTTTTTTAACCTTAAAACATATGGCAATGTTAAAATTCACGTTTTAGTTTGCAATTAGCATATATTGTGGAAAATCCTTCATAATCAATTATCATAAATACATCACTTGCATTACAAAAGGTAAACACATTGACTGGTTAAATTGGCAAGCCCCTTCTGTCCTTTCAAGTGGATGTAAATATCTAATGTTGTGCCAAGATGTTTCTTGTTTGCTGTTCTTAACTAATCAGCTCAAATTGATTCCATCACAACCACTAAGTCAAACTTGCAACCAAATCAATACTTCGTTTTAGCTCAACCAGACTAAGTCAATTATAGAAATACCAAATGTAGAATTTAATTATATTTTGGCATGTTTTCAGAGTTCTTGGTAACTTGGTAACAGTATTTGCTCATTGTTGGCACTCAAAACACTGAGTCAGGAGTTTGTAGATTCAGGTCACAGTCCGCAAATTTGAGCCCATATTCAGTACTAGATAAAGGAATGCTGTAGAGCGGAAAAGTTTTGAATGAAACATTAAAACAAAGTTCCTGCCATCCCAGACAGAAAGAAACAATTCCATGGCTCTATCCATAGTGTACTGGCCAATAATTATTCCTCAACTAACATTGCACCAAAACATCATCTAGTCATTATCACATTGGTGTTTGTGGGTGCACGCTGTGTGAAAATTGGCTGCCACATTTTCCTACATTACAATAATGCCTCACTTCAAAAGTGCTTTGTTGGCTGGGAAGCACTTATAGATGACCTGAAAGTCATCATAATTCTTATATAAATGCAAACTCGCTTTTTCATATGACCCCTCCAAAAATGGAGCATTTCTTCAATAGTGTGCTGAAATGTCAACCTAGATTATATGCTGAAGTCCTACAGCAGGGCTCAAATACATAATTCATTGGCAAGTTGTGATGTTTGCATAACCTAATGGTTTAAATATGAGTGCACACCTCATCGCTGGGGTTAGGAGGTTGTGTGGAATATATCATTGTCTTGTGGTTGAGTGGTAGTAGAAACTGTTGTCTTCAGCTGAAACAAATTGTGGGCTTTCTAACATCATTGTCTAAATAGACCAAGACATTTATCATTAATGTGTAGGTCCCCCTGCAATGGTTGGTCAGCATTCTACTTTTAGCTTACGATTCACGATAAAATCTGCACTTGGAGAGATAGAACAAAGAACAAAGAAAAGTACAGCACAGGAGCAGGCCCTTCAGACCTCCAAGCTTGCGCTGACCTCATCTGAACTAAAATCTTCCACACTTCCAGGGTCCGTATCCATCTATTCTCATCCTATTCATATATTTGTCAAGATGCCCCTTAAACGTCACTATCGTCCCTACTTCCACCACCTCCTCCGGCAGCAAGTTCCAGGCACCCACTACCCTCTGTGTAAAAAACTTGCCTTGTACATCTCCTCTAAACCTTGCCCCCGCACCTTAAACCTATGCACTCTAGTAATTGACACCTCTACCGTGGGAAAATGTCTCTGACTATCCACTCTGTCTATGCCCCTCATAATTTTGTAGACCTCTATCAGGTCGCTCCTCAACCTCCGTCATTCCAGTGAGAACAAACCGTGTTTATTATACTTCTCCTCATAGCTAAGAGAGATGATTATTTAATAGTTTAAAAGTGTATTAAATGTGTGATTCACCTTGGCACTTTGGAAAAAACTAGTCGAGCAAATCATAAATCTACCAGAGATATGTTATGTTCATGTCACTACATTATATTGTGCTCACCCTTGTGATGTTCACCCAGAAACTTGCTTTATTTAATTTGGTATTGTTTTGCATAGTTTTAAGTATTATATTTGGAACTTACTTTCTGGTATTTATTTCATCCAAATGATGATGTGAAATTGGGAAAACTGTCTGATGATTGATGGGACTTTCCAAGGTGCTGTTAACGGGTTGTGTAAGGTCTGCATCTTGTTAACAGAGATGCCCAAAATATGTTAAGCAGGCCATGGAGATTGTAACATTTAAAGATATTCCACTGCTTGTTACATTTGAACCTGCTGAGTAACAAGGATGAGAACCACTTTGTGTGCTGTTATAGTTCACCAGATCAGTTCAATGAACAACACTCCTTGGGGCATCTGATCTTGGTCCGTCAATCCATTTACTTAGCCTCAAACAAGAAACAGACAGGAAGAGATCCCAGATAAGTTAAATAGCACGAAAGGACTGCAATTAACAGACTTTAAGCGAAGTGGCCACGAGAGAAGTCATGAAGATTCAAAAAGTCATCCAACTGTTGGTGATTATGTGCTGCAGGCTGCTGAGGCAAAGATACCCCTTTGGAGCAGTGGTGCTCTGTTGGCATTGTCACAGATCTGAAATTGTGCTTGTAAGTTGATGCTCGAGTGTACTCGGAACTCCAGAGGGACCTAATCTCAGAAGGCAAAATTGAAAGCCTCCGAGGTGCACCGTCATTGAAGCCGTCCAAATTGGAGTGACTTTTGGAGAGAATTTAAATGTGAGATTTTCAAAGGTGAAGATTGCAAAGCCTCATGAGAGAGACAGTTTCAATGAGACTGCTTAACTCAACAGTGTGATTAACGTCCGATGAAATCTGTTTTGGTCACATTTAGCATTTATCACGTAGTATGTTCAACCTCAGTGGGCTTCATGTACCCCAGACTTGCCCTGAATATTAGAGTATAAGATAGATATTGTAAATTGCTTTATTTTTCTGAACTTCTTTCATAAAATTCATTTTCATTTATTTAAACCCTTGTGGTTTTCTTCACTTAATAAGTGTCTTGGATCTCAAACTTTGTCTACTTTAAACAAAATGTTATTGGTTCCGAACCAGATCTGACTAACACCAAAAAATAGCAACATAGAATTTACAGTGCAGAAGGAGGCCATTCGGCCCATCGAGTCTGCACCGGCTCCTGGAAAGAGCACCCTACCCAAGGTTAACACCTCCACCCTATCCCCATAACCCAGTAACCCCACCCAACACTAAGGGCAATTTTGGACACTAAGGGAAATTTATCATGGCCAATCCACCTAACCTGCACATCTTTGGACTGTGGGAGGAAACCGGAGCACCCGGAGGAAACCCACGCACACACGGGGAGGATGTGCAGACTCCACACAGACAGTGACCCAAGCCGGAATCGAACCTGGGACCCTGGAGCTGTGAAGCGATTGTGCTACCCACAATGCTACCGTGCTGCCCTGCTATTTGCGGATCTGAATCTGAAACAAGAACAGAGGAAGCTGAATGCTGGCAGATCTCCTGAGTTTTCCCAGTATCTCCATTCTAGTTCACCAACAAGGGGCGCGATTCTCTGCTCCCCACGCCGGGTGGGAGAGTTGCGGGAGGGCCAGGCGACTAACGACACACCCCCCTGGCGCCCCCCGCGATTCTCCCACTCCCCTCTCGGAAGAATCGCCACTCGCCGTTTTTCACGGTGACCGCCGATTCTCTGACCCAGATGGGCCGAGTGGCCTGCCGTTCGTGACCGGTTCACGGCGGCGGCAACCACACCTGGTTGCTGCCGTCGTGAACATGGCGCCAAAAGCTGAATTGAAGCTTGTGGGGGGCGGAGAGGGGAGTGAGCACCACGGCCGTGCTCGGGAGGGGACTGGCCCGCGATCGGTGCCCACCAATCGTCGGGCCGGCGTCTCAAAGGGACACAATCTTTCCCCTCCGCCGCCATATCTTGCGGGGCAGTGGAGGGGAAGACGGCAACCGCTCATGCGTGGGTTTGAGCCGTCAACCGTCGTGACATCAGCCACACGTGTGCGGGTTGGAGCCGGCCAACCTGCGCATGCGTGGCTGACGTCACTTAGGCGCCGCCGTCGCGTCACTCTCAGCGCGCTGGCGAAAAGGCTCGGCGGCCGAGAGTTATGGAGCGCCGCTCCTAGCCCCCTGGGTGGGGGTGAATAAGGTGAGAGGAGCAGCCTCCGAGGCCGTCGTGAAACTCGGCCGAGTTCACGACGGCCTCCCCGATTTTTCCCGGGAGCGGAGAATTCCGCCCAAGATTTGACCATGAATCGAAACAAAGGCAAATGGCAAAAGAAGCAATGGAGGCATGAGGAGAAACTATTTCATGCAGTGAGTGGTTAAGATTTGGAATGTGCCGCTTAAGAGAGTGATGTCCAAAAGAAGTGCAAGTTACAGGGATTGGCCAGCTAATTGCCCCTTAGTGTCCAAAAGGTTAGGTGGTGTTACTAAGTTATTGGGATAGGGTGGAGGCATCGGCTTGGGTAGGGTGCTCTTTCCAAAGGCCTTGATGGGCCAAATGGCCTCCTTCTGCACTGTAAATTCTATGGAGGCAAGTTCAATCGAGGCATTCAAATGGAAATTGAATTACCTTCCGAAAAGGAAGAATTTGCGGGGTTAGGTGGAGACAGCAGGGAGATGGTAGTAGGTGTATTGGTGATTCCGAGAACCATCACAGACACAGTGAGTTGCAAGGCATCTTTCTATGCTGTAATAATTCTGAGTTTGTCTTACAACAGTGAATATACTTCAAATGTACTTCCTTGGTTATACAGCACAATGGCACATCCTGTGGTCTAGTGTCTAATGCAAGTCTTTTGTCTCTCTCGCAATTTTTTATCTGTACTGCCCTTGACATTGAGGATTACCCCTATTAAGTTATCCGTCACCTAGTTGTGGAATTTTCTTGCATGCAATGCAATATGGTTGCCACTTTTGCTTACACTGCACTTCAATGTAAATCATATAATAATGTACTTTAACAATTGTCACTGTCTTCAAGGTGAGATGTATAAATTAGAGGGCAGATTGAGGGACAATTTTATGAAAATTAATGAATTGGTTAACATTAATACGTGCAGCATCTCTTGGGCAAGGAAGTTATCCTTTGCAATCAGGGGATCAATTTCTAAGGAGGTATGATTTCATGTTCCTGTGATGCATTCTGAAAACTATTCCATATCCCACTCAGATTGTTAGCAATCTTCAATTTTAAAAAAAATCAAAAGTACACAGAATACAATTTATTCCCAAACCTACTAATAGTGTATTTTAAAATGCTTCATTTAGTGTGATATTGAAAAAGAAATTTATGAAATACCATAAGGTAATGAAGACATACTTCTATGAACAAACCAATTATTTGGATCTTTTCAGAAAAATTTCTGTGTAAATACTATTGCGAAATATAATAGAAAACTCAATTTAGATCAAAAGATGGAGGATATACTAATTTTGTAATCAACAAGCTAATAGTCTTAATATCGTTTAATTTGTTTTGAGACAAATGACTGGAATTTCATGCCATTGAATTTGCGGCCTCCCCTCTAAAGTCAGGAACAGAGGCTGGGGGTGGACCTGAAATTACTGGTGCCAGACGGCATGTAGATTTCAATGTGCTGGATTCTGGCACATCTCAATTGAAGTCAATTTAAGCATTCAAAGCTTATTAAGAGCTTGCGAAAGTTTGAGACTGATGACGGACAGATTATCTGCACCATCAGAAACACATCCTCTGAAGGGAGGTGGGAACAGACTGGGCAACCTGCTCCAGGGCACGTTAGGAGAAGAAGTAGATAATTTGGCCCCTCGGGCCTGCTCTGCTATTCAATAAGGTCATGGCTGATCTGTATGTGTTGAGGTCCACATTACCTTTCTACCCCCGATAACCTTTGAGTCCCATTCCTAATAAGAATCTATCTACCTCCACCTTAAAAATGTTCAATGATCCCTCTTCCACAGCTTGAGGCAGAAAATTCCAATGTTGCACAACCCTCTATGAGAAAACATTTATCCTCATCTCTGTCCTATAAGGGAAACCATTCATTTTAAAACAGGGCCCCTTAGTTCTGAACTCACCCACAAGAAAAAGCAACCTTTCAACATCCACCTTGTCAATACCGTTCGGGATTTTGTATACTTCAATCAAGCCACTCTAAACTCTAGTGGAAAGAAACCTCGCCATTCCAACTGTCCTCATAAGGCAACCCATTAATTCCAGGTTTCAATCCAGTAAACCTCCTCTGAACCCCTGGCAGGGGATAAGGCTATCACAGACAATTGGACAGCCACCTACACTGAAGGAAGGCTTCAGCTAATAATGGGGCACAACTATATGATTTTGGGTGACGAGGGTACAAAGGGCAGTGATGCAGGCATTAGGATGGCATAGGAGAGGAAAGAGGGGCAGAAAGGCAATGGAGGCCAAATGCTCAACATGGGATGTATTGCACAGATGAAGCTACCAGGTGCTATGACAGAGCAAAAGTTAATTTCTGAGTAAACAAATTCACATCGGACAACTTCATTTAAGGGCCATAACAATGTTTTTAGTAAGAAGAAACCTCCTGATCTCATGAGCAAAGAATTCCAGAACAACTTTTGGGATTTAATTTTTAAAAATTAATTGCAGGATATGGACTTCGCTGGTTCGGTCAGCATTTATTGCCCATCACTAGTTGCCCTTCAGAAGGTGGTGGTGAGTTGCCTTTTTGAACCGCTGTCGTCCCTGAGGTGTAGGTACACCCACAGTGCTGTTAGGAGGGAATGCCAGGATTTTGCCCCAATGACATTGAAGGAACAGCGATATATTTCCAAGCCAGGGTAGTGAGTGACGTGGGCCCCAGGTGGTGGGGATCCCTTGCCCTTCTAGATGGCAATGGTCGTGGGTTTGGAAGGTGCTGCCTAAGGAGTTACTGCAGTGCATCCTTTAGATGGTACACATGGCATGATTTAAAAATACAATAACAAGAATAAAAGTATAACAGAAAAATTAAAAAACCATAAGGACACAATATTATAATTACACAGTTAAAATAGTCTCACAAATCCACCAAAAAGACCCTACTTGGCTAGACCCACAAATAAACATTTTCAGGGCATCACTCCCTTGTAGATGTATAACTATAGAAATCAAGTAATATTGCCGAAGGCTAACTACCATTTCTGTGGTGAAGGTATACCACACGACCTCGCAACATCACTTCTACTCTACTGCGTAAATCCAAGAAACCTCTGAAACAAGACTGCTTTCTGAAACCCAAACCTTTTCAGCCTTGACAAGGTGGTTGATTCAAACTTCTACCTTCTCCCAGTACAGAACTGTCCCCAGGAGGTCTTCCCCACATACACAGCCAACACAACTTAGCTCAACATCTTTCCTTAAGTATACGTTTTCATTTTCCTTTTCGATTCCATTGTTCTGAGCACCTTTTCCAAAATAATCAAATATTTCTCTTTTTTTCTATTTCCTCCCTTTTGGGGGCAAATACATTTTAATAATAACATAAGAACTAGGAGCAGGAGTCGGCCATCTAGCCCCTCAAGCTTGCTCCGCCATTCAATAAGATTATGGCTGATCTCTGTGTGGACTCAACTCCACTTATCCGCCTGCTCATCCTAAACCTTTAATTACTTTACAGTTCAAAATTCTATCTATCTTTGCCTTAAAAACACTTAACGAGGTAGCCTCAACTGCATCACTGCACAGGGAACTCCATAGATTCACAACCCTTTGAGTGAAGAAGTTGCTCCTCAACCCGGTCCTAAATCTGCTCCCCCTTATTTTGAGGCTATGCCCCCTAATTCTAGTTTCAGCTCCCAGTGGAAACAACTTCCCTGCTTATATCTAATCTATTCTCTTCATAATTTTATATGTTTCTATAAGCCCCCCCCCTCATATTTCTAAATTCTAATGAGTAAAGTCCCAGACTACTCAGTCTCTCCTCATTAGCCAATCCTCTCAACTCCGGAATCAACCTAGTGAATCTCTTCTGCACCCCCTCCAGTGCCAGCACATTTTTTTCAAGTAAGGAGACCAAAACTGTATACAGTACTCCAGCTGTGGCCTCACCAGCACCCTATACAGCTGCAACATAACCTCCCTGTTTTTAAACTCCATCCCTCTAGCAATGAAGGACAAATTTCTATTTGCCTCAGGGATCCGTGTTGGGCCCACAATTGTTCACAATTTACATAGATGATTTGGAGTTGGGGACCAAGGGCAATGTGTCCAAGTTTGCAGATGACACTAAGATGAGTGGTAAAGCGAAAAGTGCAGAGGATACTGGAAGTCTGCAGAGGGATTTGGATAGGTTAAGTGAATGGGCTAGGGTCTGGCAGATGGAATACAATGTTGACAAATGTGAGGTTATCCATTTTGGTAGGAATAACAGCAAACGGGATTATTATTTAAACGATAAAATATTAAAGCGTGCCGCTGTGCAGAGAGACTTGGGTGTGCTAGTGCATGAGTCACAGAAGGTTGGTTTACAGGTGCAACAGGTGATTAAGAAGGCAAATGGAATTTTGTCCTTCATTGCTAGAGGGATGGAGTTTAAGACTAGGGAGGTTATGTTGCAATTGTATGAGGTGTTAGTGAGGCCACACCTGGAGTATTGTGTTCAGTTTTGGTCTCCTTACTTGAGAAAGGACGTACTGGCACTGGAGGGTGTGCAGAGGAGATTCACTAGGTTAATCCCAGAGCTGAAGGGGTTGGATTATGAGGAGAGGTTGAGTAGACTGGGACTGTGCTCGTTGGAATTTAGAAGGATGAGGGGGGATCTTATAGAAACATTTAAAATTATGACGGGAATAGATAGGATAGATGCGGGCAGGTTGTTTCCACTGGTGGGTGAAAGCAGGACTAGGGGACATAGCCTCAAAATAAGGGGAAATAGATTTAGGACTGAGTTTAAGAGGAACTTCTTCACCCAAAGGGTTGTGAATCTACGGAATTCCTTGCCCAATGAAGCAGTTGAGGCTCCTTCATTACATGTTTTTAAGGTAAAGATAGATAGTTTTTTGAAGAATAAAGGGATTAAGGGTTATGGTGTTCGGGCCGGAAAGTGGAGCTGAGTCCACAAAAGATCAGCCATGATCTCATTGAATGGCGGAGCAGGCTCGAGGGGCCAGATGGCCTACTCCTGCTCCTAGTTCTTATGTTCTTAACTACCTGTTACATCTACAAACCAACTTATTTGCAATTCATGCACAAGAACACCCAGATCCCTCTGCACAACAGCATGGTGTAATTTTTTTACCATTTAAATAATAGTCCATTTTGCTGTTATTCCTACCAAAATGGATGACCTCAAATTTACCAACATTGTACCCCATCTCCAGACCCTTGCCCACTCACTTAAACTATCTATATCCCTCTGCAGACTTTTAGTGTCCTCTGCACACTTTGCTCTACCACTCATCTTAGTGTCATCTGCAAAGTTCGACACATTACACTTGGTAACCTTCCCTTGTTTACTTATGATACTTTTACAAGCCTTTTACTCCCCTCTGAAATTTAAAAATTAGAAGAAAAAAAAATCGCATCTCTTTCTATTTCCTAATGCAAATTTCTAAACTTTACTTTTTTACTAATACATCTATTTGCTCCAACGTCATTACAAATGCATGCATTTAAAACCTCTACTCCTTTAATTTCTCAATTGTCCCGGACAATCTGTCTCCATTAACCTTTCCACAGCTCAATTATATCATTATTACACAGCCACACAGCCTTCTTTATAGAATAACACAATATTGTCCCAGAGATATTTAAAAATAACATCCATCCTCACACAGGAGATGACCGAGAATGAGTACCATGGACACTTCAACTCTCCAGAAAAATGGTCACAGAGATTCCTGCCCTCATGGCCAAAGGCCTCACATCTTACAGCACTGGTTGCATGCCCTACCAGTGGTCATCAACACAATTGTAGCCTTGATTTTCATCTCTTCTCGCCCCTTCTAACGATCACCTATGGACCTTAGTGGGATCTCAACAACAGCTGCAAACCACAGCATCTCACTAGTCACTGATGCATTCTTTGTCAGAGCTGGAAAGCACATTTGCTTACCAAGATACACAGCCTCGCATGGACAGAGGGAATTGGGTTTCGTCTCCATTTCTGATTTTCCTCAAATGCTGGGAATCATCGATTGCATTCATGTGACCATCAAGACACCAAATAACTGGCTAATGAGATCCATCAACAGGAAGGACTTTCACTCAACATCCAACTCATATGCTACTACAAGAGATTCCTCTATTAGTGTGCTTGTTTTACTGGCAGCTGCCACAAATCCTTCATCTGCTGCTAGCCCAGACTGCCTCAGATCACTCTAACCCATAAAGTGCATGTCTGGATTGTGGACGACAAAGGAAATCCCTTGAAGAGATGACTACTGACCAATCTATGGGAGCCCCAGACAATGGCACAGAGGTGATGCAACCAATGCCACCTACTCACCAGGACAACCATGGAGCAGATTATTAGGCTTCCAGAGATGCAATTCTAGTCCCAGGATGTTGGGTAGTACCCTTTTGCAAGGAGCTCAGTCATTGTAGCAGTAGACTGCACTCATCATAGTATGGCTCCCCAGTGAGGCATGAACCTCCAGGAACTGGAAGAAGATGGGAAAGATGTTAAACAAAGAGGTGCCCCAACTACATGACAAGGTGGCATTCTCCATACATCACCAGGGAAGAGGACCTCTTCCTCTCCCTCGTGGCCTCCAGCATTAGATCCAGGTCAGCATCGATGAAGTGGGCAGCAGGGTAGCATGGTGGTTAGCACAATTGCTTCACAGCTCCAGGGTCCCAGGTTTGATTCCCGGCTTGGGTCACTGTCTGTGCGGAGTTTGCATGTTCTCCCCGTGTCTGCGTGGGTTTCCTCTGGTTGCTCCGGTTTTCTCCCACAGTCCAATGATGTGCAGGTGAGGTGGATTGGCCATGATAAATTGCCCTTAGTGTCCAAAATTGCCCTTCGTGTTGGGTGGGGTTACTGGGTTATGGGACTAGGGTGGGGGTGTGGGCTTGGGTAGGGTGCTCTTTCCAAGAGCCGGTGCAGACTCGATGGGCCGAATGGCCTTCTTCTGCACTGTAAATTCTATGAAAGTTCTGTGAAAGTGGGGGTCTGTCCTGCCCTGAGTGTCAGGCATCGCTTCCCTGTGACATTTTGTTTTCCTCTGGTACAATGGAAGACTTTGGCACAATCAGCAGATTACTCCTTAGAAACAACCACTAGCCCCAATAGCTGCCAAAGGGTGTCAAAATGAATCCCACACTTCATCTGTGCTGCCTCTGTTCCTACCCCCCTCGAGTGGACAGAAAACTAGTCCCCATACCAATGAAAATCTAAACTTGAATCAGTTTCCTTCTGGAGAGATGTTTCTGACTCAAAAATGGATTTGACTCATGCTTCCCACCTCCATGGTGAAAATTCAGCCCGTCTCTGTTAAATCTGCAAGAACAAGAATTGAGATTAAAGGCACCAAAGTTTTAATTGTATATGTGATTGGCATACCATGGTCATGTGTGAAGATGAGTCACAATGGGTGCCGTACTGAATTTCAAAATCACACCACGATTGATAATCAGCGTCTCATTGACCACTGTGGGTCCAATTCTACTGCCCGTGCTGTAGAGTAAGGATTAATTAAGATAAAGACTTTGCAGTATGAGTGAAAAACTTGATAGGCCTTGAAATTATTCTTTAAACAATTTTTTTTTCATACCATGATTGCATCATACATAATTGCATTATCAAATAATTTCTGGACTTGCTGAGTCTGGAAGGGCGGTTATATAAATGTTTTGGAAGCTGCTGAATGTGGCGACATTTAATTAGGCAGTGTGTTTATTGTAATTATAGCTTGATTTGTTTCAACAATACAGTAACTACTTTAACAAAAGTAAGTAGTGTGGATGCTGATAACTTGAAATGAAGAAAAGGAGAATGTTCTGCAAGTCAGGTAGCAATAGTGAAGCGAGAAATAGATAGCTGGATTCTCCTTGACATTACGCCGAAATTGCGAAACGCGATCGGCTGGAGAATCGGCTCTGATACCGAAATCAAGCTTGACGCCACTTTTGCATCGAATCAGCGTTCTCCAGACCCCTGAAATCGACGAGATCATTGCGCCTGCCGCGCGGCCTGGAAGTACAGTACGCATCTGTACTGTCATGATCTGACCTGACGACCAATTCTCTGGGGCCTCAGCGATTCTGCGCCTCGAATGGGCCGATTTCCCGATGGCGTGTTTCTAATGTTCTATGAAAAAAATCATGAAGCTGGCGTGCTGGCTGAGGCGGCTACAAGAGGAGGTAGGAGTTGGCATGGGGGGACTGTGGGCTCCCGGATCAGACACCGGCCGCGCTTCCTGCGAGGGGGGGGGTTGGCCTGGCAGAGCCGGGGAATGGGAGGGGAAGGAGGGATAGGAGGGGAGACAGTCCAAGCAGCCGGGGAGCCGCCGACAAGACAGGGGTGGTGCCCACGCACTGAGCGGCATTACAGTGGTCATCTTGCTGGCCACCCACCCCGGCCCCTGGGTGGATGCAGAGAAAACGGCCATATGGTTGGGTGCACCCCCCCCCCCACCCTTCCCCGGCCACCCCACTCATCCGGTGACAGCCCCCGGGGGTCCACCCAGGGCCACACCAATGACAGCCCCCAGCGGTGTGCTAGGATGTAGGGGTGGGGTGGCATGCGTGGTTGGGGCACGCGGTGATAACCGGGGCCACCGTGCAGCCGATTGTACCTGGTTGGGCACGGGTGTATGCGCCATGTTGACATGTTTTCCCCTGCAGATAATTATAGCATTCGGTCATCAACCAGCGATGTTGGCCACCGTGGCGACGGCCGTTGCCCTGCATGCAGCCCTCTGGCAGGGTGATCGAGGGCGGCTCACAGACGTGGCGGAGGCTGCAGAGGAGCGGGCAGCAGAGGGACAGATGGTAGCCACTCAGGCTGGAGGTCCAGCTGCCCAACAGGACGAGGAGGAAGCGGAGGTGGTGCCAAGGAGGTGTCAGATGAGGCCATATGATACCCAGGCAATGTACATGACTCGTTCATATTGGCACAGTCTGTGATCCCCGACAAGCTCGTGGAACACCCCACCGGTTGTGAGGCTGGTTTGCTGGGTGACAGGGGTTATCCGTTGTGGTCATAACTGATGATGTCTGTACGAAGGCCATAGACCGACGCAGAGCACCGCTACAATGATGCCCATTGTGTGACCAGGGGGTTGTCGAGAGGTGTTTCGGGGTCCTGAAGATACACTTCAGGTGCCTGGACTTCTCTGGAAGGGCCCTCCAGTACGAGGCCAGGAGGATCGGCCGCATCGTGGTGGTCTGCAGCGTCCTCCACAATATAGCCCTGCAGAGGGGCGATGTGCTGGAAAAGGGTGAGGAGCAAGGGCAAGCCTCATCAGACGAGGGGGGATGAGAGGGAGGGGAACAATGAGCAGGATGTGGGAGCTGGCCACGCACGAGAGGCCACACAAAGGTACCGCACGCACCGGACACATTATCGAGACATGTTTCACCAACTAGGGGTCAGGGGGTGGCTGGGCAGGGACACGGACACCATAATACCACACCTCTTCACCACCGTCCATCCTCACCTCCCACACAACCAAACCACCCACATGCACAACCCCCTCCATTATATATACCTGCGGCACTACGAACTGGGGGCACTGGGTTGGCAGTGACAGCGGGTCTGGTCCATGGGTTGGAGGATGATGACAGCCTGCTCTGTGATGAACTCCATTCTCAACATCATTAGACAATGTCTGACTGATGCCACAGTAGCACCTTCCACCTGGGTGATCCCTGCACGCGACCTGGCCAGTCCATCACACGGACCTGTCGAATATCTGGGGACGGAGTGATGGGTTCCTCGGGGGAGGGCGGGGGTCTACATGGTCCACCCACTGGACCTCACTTGTCCAACACCCCTCACACCTAGTGGCCATCACTGACTGTCCCACTCCCACACTCATCAGACAGAGCACCAAGGCTGGTTTTAATGGTGTGAACATGTGTTTATTGTGAACAATTATATACAGTCTGTGCCCGAGCCCCTATATCTAATACCCGGGCCAATTTCATTGGTGTCTAACTTTCTGGCCTTATGGGCCCTATCACTACGCTTCTGAGGTTCTCCAGAGGGTACAGCAAGAGTGGTGGCGGCCCCGTTGGCGCATGTCTCCTGGGGTTGCCCGGCCTGGATGGGCCCAGCTGCTCCTCGGGCATCCTGGGTGGCATGGTGCCGCCCTGTTCTGCCCACTGCCCACCAGGGATAGGAAGGGGGGAGGGGGAGTCCGAAGTGATGTGGTGTTCCAGGACCTCCCCTGCAGAAGTCACCGGCACTCCCTTGGGGTGCCCGATGGCACCCGGGCTTCTCCATGGGACGGGGTACAAGCGGAGCCATCCCCCGAGGTCCCCACGCCACCTGGCGCTGACAGTCCTGGAGGCCTGCTCTGGTATCGACAAAGGTCAGATCGTTTGCGGCCATGGAGCGCAGTGCGTGGGCCATCCCCGTCTGTGATTGTGCCACCACCCTGAGGGTCCATGCCACATCACGGCAGGGCAGCACGGTAGCATTGTGGATAGCACAATGGCTTCACAGCTGCAGGGTCCCAGGTTCGATTCCGGCTTGGGTCACTGTCTGTGCGGAGTCTGCACATCCTCCCCGTGTGTGCGTGGGTTTCCTCCGGGTGCTCTGGTTTCCTCCCACAGTCCAAAGACGTGCAGGTTAGGTGGATTGGCCATGATAAATTGCCCTTAGTGTCTAAAATTGCCCTTAGTGTTGGGTGGGGTTACTGGGTTATTGGGATAGGGTGGAGGTGTTGACCTTGGGTTGGGTGCTCTTTCCAAGAGCCGGTGCAGACTCGATGGGCCGAATGGCCTCCTTCTGCACTGTAAATTCTATGATCTATGATCAGCAAGTGAGTGGGCCACCTCCCTCTGTGTCTGTGCGACACCAGCCAGCACCTGGGCTATGCTTCGATGCTCTCAGATATGGCCTGCTGTGACTGGGCCTGCACCTGGGCTATGCACCGATGCTCTCACATATGGACTGTTGTGACTGGGCCAAGCTGAGGAGCACCACTGCAATATCCAGGTGCTGACCGGCGTAGCACAGATTCAGAGGGAGGTGGCCCACTCACTGGTTGATGTGGCACAGAGCCTCAGGGTGGTTGCCTGTAAGAGGGCAGCCCTGTCTTGGACCTCAGCCCCAGCCTGCTCAGAATGCCCCAGACTTTGCAACCAATCACCCATGCCCGACACCATAGCCCTCATTGCCTCCACCGTGGATGCCACCCGTGTGACGTTGGCCTGGGTGGCACACATGACCGGCACCACTCCCTGCTCCTACACGTGGATGGATTCCTCCACTTGCCCCTTCAGGTGCTGGAAGCCGGCCGTCATCTCCTCCTCCAGATCCTGGATCCCTACCTGCACCTGCACTGTGGATCTGACAGAATGTTTCAGGAGCGCGGGACCTGTTGGGCGCCAGCTGGGGCCAATCTGCCCTCCGACCGTCCTGCCCATCGGCTGCTCCTACCTCCACCTGCTGTGCCGGACCGACTGTGTGGTGTGCACCAGTGAGTGTCCCAGGAGCCTCTTCACTAATTTGCCGAACCGAGGTGATAGTTCCTCAGATGATGGACAGTGTTGGAGGTAGCAGTGACGGAAAGTCTGTGTCCTCCTCTGACCCGAACTCCGTGATGTCCTGGGTCTCAGGCAGAGGGCTGGTGCTCCAGCTGCTCTCCCTGTCGGTGCTCGGCTGTCTGGGGGGCACCGGCTCTGGCACTAGTTGGGGGCGGAGGACCCCGGATGGGACAGGCACATCCCCAACTGATCCTGTAAGACACAAGACGGCATGTATAGTTAAATAGCGGGACAGGGGTGAGGTGTGAGGTGGCGAGGGATGGGGTGAGGGGGGTTGGGGTGGGCACACAATTGTCGTAGGGATCTGTAACCAGGCAGGGAGTCTCACTTGGTCGCACGCTGCCGACCTCTTCATCGGCGACCTCCCACTCCTACGGCCCGCTGACAATTCTAGTGCCCTCTGCTCGGGCACGGTGAGGGGTCTGGTGGTCCCCCTCCAGTCTTCTCGCGCTCCCGGCGGTTGTGCACAGCCTTGTTCTGGGGGGGGGGGGGGGGGGGAGGCTAACAGAAACAGCAACAGTGTTAGACGGCCCAATGCATGCAGCCCAGGGGTTGGGTAACTGATGGCATCAGTGGCCAGGGTACCCGGCCATTGCGACTAGCATGGGTGCTGGCATGTGGATCAGGGTGGGAGTCCAACCATCCCGCAGGGGAAGGGGGTTTCCGGGTCACAGGTGTTGGGGGGAACGGTGTATGGTGCCAGAAGTACAATGCTGGGTACACACCTTGGCCGCCCTGAGGAGGTCATGCAGTTTTTTCCTGCACTGGTCTCCAGTCCGGGCCACCTCCACGACGGCACTGACGGCGGCACCCACCTCTGCTTAGGCAGAGAGAACGATGGTGCCTAATGACCTTCGTCCCGGCCCGAGGTACACGACCAGCATTCTCTCCTCCACAGAATCCAGGAGGGTATCCAGTTCTGCATCTCGGAAGCGTGGTGCTGATCTCCTTGCGGCCATATTGGCTGCGATGCTTGTGTGTGGGAGATGGAGAATGATTTATGTGCAGCTGCGGCGGGGCATCGATCACGGAACTGGTGAATTGGCTGCCCTTCCGTTAACAGTGTGTGGCGTTCCATGTTACGCCCATGCTAGCCCCTTGGGAGTGGTTGAATCTCTGCAGCTGTGGACCCGAACTCGCTGTCGTGAAACTCCACAGTTTTCACAACAGAGTCAACACTTGAGGTGGAATCCTCCCACCTGAAGGCAGAGTTTGACGCCGTCGTAAAAACTGGAGAGTTTAACGACGATGTCATCGGACCGCTATGTGTAGCAATCCTCTGCCCCACAGGGGGCCGGCGCGGCACTGGAGCGACCCACGCCGCTCCAGCTGTCGATACCTGTGTCAAATGGGCACCGCGGGTCTGGGCGTGCACGCTGCACCGGCACGAATGTGCGCATGCGCGGTAGCTTTCTTCTCCGTCCTGGGAGCAACATGCGTCGGGCTACAGAGGCCGGCGCGGAGCAAAAGAGTCCCATCGGGAGAGGCCGACCTGCTGATTGTAGGCTCCAATTGCGGGCCAGGCCATGGTGGAGGACACCCGGGGTTGGAGCCGCCCTCCCCCCGCATCAGGCCGCCCCAGACAGGATGGATGCTGATGCCCCACCGGGTAAGACCAGATGTAAACGGCGCCGGCGGGACTCAGTCTTTTTTGGGTGGTCACTTGGCCCATCCCGGGCGGAGAATCGCCGGGGGGTGGGGCCACGTACAGCGCCCCCGACCGCACCGGCGCCGATTCTCCAGTCACCGGAAAATCGGAGGACTGGAGTTGGGGCGTCGTTGCGTGAATCGCGTCCGGCCCAGCGATTCTCCAACCCGGCATGGGTTGAGAGTATCCTGCCCTTCGTCTCCAGAATGGAGCATTCAGCCCAGATTAATGGGTGCAATGCTCCCAAAAGATTTTGAAGTTAATTTGTGACGGGTTTTTCAGGGAGTTTCCCGAAGGCCCTGCCGGCGAGTTCCCTAATGCTATTCAATGACACTTAATCACTTTTTTGGGCCCTGGGGAGTTACTCACTGGTTTAGCCCACAGTGGTCTTATGGGTCTCCTACATCCCCCACCCATGGGCAATTTCACCACCCACACCCATGGACATTACCCGACACCCCCCAAGTAAGGACTCCCCACTATGGGTCCCTGGGCATCCCGTATCTTCAGGCCTCCCTAGGCCCTCTTACTATCCTGCACACTCCCACCCTTCAACCCCTCCCACCTTCATTTTAAGGGCATGGTATGCTTGTCCCCTGGCCCTTGGCAGTGCCACAGTGGCACTCAGGTACTCTTGCACTGCCACTCTGGCACCCAGGCAGTGCTCCTGCTGGCTTCAGTGCCATCCAGGCACCTTGGTGCTCGTGTTCCAGGGGAGGGCCAGGGAGCCTTGCACTTACCCTGACCACCCAGGGGTCTCCAGTGGTCCAGGAGACCTCCCAGGTGCCGTTCTGCCTGGTCCACGTTTGTGTGGACCAGCACTGATCGGCGCCCAGCTGCAGCTTCCCTTGGGAGCTACTTCTGGGAGCGCAGATTGGTCACACCCATTTGGGGTGGAATTCCGACTCCGACGTCCCGCGGGCTTTGGAGAACCCTGCAAGATGCAGAGCATGTCGGGAGGCTCACTGGAAGCCTCTCCTGGCATTCACCGGCCACGTTGCTCTCTCCCTTGAGCGTAACACGGTCTGAGAATCGCGCCAAAGGTCAATGTCCTTCATCAGAACAGGAAGATGTAAGAGCAAGTAGAGTGTTTTATACGAGTTTTAGCAAACATCTGATCAAATACAAAATGGGAAAGAGATAGCACTAAAGATGAAAAGGTTACAAGAGAAAAATGAAAATTTTGTTGGAAGAACAGCACTTCTTCAAGGTGGGACTTACTGGGACAGAAGAAGTGACTTAATATTGAGGAAAGCAATAATTAGCATTTATATGGTGCCATTCACACCCTCAGGAGCTATCAGTGCTTTACAGCCAATTACGTATTTTTGAAGTGCAGTGATTGTTACAAGTAAAAACATGACAGCCATTTGGAGTATAAAACAAAACCAAAATGCTGTGAAAATCTAAAATTGAGAACACAAAAGCTGTGCAACATCAGCTGGCCAACCCTACAGCAGAAAAATGTAATTCTCAAAATATTATTTGAAAAGCTCAAGTGTGGAGTTTTGTTTTGCCCTATGTTCTCAGAATGTTAGGCAGTCATAGCTCTCTTAAATAAAGAAAAGGCTTTTCAGTGTATTAAATCTTGTAGGCCTTAAAATTTGTCAACAAGAAAACCACTTTTTCATCACATGTTATCCATCTGAATTGCCTTGTAACGTAGGTGTCATATCCTTGACTCTAAAGCGGCAAAATATAACATTTGGATTTTAAAAATGTGATATATTCTTTTACAAAGTTATTTCTTGGTAGTACAGAAGAAGCTATACATATTGATATGCAGAGCCTCAGTGCAGGGAGAGATTGGGACTCCATTTATAAATGGTGTCCCGACCTCACGAGCCCCCAATACGACCCCCAAAACCCCCTTATCCCCAACTCACTGTAAGAGGGGTCCCCGGGCCCCCCTCACCCACGACACCCGTGCAGGGCCCTGTGCTCTGCAAAATAATAATGGCCAGAATTGTCTGGTCATGTCAATGGCAAGGCCAGTAACACTATCCAGCGTTAATTCGTCCACTTAATGAGGCCTGCTGATTCGCCGGGACCACACTCGCCAGCCCCCTGCTAACAAGTTCAAGCAGCACTTAGGCTGCACTTGCTCAGCCAACACCGTCAGCTCGTAACAATGGCGCTGAGGAGACTGGCCCCAAGATTTGGGGATACTGACCTGGGGAGGCTCCTGGAAGTAGTGGAGACCAGAGGGTATGTCCTGTTCCCCTGAGGGTCCTGAAGGGTGAGCCATAAGGCAGCCAGTGCTGCCTGGGATGAGGTGGTGGCAGCAGTCAGCTCGGGCAGTGTGACCAGGAGGACTGGCCCCCAGTATCGGAAGAATGTCAATGATCTACACCAGGCAGCCAGAGTGAGTGGACACCAATGCCCCACCCCCCAAGGGAGAATCCCCCCAGGGGACCCCCAATGTTCCATCCATCCCCCTGTCCCTTGAGCATAACTTCCCTTCAACCCTCCCTCCACCCCAACCATCCCTTCACACACACACACCACCACAAACGTGGACCACGCGTGTGGCTAATGATGCCCTCTCTGTGTCCCCTCAGGAAAATCTCTCCCATAATTGGAGGGCGAGGATCCGGACTGCCAGCAGGGTGCCGGACTTGAGAATCCTCACCTCCTTCAGGGAGCGGGCCCTGGAGGTGACTGGTGTGGCCAAGGACAGGGCAGTCACCAGCGCGGGGTTGGTGGATGCCACAGAGGTGGGGAGTCATCAGGCTCCATCCAGGACTTGTCAAACGTGAGTAGTGATTGCCTTACTGACTGACCCATCCCTCCCACTGACCACATGTCCATTCTCCAGCAGGTCCAGCAGCCGATGGTGCCGGCCCATCCCAAGCGGCCCCCTCCCCTAACTCCCTGGGAGAACACCTCTGAGGGGTTTTAGTCGCGGCACACCATCATCCCCACCCTCACCAGCGCAGTTACACACACCTCGGTGGGAAATGTTAGTGACCAGGCTTCTGGGGCACAATCTGGTTAGCACCACACTGCTGCTGATATACAACTGGTGAAGGCAGGAACCCCCAGGTAAGCTAGCAGTCAGATGTCTGCTGGATTCATGGACCCAGCTGAGCCCCAGCCTGATTCTGAGCCTCTGGAACAGAGTTTCCCGGAGCTGATGGAAATGATAGGAAGCGGCCGGGACGTTCAGAGGGAGATGTCAGCGTCACTCCAGCAGATCCGTAGCCGATTGGAGGTGTCCCAGAGGCTAAGGGCACAGGAAATGGCACCGGCAATGACTGGCTCCGAGGCCAACACTGCTAGGGTGGTGACCACAGTGGAGAGCCTGGTGCATGATGACGACACCATCAGTGAATGTGTCCAAGACATTGCGTAGCTGGTGATGGCCATGGCTGAGAGTCTCAGCAGTATGTCTGCCTCACTGAGCGATGTCACCCAGACCAGGCCGACATTGATGGGCTTCTGCGGGACATGTGCCGCTCTCATGGCCGAGGCACTACGGAGCTTGTCCCAGTCGCAGGTGGGCATGGCCGAGGCACTGCAGAGGTGGCATGGTCACCGGGGGATGTGTCGCAGTCACTGAGGAGCATCGCCCAGGGTGTCAACCACGATGTGAGGGTCTATGGGAAATCACCAGGGCTTGCAGAGCCAGATGATGCTGGGGCCTGAGCCAGCTGCCCCTCTGTCCCAAGGTGAACCCCAGGGCCCTATGGGAGGCGGTGACGGTGGCCATCAGCATTTCTGAGTTCCACCCCCCTGATGAGGCCGCATCTCGGGGTCATCACACGGGACAGGGCGGCACCCTCCTGTGGCCGTGGCTGTGTCCTGGGAGCTGTGCCCCATCCCCAGGGTGTTCAGATGTCGCTGCTGTGCGTGTGGTGTTGACTCCTACACAGTGTCCAGGCATCATGGTGCGATCAAATGCTAGGCAATGACTCCCACATGCTACTTGACCCACCCACCCACGGGTATCTCTTGGCATGCGTCAAGTGCTCACTTAACCAGGACTGCCAATTCCCTATTAGCAATTGCCTTCAGTCGTGCAGTCAGAGGCCTCGGCAGTCAGTGTGATTTATATTAATGAACACTTGCTGCAGAGGCCGGTAAACGACAGGAAGCCATTGAAGCCATTAATTGTATGGAAATGGGGCTTAAGTGGTGATAATTGGTTTCCCGTTACGTTATGGCCTGATTCTGAATTTGCCTACGGGAGTGGGCTGGTTGCATCGCAAACGGTTTGCCGCCTGGCATGGTTCCTGTTTTTGGCCTCTCCCGCTATTCACTGGTCTTGATACGCTCGAGCATGAGTGTAACGAGGCCAGAAGATCGCGCCCATTGTTTTAGTCCCCACTCCAAACTCTGTTCCCTAGCCATTGACTGAGTCCCCTTCCTGTCATCTGTTTGAGGCTGAAGCAGACTGTTCGCAACCATGATGTCATATTTGGCACTGAGATAAGCTTTCAATCTCATATCTACTTAATCATAAGACAGTACATCTGTTGTTGAAACCCTCATTCATAACTTTCTTTCCACTATATTTGACTATTCCCGTACACTCCTACCTGACATTCCATATTCTACTCTCGGTAAACTTGAGGTCATCCAAATCTCTGTTGCTTGTACTTAACTCAGACCAGGTCATGTTCACTCTCAACCACTATGCTCACTGACTCCTGGTTAAGCAACTCCTTGATTTATTTTTAAAGTTCTCATCTGTGGTGAATGTGATTCACACCGAATTATAATCTGTATATACATGTGTCTGTATTGTAAGTGCAGTTGCACTACCTGTCCTCCAGGGGGAGTAGCTCTGGGAATGCTCGAGTTGTACGGGGCTTCTCCCTTGGCTCTGCCCAGGACTCCTCCCTCGGAAGCTACTGTATAAAGGTCAGTGCCACATGGTCAGCCGGCCAGTTCACCGAAAGTTCAATGGCTAATAGGCTGGCTCTGTTGTGAGTATATTAAAACCGCTATTCTAATCCCACAAGCACGTGTCCGTAGAATTGTTGGTTCCAACAATTTAATATACTCAGGAAACAGTCGAAGAAATCATGGAAGCAGCCCTCAAGCCCGGGCGCCTAGAACTCGACCCAGAGGATGCAGAGGCTAAGGAAATTTTTTCCCACTGGCTGAGATGTTTTAAAGCCTACCTGGCAGAAGCCAGCACCGCCGGGACAATGGAGGAATAAAAAGTCAGCCTACTGCACACAAGGGTAAGCCACAGAATCTCCACACAGCTGAATCCGGCCGGTTCTTACACCACAGCGCTGGCAATATTGGACAAAATGTACGTTAGGCCCATTAACGAGGTTTATGCACGCCACGTGTTTACGACCCGCCGTCAGCGGCCTACAGAAACGCTAGCCGAGTTTGTAAGGGAATTAAACAATCTTTCAAATTACAGTAATTATCAAGCCGTTACCGCGGCTGAACATAGGGAGCTTGCTGTGCGGGACGTTTTCGTGGCGGGCCTTAGGTCTAACTATGCGCGCCAAAGACTGCTAGAAGAGGGGGCCCAGGACTTAGATACTACTGTGGAGGCTGCTACCACTATGGAAGTTTCCTTCTGCAGCCTCACCTCGTTTCCCGCGGACCCCGCGACCTCATCGTGGACCCCCGACCAACAGTCCCCCCAAGCCTGTGCCGCACGGCCCCCCAGCTACCGCGCTGCCAAAGCCAGTTACTCTGCTGCCCCAGCCAGCTACTCGGCTGCTCCAGCCTGCCATTTCTGTGGCCAAAGCTAGCACCCGCGGCAGCACTGCCCGGCCCGTAACGCGACCTGCAGCAGCTGCGGGCGAAAAGAACACTATGCCAGAGTGTGTCTGGTGAAGAAAGCCCCAGCCTCTAACCCTCCCACGGCTCAAAGCACTCGTTCTCTGAATTCACAGGCCTGCAGGCCCCGAAATGCTGCAGCCTGTATGCCGACTCCGCCCCCACCCGACATGTGCGACTCATGGGGGCGGCCATCTTGGCAATCCTCCTCCATGCGGCCGGCCATGTGCGACTCATGGGGGCAGCCATCTTGGCAATCCTTCTCCATGCGGCCGGCCATGTGCGACTCATGGGGGCGGCCATCTTGGGATCCATCCCCTTCAAACTCTGAAACTCACTTCGACGACTACACGGGGCCACTCCAGCACAGCTGATCGAGCCGCCGACTACCCGCAACTCAGCGCAGTCACCCTGGATCAATCCCGCCCCAAGCACCTACTAAGTTCGATGGCGGAGGTCCAGATCAACGGGTACAGCACGCCATGCCTCTTTGACTCTGGGAGCACCGAGAGCTTTATACATCCAGAGCTGGTAAGATGCTGTTCGCTTTCTATTTTTCCGGTGAGCCAAACTATCGCCCTCGCTTCAGGCTCCCACTCAGTCCAAATCCAAGGACGCACCGTTGCTACGCTCACAATTCGAGGCGCTAGTTATTCTAAATTTAAACTTTATGTCCTGCCCGACCTCTGCTCGCCACTTTTATTAGGCCTGCATTTCCAGTGCAACCTCAAGAGCCTCACCCTCAGCTTCAGCGGGCCCCTGCCCCCACTCACTATCTGCAGCCTCGCCACGCTGCGCATCTCCCCCCCCTCCTCTCTTCGCCAATCTCACTCCAGATTGCAAGCCAGTAGCTACTCGCAGCAGGCGATACAGCCTACAGGATAGGGTCTTTATCCGATCAGAGGTCCGACGGCTGCTCAGTGAGGGGATCATAGAGGCCAGTAATAGTCCCTGGAGAGCTCAGGTGGTGGTCGTCAAGACCGGGGAAAAATTTTGCATGGTCGTCGACTATAGCCAGACCGTAAATAGCTTTACGCTCCTAGACGCGTATCCCCTCCCCAGAATTGCAGACATGGTTAATCAGATCGCCCAATATCGGCTATTTTCCACGGTGGATCTGAAGTCTGCATACAACCAGCTCCCAATCCGCCTGGAGGACCGCCTCTTTCATTTCCTCCGGGTCCCTTTCGGGGACCTAACGGGGTTTCGGTGTTCCAACGAGCAATGGACCGAATGGTAGACCAGTACGGGCTGCGGGCCACGTTTCCGTATCTGGACAATGTTACCATCTGCGGCTATGACCAGCAGGACCACGACGCCAACCTCTACCGTTTTCTCCAAATGGCACAGAAATTAAATCTCACTTATAACAAGGAGAAATGCGTTTTCCGTAAACAGACTGGCCATCCTCGGCTACGTTGTGGAGAACGGAGTCCTGGGCCCAGACCCGGACCGCATGCTTAGAACTCCCCCTCCCTCATTGCCCAAGGCCCTCAAACGGTGCTTGCGGTTCTTCTCATACTATGCCCAGTGGGTCCCTCAATATGCGGACAAAGCCCGCCCACTCTTTAAGGCCACACGATTTCCCCTGTCAGCTGAGGCACACCAGGCCTTCAGCTGCATCAAGGAGGACATCGCCAAAGCAGCCATGCGGGCGGTGGATGAATACACTCCCTTTCAGTTTGAGAGCGACGCCTCAGAGGTAGCTCTAGCAGCCACTTTAAATCAGGCAGGGAGGCCCGTTACATTTTTCTCCCGTACCCTATCCGCTTCAGAACTCGGACACTATTCAGTCGAGAAGGAAGCACAAGCCTTTGTGGAGGCTGTTCGTCACTGGAGGTACTACCTCGCAGGTACAAGGTTCACCCTCATCACCGACCAACGATCGGTTGCCTTTATGTTTGACAACTCGCAAAGGGGCAAAATAAAAAATGATAAAATCCTTCGGTGGAGGATCGAACTCTCCACCGATAGTTACGATATTAAATATCGACCAGGGAAGCTCAACGAGCTCTCGGATGCCCTATCCCGCGGGACATGCGCCAGCGCGCTGATCAGTGTTTGAAAGCCATCCACGTTGACCTCTGCCATCCAGGGGTCACCCGGCTCGCCCACTACATCAGAGCCCGAAACCTGCCTTTCTCCACCGAGGAGGTAAAAGCGGTCACCAGGGACTGGGCGATCTGTGCAGAGTGCAAACCGCACTTCTATAGACCAGACAGGGCTCACCTGGTCAAGGCTTCTAGGCCCTTTGAACGCCTTGCGATCGATTTCAAAGGGCCACTCCCCTCTACTAACAAGAACATTTATTTCCTCAACATCATCGACGAGTTCTCCCGATTCCCTTTTGCCATTCCGTGCCCCGACATGACCTCCCACACAGTCATTAGGGCCCTGCATAGTGTCTTCACCCTGTTCGGTTTCCCCAGCTATGTGCACAGCGACCGGGGTTCATCCTTTCTGAGCGACGAGCTGCGTCGGTACCTGCTCGACAAGGGCATCGCCTCGAGCAGGACTACCAGTTACAACCCCAGGGGGAACGGGCAGGTGGAGAGGGAGAACGCGACGGTCTGGAAGACCGTCCTACTGACCCTCCAGTCTAGAAAACTCCAAGTCTCCCAATGGCAAGAAGTCCTCCACGCAATCAGATCCCTCCTCTGTACAGCTACAAATCAAACCCCTCACGAGCGACTCTTCATTTTTTCTAGGGGCACTACCACGGGAGTCTCACTTCCGGCGTGGCTGAGGACACCAGGCCTGGTCCGCCTGAAGAAGCGCATCAGGGTGCACAAAACTGACCCCCCTTGTTGAAAAGGTGCACCTCCTCCATTCCAACCCCCAGTACGCATTCGTGGAGTTCCCGGACGGTCGCCAGGACACAGTATCCCTTCGGGACCTGGCACCTGCTGGATCCAGCCCCCCCTACCCCCGCTGAGGAACCCCTTACCCCGTTCCCTTTGCTGCCGCCCAGCCACCGCAAGAGGCTGCAACCCCGGTGCTCCGCAGATCGAAAAGAACAATTCATCCACTGGACAGACTAACTCTGTGAGCCACCACCCCCGCTGGACTTGATTTTTTTCACAGGGGGTGAATGTGGTGAATGTGATTCACACCGGATCATAATCTGTATATACATGTGTCTGTATTGTAAGTGCAGTTGCACTACCTGTCCTCCAGGGGGAGTAGCTCTGGGAATGCTCGAGTTGTACGGGGCTTCTCCCTTGGCTCTGCCCAGGACTCCTCCTCCGGAAGCTGCTGTATAAAGGTCAGTGCCACATGGTCAGCCGGCCAGTTCACCGAAAGTTCAATGGCTAATAGGCTTGCTCTGTTGTGAGTATATTAAAACCGTTATTCTAATCCTACAAGCACGTGTCTGTAGAATTGTTGGTTCCAACATCATCCTTATTTTCAATTCCCTTCTTGGCCTTGCCCCTTCCATCTCTACAATATCTTCCAGTCTCAACTCTCACGATCTCTGTACTTTTCAACATAAATTTCTCCATCATTGACGGCCTTGCCTTCAGCTGCCAGGGCCTTAGCTCTGGAATTCTCTCCCTGAACCTCTCTGCCTCGTTTTCCCTCTTTTCAAGATACTCTTTAAAAACCATCTCCTTGACAAAGCTTTCTGTCATTGTTATCTGGTATTGCCCTTGAAAAATATCTTGGAACGTCTATTACATTAAATATAAATACAAGTTTTGTTGCTGATGCCTCAAATAATTTCCGCAATCTTTCCTGTAGATATCACAAATATTGCAAGTTCAATTCCCACCCAGCTGGATGATGGAGGAGAGAAATTAGAGGAGGATGGTGTGGCAAACTGCAAAAAGCTTCAGATAATTTGAGAAGTATGAGAAGGAAGAGTTTACTTCATATTTGCGTAAGATGTCATCTATGATTTTTATATTTCAAACCACAGTGTGTGCTGATGGAAGAAGTGAAACTTTCAGCTGGTGGACAGACTGCCAATCAAGCAGACCTCTTTGTCCTGAATGGTGTTGAATTTCTTGAGCGTTGTTGTTGCTGCCTCTATCCAGGCAAATTAAAATTATTCCATCATATTCCCGAATTGTGTCTTGTGGTTGGTAGAGAGGCTTTCACCTTAGAATGCTATTGCTGACTTATTCCACTAGCTACAGAATTTACATGACTGGTCCAGTTGTGATTATGATCTTTGTGATGACAATGCTGACCGGGTTATCAAATAGCACAGGGCTATTAAACTTGGGATATTTTATCTCCATGAGGGAATAAATAGCCAGCATGTCTTGTGTACAAGACGTTCTGCTCATGATAGCACCATGAAATTGTTTGGAAAGAGCAACTTGTGCTTTGAAAATCCTATTTATAAGACCTTCAAGAGGAAAGCAGATAGTCAAAATGAGTGCGTGGATGCAATTTTAACTTCCAAAAATCAGTGAGTTGGTGTTGGTAGGAAATCAAAATCTAAAAAATCTCAAACTCCAACCCAATTTCATCCACTTTTGATTTTAACTGGGATGAAAAGGACAGGGCAACAACCACTCCAGGAGGTGTATTATTCATTTAAATACTTCAATGAGGCTGTAGGCCTCACTTTTTATAGAACATAGGATTAATAGCTGGAGCAGGCCATTCAACCCTTCAAACCTGCTCTGCCATTCAATAACATTATGGCTGATCTGGCCGTGTCCCAACTCCATTTTGCAATCTGACCCCATAATGCTCGATTTCCTTATTGATGAAAAATCTGTCTAACTTGCCTTGAATCAATTCAAGGACCCAGCTTCCATTGTTTTCTGGCCATGATAATTCCACATACGAACAACCCTTTAAGAGAAAAAAAATCTCATCTCCATCTAGCACAGTAGACACTTATTCTTAAACTGTGTCCTCGTAGGCTCCAAAACAAGTGGCAGCATCTTCTCGGTATCAGCCAAACTAAATCCTCTTAGGATCTTATATGTTTCAATATGATCACCCGTCATTCTTCTAAATTCCAATGTGTATAGGCCCAACCTGCTCCACCTTTCTTCATAATATATGCCCCTCATCCCAGGAATGCGTTGAATGAACCTTCTCTTAACTGCTTCTAACACAATTATATATTTTCTTCAAATAAGGAGACATAATGATATTGGCCAAGTGGGTTTTTACACAGTTAATGGAAGATGAGGACTGATGCATGAAATAAGTAAGTGCTTTACCAGCATTTATTGTAGGCCAGAAGAAATTGGAGTGTTTCCCCTGCCTGCCAAATAAACTTGCCAGTGATCAAACCCCTCTCCAGTAATCACGGACCCACCTCCGTGATCACTGACTCCACAACAACCACCAAACAACAAGATCCTTGGCCAGATGTCAATTCAAGATGAAATTGATGGATGCTCTGGAACTTCATGTTAAATTAACTGAATTAACCCCTTGTATGCCAGCTTGGGGCAACTAATACCACTGCTGATTTGGCTAAGTAGTCTTTAAGTTCATTTAATTCTTGAATGCATTAATTCAGTTGATAGCCCAGTGTGGTACTGAGGGTGGACTACATTGTTGGAGGTGCTGACCTTTCAATGTGATATTAAATTAAAGCCCCATCTGATGCACCAGATGTCAAATAAAGAGGTTACGGAACTGAGCAGGGAAGATCAAAGTGGTCAAAGAGTCTCAGTGAACAGCTTTCCCATAGCCAGCATAACCAAAATTGTTTTTCTTTGGAAATATTTTAATTGAAATTTTAACAATCTTTATACTAGATTTACAAAAATGAAACAACCCATAATAACAGTTAATACCGCCTTAACAATATAAACTAAATCCCCCTCACCCACTCCTTCCCACCCCCCACCCCTCCCAACAGCTAACAGTGGCCAACATTTTAATAAAACCCGTATAACCAAAATGGTTAAATGGCAAATTTTACATTGCTGATCATGTTAGGAAAATAATGGCTGTTCTAGTTATCTGTAATAACAGTCCCTAAACTTCAAGAAAATTTTGTGTAAGATAGTCTTCATGGTTTGATGTAACATGATGTGACATAAATTCAAATATTCATTGTTATTCTCTTGAATAACATTCCTAAATCCTTGTATTAAATACCATTCATCTAAAAGCCACTTAATACAATGAGCTGGTACTTTAATTTAATGAAAATAGATGGGCCAGGTTACTCTTCCCAAATTATGAGACATCAGTGATGTTGTTATATTCTTATTATGACACCAAATCAATGTATTGCAAACCATTACATTAACAGCCTGTAACATCAGGGAAATCAGGTCAGATTTCTATTGGCGCAAATTGCTATTACTGTTAACCTTGAACATTCATTATGAAGACACATGCTAAACCAATAATCAAAGAAAAATAACTAAATTCAATTGTGAACTGTTTTAAAAATATACTGTTATCTGCTCCTGCTCTGTCCAACAGAATTTGTGGCTACTGGCTATAAAATGAACACCTGATTTTCTTCAGATAATTTCATTATGAGGCAATTATGCACGACATCACAAAAACACAAGCATTCATATGTGGCAGGGTTCAGGACCGCATCCTTAATCCTTCCTCTTGCACTGCTTTCATCCTGATGCAGCTTTGTGCATTCATCAGACAGTGCAGAAGGCTTTCTAATCCAAAGGAACTTTACAAATAAATGTTCATGGTGTGGTGTGGGGTGGCGGAGGGGGGGGGGGGGGGGGGCATTGGCGAGCTGACAGGAAACAGAGAGTAGGCAATTTTGGGCCCCGTATCTAAAGGAGGATGTGCTGGCCTTGGAAAGGGTCCAGAGAAGGTTCACAAGAATGATCCATGGTATGAAGAGCTTCTCATATGAGGAACTGTTAAGGACTCTGGGTCTGTGTTCTTTGGACTTCAGTAAGATGAGGGGGTATCTTATTGAAACTTACAGGATACTGTGAGACCTTGATAGAGTGGACATGGAGTTGTTTCCAGCAGTAGGAAAATCTAGAACCAGAGGTCGCAATCTCAGATGAAAGGGTTGATCCTTTAAAACAGAGATGAGGAGGAATTTCTTCAGCCAGAGGGTGGTGAATCTGTGGAACTCTTTGCCGCAGAAGACTGTGCAGGCCAAATCACTGAGTGTCTTTAAGGCAGAGATAGGTAGGTTCTTGATTAATATGGGGATCAGGGTTATGGGGAAAAGGCAGGAGAATGGGGATGAGCAAAATATTAGCCATGATTCTGTGGAAACGAGAGAGACTCGCGGTTAGTGTGTAGCCTCCCAGGTGCCAGGGTCCGCGATGTCTCGGATTGTGTTTTCGGGATCCTTAAGGGAGAGGGGGAGCAGCCCCAAGTCAAGGTCCACATAGGTACCAACGACATAGGTAGGAAAAGGGATAGGGATATAAGGCAGGAATTTAGGGAGCTAGGGTAGAAACTAGATCCAGGACAAACAGAGTTATTATCTCTGGGTTGTTACCCGTGCCACATGCTAGCGAGTCGAGGAATAGGGAGAGAGAGCAGTTGAACATGTGGCTGGAGGGATGGTGCAGGAGGGAGGGTTTCAGATTCCTGGACATTTGGGGCTTATTCTGGGGTAGGTGGGACCTCTACAAACGGGATGGTCTACACCTGGACCAGAGGGGTACTAATATCCTGGGGTGGTAAGTTTGCTAATGCTCTTCGGGAGGGTTTAAACTAGTTCAGCAGGGGATTGGGAACCTGAATTGTAGCTCCAGTACACAAGAGATTGAGAGTAGTGAGGTCATGAGTAAGGCTTCAAAGTTGCAGGAGTGTACCGGCAGGAAGGAAGGTGGTTTAAAGTGCGTCTACTTCAATGCCAGGAGATTCCGGAATAAGGTGGGTGAACTTGCGGCATGGGTTGGTACCTGGGACTTCGATGTTGTGGCCATTTCGGAGACATGGATAGAGCAGGGAGAGGAATGGTTGTTGCAGGTGCCAGGGCTTAGATATTTCAGTAAGCTCAGGGAAGGTGGTAAGAGAGGGGGAGGGGTGGCATTGTTAGTCAAGGACAGTATTACGGTGGCTGAGAGGACGTTTGATGAGGACTCGACTACTGAGGTGGTATGGGCTGAGTTTAGAAACAGGAAAGGAGAGGTCACCCTATTAGGGGTTTTCTATAGGCCTCCGAAAAGTTACAGTGATGTAGAGGAAAGGATTGCAAAGATGATTCTGGATAGGAGCATAAGTAACAGGGTAGTTGTTATGGGGGACTTTAACTTTCCAAGTATTGACTGGAAACACTATAGTTCGAGTACTTTAGATGGGTCCATTTATGTCCAATGTGTGCAGGAGGGTTCCCTGACGCAGTATGTAGATAGGCCAACGAGAGGCAAGGCCATACTGGATTTGGTACTGGGTAATGAACCAGGACAGGTGTCAGATTTGGAGGTAGGTGAGCACTTTGGTGATAGTGACCACAATTCGATCCCGTTTACTTTCGTGATGGAAAGGTATAGGTATATACCGCAAGGCAAGAGTCATATCTGGGGGAAAGGCAATTATGATGCGATGAGGCAAGACTTGGGATGCATCGGCTGGAGAAGAAAACTGCAGGGGATGGGCACAATGGAAATGTGGAGCATGTTCAAGGAACAGCTACTGCGTGTCCTTGATAAGTATGTACCTATCAGGCAGGGAGGAAGTGGTCGAGTGAGGGAACCATGGTTTACTAAAGCAGTTGAAACACTTGTCAAGAGGAAGAAGGATGCTTGTGTAATGATGAGACGTGAAGGTTCAGTTAGGGCGCTTGAGAGTTACAAGTTAGCTAGGAAGGCTCTAAAGAGAGAGCTAAGAAGAGCCAGGAGGGGACATGAGAAGTCTTTGGCAGGTAGCATCAAGGATAACCCTAAAGCTTTCTATAGATATGTCAGGAATAAAAGAATGACTAGGGTTAGAGAAGGGCCTGTCAAGGACAGCAGTGGGAAGTTGTGCGTGGAGTCCGAGGAGATAGGAGAGGGGCTAAACGCCCTCCCAGTCTCCATTCGACCAGGAGGTGTATGAGGCTCGGACAAGACTCGCCCCGGAGCCGGCAACCGTACCCCAGACCTCGACGCCCGCCCAGCCAACGCAAGAGGCTGCAACCTCGGTGCTCCGCAGATCAAAACAGACAATTCGTCCACCGGACAGACTGACTCTTTGAGCCATCACCCCCACCGGACTTGATTTTTTTAACAGAGGGTGAACGTGGTGAATGCGATTCACACTATATATAGTTGCCAATATCACTCCATGTATATATGTTCATTATCTACCCATTGTAAGTGCAGTTTCACTATCCGACCACCAGGGGGGAGTCGCTCTGGGAGTACGCGAGAGTTTGTACTGGGCTCCTACCTTGGCTCCGCCCAGGACTCCTCCCCCTGGGACCAATGTATAAAGATCAGTGCCTAAGAGCCAGCCTGCAGTTCACTTGAAGTTCAACGACGAATAGGCTAGCTCTATTGTAAGTGTATTAAAGCCTCTGTTCAGATCCAACTACACGTGTTCGCTGAATTGATGGTTCCACGAGAAGGAATAACAGGAAGACAGAGTACTGGGATGATGGTAAGATTCTTGGTAGTGTGGATGAGCAGAGAGATCTCGGTGTCCATGTCCATAGATCCCTGAACGTTGCCACCCAGGTTGAGAGGGTTGTTAAGAAGGTGTACGGTGTGTTAGCTTTTATTGGTAGAGGAATTGAGTTTCGGAGCCCTGAGGTCATGTTGCAGTTGTACAAAACTCTGGTGCAGCCGCATTTGGAGTATTGCGTGCAGTTCTGGTCGCCGCATTATAGGAAGGATGTGGAAGCATTAGAAAGGGTCCAGAGGAGATTTACAAGGATGTTGCCTGGTATGGAGGGAAGATTTTACGAGGAAAGGGACTTGAGGCTGTTTTCGTTAGAGAGAAGAAGGTTAAGAGGTGATTTCATTGATCATACAAGATGATCAGAGGATTAGATAGGGTGGACATTGAGTGCCTTTTTCCTCGGATGGTGATGTCCAGCACAAGGGGACATAGCTTTAAATTGAGGGGAGATAGATATAGGACAGATGTCAGAGGTAGGTTCTTTACTCAGAGAGTAGTAAGGGCGTGGAATGCCCTGCCTCCAACAGTAGTGGACTCGCCAACACTAAACGCATTCAAATGATCATTGGACAGGCATATGGACGATAATGGAATAGTGTAGATTGGCTTTAGAGGGGTTTCACAGGTCGGCACAACATCGAGGGCCGAAGGGCCTGTACTGCGCTGTAATGTTCTATGATTGAATGGTGGCTCAGACTGGATGGGCCGAGTGGCCTAATTCTGCTCCTATATTTTATGGTGTATAAATGGATAATTTTCTGGTTGGCAAGATGTGATGAGTGGCATGCCATAGAGATCAGTGCTGGGACCTCAACCATTTACAATCTATATCAATCATTTTGATGTATTCGGTGTTCAGGCTGGAAATTGGAGCTGAGTCCACAAAAGATCAGCCATGCTCTCATTGAATGATGGCTCGAATGGCTCGAGGGGCCAGATGGCCTACTCCTGCTCCTAGTTCTTATGTTCTTATGTATGTAATAGCCAAATGTATAGTTGCTAATTTTGTTGTTGATGGCACAGATAGGTGGGTAAGTAGGTTGTGAAGAGGATTTATGGGGTCTGGAAAAGGATTCTAGGCATGCTAAGTGAGAGGGCAAACGTTTGATATGGGAGTATGATGTGGTAAAATGTAAACTTGTCCATTTGGCAGGAAGAAAAGAAAAGTAACATATAATCTAAATGGAGCGAGATTGCAGAAATCTGGATTGGAGCAATCTGGGTGTCCTGGTACATGAATCACAAAATGTTAGTGTGCAAATACAGCAAGTGATTCAGAACACAAATGTAATCCTTGCCTTTATTATAAGGTGAATGGAATATAAAAGTAGGGATGTTTTGCTACGGTTGTACAGGTGTTGGTGAGACTATATCTGGAATATTATGTACAGTTTTGGTCTCCTTATTTGCGAATTGGATTCGAAGCAGCTCAAAGAAGGTTCACTCAACCGATTCCTGGGATGGGGGAGTTACCTTATGAGGAAAGATTGGGCAGGTTAGGCCTATATCCATTGGAGTTTAGAAGAACAAGAGGTGAACTATTGAAACATAAAAGATCTTGAGAGGGTGTGACAGAGTGGATGCAGAAAAAATGCTTCTCCTTGAGGGAGAGACAACTAGGTAACACAGTTTTAAAATAAGGAATCTGCTACTTATGATGGTGATGAAGAGAAATGTCATGAGTTTGTGGAACTGTCTTCCCCACAGAGTGGTAGAGGCAGGGTCATTGAATATTTATAAGGCAGAGATAGATAGATACTTGACAAAAAATGAATCAAACAATATGGGGGGTAAGCAGTACAGTGGTTTGGAAGCCACAATCAGATCAGCTGTTGTCTTATTGAAAGCTAGAGAAGGTTAAACGGGATAAATGGCCTATTCCTGCTCCTAATTTGTAGTGTCAAATCCAGGAATATCAATGACTATCAATACCCAATCCTCTGTGTGTGAGATTATGACACATCTCTAAGAACTATCAAATGCTACGAGAACTGCACATCTGTAGGGGAGGACAGGATTAAAGTGCCTCATCAATAAATTCTCGAAACTATGATGGAACCCAACTTTTTATTCACTCAAAACTGATTCACTTACATAGAGTTAAAATATATAATTTCTGTGGTTAGCAAAATACATTTATCAAAGATACTCCAGCAGAAGTTACTTCTGGCTTACAGGCTGGAGATACAGGTCTACAAGCGCAAGAGCCATTTAAAATCTGACACATAGCACAAGAAAATCAAAGCATATCCAATATATTTTTTGAATGAAGTGTTTTGTAAGTCTCTGAAGATAGGCTTTCAGATAAAGCTTTTTTAATATAAAGTTCATAGGTTTTCATATAAAGCTTTTTTTATAAAGTTTGTACATGGAAAAGACTATAACAATGTATTCTCACATTATTATCTTGTTCATTGGCTGTCTGCTTTCCCCTTCACCAAGCCCCTAAGGTGCTGACATGTGTTAAGTCACAGAAGCGTAAGGACATTGTATTAAAAACATTCTCTTCTCTGATCTGAGCTCAAGAGTCAGAGATTTACAGCATGAAAACAGGTCCTTCAGCCCAAATTGTCCATGCTGCCCAGCATTTACCATTAAGCTAATCCCAATTGTCCGCATTTGGCCCATACCCCTCTATACCCATCTTTCCCATCTAACTGTCTAAATGCTTTTTAAAAGACAAAATTGTACCCACCTACTACTGCGTTCCAGACACTTATTACCCTCTGTGTGAAAACATTGCCCTTCTGCACCTTTTGTATCTTTCCCCTCTCACTTTAAACCTATGTTCTCTAGTTTTAGACTCCCCTACCTTTGAGAAAAGGTATTTATTATTGTATAAACCTCCACAAGATCACCCCTAAGCCTCCCAGGGAAAAAAACTCCCAGTCTATTCAGCTTCGCCTTATAACTCAAACCATCAAGTCCCGGTAGCATTCTAATGAATCTTTTCTGCACTCTTTCTAGTTTAATAATATCCTTTCTATAATAGGGTGACCAGAACTCTCCACAGTATTCCAATTGTGGCCTTACTAATGTCTTGTACATCTTCAGCTAGATGTCCCAACCCCTGTATTCAATGTTCTGACCAATGAAACCAAGCATGCTGAATGCCTTCTTCACCACCCTGTCCATCTGTGACTCCACTTTCAAGGTGCTAAGAAACCTGCACTCCTGGTTCTTTGTTCAATGACTCTCCTCAGTACACTACCATTTACTGAGTAGGTCCTGCCCTGATTTGATCTACCAAAAGGCATCACCTCACATTTATCTAAATTCCATCTGCCATTCATCGGCCCACTGGCCCAATTGATCAAGATCCCGCTGCAATCCTAGATAACCTTCTTCACTGTCCACTATGCCACCAATCTTGCTGTCATCTGCAAACTTACCATGCCTCCAAAATTTTCATCCAAATCATTAATATAAATAACAAATGTGGACCTTCACTGTCATTGATCTGTTATCCCGAACTGCTCTTGAGGAAAGGGTGATGAATTATCTTCTTGGACCACTGGGGTCCCCGAGGGGTGAAGGTGATCCTTTGGTAGTGTTCTATAGGGAGATGCAGGATATTATCCCAGTGACAAATGAGCAGCAGCACAGCCAATTACATTTGGGGAATTTGATAGCTGCATGCAATCCAACCATCGTCCAACTTTCCCAGGCATGCACTTTGCAAGGAGATTCAACGGATGGTGATCAGGGCAGAGATGCTTTTCTGGGTGAGGAGTTAGGAAGAAAGCTGTTAAGACAAAATGAAATATGAGCAGTGCCCCTTTAAGAGAGCGTGACAGAAGCTTGCAAGAAATGCTGATGACCTTTTCATTTAATCTACCAAGCAGACAAAATGGGCATCGGTTTTGCTATCCTGCTAGTATTAGTGCATGAAGGTATGGATTGATTAAGGTTTACTTCCAGAACCCGGTTGTCGGAGTCAGAGCAGCGTTATAAACACATCGAGCAAAAACAGAATAATCAGCAGTTTTCTTTTAGCAGAGGAACTTTATAACGGCGGAATCAAAAAAGCAATTCAAATCTAGCATTGACACTGGGATACTAAAGATAAAGTCCACAAGGAAAAACCATGCTGTTAATCAGAAGGAAATTCTAATCCCCTTTGCTGTTGTATTTTTCATTGTCTGTTTCAATGTTATTACGCAAAGCTCTTTTGGCCAGCCTGCCACTCTTCAGTCACCATCGAAAACTCTGCTGCTCGGATGGTAGCTATCATCAAGTCCCATTCGCCTACCACCCCTGTGGTCTCGGGCCGAAGTTTGCCCCTGGTTCACCGACGCCACAATTTAAAGAAATCTCACCCTGGTGTGTAAATTTCTATGTGGTCTCACCCCTCCCGATTTTTGTCATCTCGTTCAGTCTCTGAGAACTCTATCCTCCCCCAAATCTGGTTTGTTATGCATTCTCAACTCCAGTTGGCAACCAGACTATCAGCTCGTAGATCCCATGTTCTGGAATTCCCTCCATTAATATCTCTGCCTCTCTATCTTTCTCCTCGCCTTTTCGACCAAACGTTTAGCACCCTGCCCAACTTCCTGCTTAGCTCTGTTTCATTTTTTTCCCTTCTAATTACGCGCCTGTGAAACAGTTTAGAACGTTTTATATTGTTAACAGCACTATTACCATTCAATTTATTTCAATTATGGTGGCGGCCTACACTGGACTTTACCCCTTCACTTCGCCAGGTTTCCTGATCCAAAAAGAATATAAAGAACGTGCATCTTGCAAAATGCTATCCACATCATTCATTTTCCTGCCAAGGATTTTAGGATAGCACAATACACCGCTGTGGTAACAGCATGATGTTTCCTAAATGCTTATTTTATTAGGTATGTAACAGAAAGCACATTGTCAGCGGATTAAATCCTATTTCTTAAATCCTTCTGAATATACTTGACTCTTTGCTCCAGAACATTTCATAATAAATCCTGCTCTTATTCACTTAATGTAATACAAATAAACCCTGGAAAATCACAATGATATTATCTGCCAATATTATCTTCATTCCTTTGTGACAATTTTCTCTCCACTATTTTAATGACACTGTTAAAACCATTTAAAATAAATGGGTTAGCACCTCTATTATAATAACATTCACACAATAACACCGCTCATAATAGTTTGCAGGTTGAAATGTTTCCACCCCCACTCTCCTTTGTCGTTTTAACCTTCATTCCCACCCGTGGTTTCTTCCTTAGAATAGGCAATCTGTTCCATTATAATTGTCTATGGTTGCATCATTTTTTTATATTGTGGGGATATATTTTTATTACTTGTTGAGGTGGGAGGCGCAGGCGCTTGTCCTAAAGTGCAGTCCATTGTATTTGCATCTGACTTGAAGCCACAGGAAGTCCTGGCATTCTCCCACCAGTGAGTATCACAAACCATTGGAGTGTTTGGCAGATGACCGGAATAATTTTCTTTTCTTTTGGGCTTGCTCGATTATTAATTATGTCCCTTTAAAAAGGTGAGGCCTGGTCATTTGTTTGTTGTTGTTGATGATGCCTTTGGAGCGGTCCAATGCCTCCCTGTGTGGTGAATGTAATTCACACTGTAATATATATACCATATTATTGTAAATGCAGTTGCGTTGCCTGACCACTAGGGGGAGTAGCACAGGGAATGCATAGGAGTTTGTACAGGGCTCCACCCTTGGCTCCTCCCCCTGGACTGCTGTATAAAGATGATGCCCAGAGCCAGCTGACCAGTTCATCCAGGGTTCATCGTGTTACAGGCTGGCTCTGTTGTAAGTAGATTAAAACCACTGTTCATATCTTAAAGCACGTGTCTCATGAATTGATGGTCTCATCACCCTGTATATTATTTTTAAATGGTATAAAGTCGTGTCTAAATTTAGCCATTATACTCACAGCTCGAGTATCGCGTAGACTGGAGGACAATGCTCCCTCTAGCCCACTCAGAGGAATACACTTCGTGTGCCATTGTGAATCTTCATGTTTCACACGAGTCATCAATATGGCTACTCCGAAAGCGACTTCCAAATCAGTAAAGATAAATACGGCCAGCTATGCTTACCGACACTAAGTGATGTGCTGGATTTCCGAAGCATTTTCATGGAGGATGCTTCCAGCCAGAGATAGAAACTTTCATTTGAGTTAACCTGGGCAAAGTAGCCTGCTGTGCCACTCAGTCATCAGTCTTTTGCTTTCTGACCTTCAGTTGATTGCTCGACTCGTTCGTTGCACAGATCACACACATACATATGCTGTGAAGACATAGACACGGGAGCAGAATTAGGCCATTCGGCCCATCCATCGAGTCCGCTCAGCCATTTATTCATGGCTGATATGTTTCTCATCCCCATTCTTCCTTCTCCCAATAATCCATGATCCCCTTATTAATCAAGAACCTATCTCTCTCAGTCTTAAAGGCACTCAGTGATTTGGCCTCCACAGACTTCTGCAGCATTGAGTTCCACAGATTCACCATCCTCTGTCTGAAGAAATCCCTCCTCATCTCAGTTTAAAAGGATCATCCCCTTCAGTCTGAAGACATGCCACCAGGTTTTAGTGAAGTTCTTCTTCCTTCATAATTTTATTGCTGCTGGCTGACTGGCTAGTCAAATTGTTCTTCACCTATATCATTAGAAATTTAGCTGGCCAGCCTCAAACTGCAAGATTTGCAGTTCGCACGTCCATTTCTCACATGTCACTCTCTGCAGCTCTCGAGAGATCAATCGCCCACCCATGGGTTTGGGAACCCAGGACAGAATACAAAGGGATGGATGGAGGTGATGCTTCTGATAAGTTATTTTGCTGCAAAAAAGGATGTCCTGAAGTGTGGTACATTGGCGAGACCATGCGGCCCTGCAACAACGGATGAACGGACATCGCGCGACAATCGTCAGGCAGGAATATTCCTTTCCAGTCGGAAAACACTTCAGCAGTCAAGGGCATTCAGCCTCTGATCTTCGGGTAAGCGTTCTCCAAGGCGGCCTTCAGGAAATGCAACAATGCAGAATCGCTGAGCAGAAACGTATAGCCAAGTTCTGCACACATGAGTACGGCCTCAACCTGGACCTTGGATTCATGTTGCATTGCATTCACCCCCCCCCCCCCCCCCCCCCATCTGGCCTGGGCTTGCGAAATCCTACCAACTGTCCTGGCTTGAGACAATTCACACCTTTTTAACCTATAATTATCCCTCTCTTCAGTTGCTCCATCTGGACCTGGAGACTTAATTACCTCCAAAGACGCATTCAAAGTATCGTATTGCATCTTTGACTTTGTCTATATATATGTTTCTGGAACCCACCTCTTCATTCACTTGAGGAAGGAGCAGTGCTCCGAAAGCTAGTGAATCGAAACAAACCTGTTGGACTTCTTACTGTGCTTCTGATAAGAGCCTTGGTAAGAACTTGTTTGGAGAGTCAGGAAGGATTATTGACTTTGGAGGAGGTGCAGTGCAGATTCATGTAGGCATATTGAACTGGAAACGTTCCCTCTATTTTTCTCTCCACAGGTGCTGCCGAGACTTGCTGAGTTATTTTGCTCAGCGACACTTTCTGTGTTTATTTCAGATCTCCAGCATCTGCAATATTTTGTGTTTATTTCACCAAAATGATGGGGGGCTAAAATAGGTAAATTATGAGACAGTTGGCATAGAATTGGCTTGTATGCATTTGAGCTTAAAAGATGGAGAGGGAGTTAATCGAGGTGTTTAAAATATTGGATTTGATATCATAGATAATGGGAAACTATTCCCTTTGCTTGTGGGTGGACAACCCAGCTGGGACACAAGTGTGGGAGGCAGGGTTGAAGCATAAAAGCCAGTGTGGACTGGTTGGGCAGAATGGCCTGTTTGCGTGCCATATTGATGATGTACCTCCGATCGTTCAATGCATGCGGAGTCCTGATGCTTAAGGGTGTTTTTAAAGCGACATTTGAAAATCATTCCTTTTCCATATTTAATCAGGGACATTCACTCTTAAGCAATTTTCAGCTTCTTCCATTTCCAGCTCCATCGAAGAGGAATTACTTCGGTTGCGAAGCAGTTTATATCCCATGTTAGCAGGCTGCCATCTTTAAAAGGCTGAGAGCAATCTCGCACTCACTTGGCAGCGATCAGGAAACAACTTCAGTTGTTCCAGCTCCCCAGCTCAAAGATTCTGACATCAATTTTTAAGTGCTCTGCCGAAAAGACCAAACTCGATGACGACCAGAAATGTTCTCTTGTTATTTTCAATCAATAAAATGGCATTAGTCTCCCAACACCTCAAAATAAGCACCAGCTTTTGAAGTACTCCCTTCAGTGAGAGGAGAACCACCAAAACAGTTGGTTCAATCAAATTAATAGTGCATGCGTGCATAATTAAAATGTTAATGATCAGAAACGCTTAGCAACTGGGCCAGTGGACATCTCTATTTATGCTCTGTGTAGTATTTAAGCCTCACTAACTTCAGTCATTGACTAGTGTTACAAACTCGAGGGGGTGAATTATCTCCTCCTGCTCCTCTGGCCCTTGTACCGCTCCTTATTATTCTACGGAGCGGTGTTAATTTAAATGCATATGCAAAGCGTCGGGCTCTTTATGGTCTGAACTGCAGGACGACTTCAACACGGCATTCTGCGTATTGCGAGTTGATCTGCAAACATTTCTTAGTGGATTTTTATGGGCCATAGACCGGAGCCAAAGTGGACTGAGGTCGGTTGATATGCCTTACTTCCTCCTGACTGACTGCCCAAAGCACAGGTCCTTCATTTTCCGACAAGATTTTCAAACGGCACGGATTTTTTTTCTTGACCTCCTATCGGATCGCTTAAGAATATGACAAGACTATTTCCCAGATTATTTTATACACTTTGTCTTGTGCTCCCATACCATGACGTGGAGATGCCGGAGTTGGACCGGGGTGAGCACAGTAAGAAGTTTTACAATACCAGGTTAATGTCCAACTGGTTTGTTTCCAGTCACTAGCTTTCGGAGCACAGCTCCTTCCTCAAGTGAATGAGGAAGGAGCAGTGCTCCAAAAGCTAGTGATTCAAAACAAACCTGTTGGACTTTAACCTGGTGTTGTAAGACTTCTTACTGTGCTCCCATACCAGCCTGCTTGAGTACAAGTGATGTTTTTGCATTTGTCTCTAAATCATCTGGCACTGTTGCTCCCTCTCTCTCTCTCCTCCTGGAGATGTGGAAGGTAATGAGGGGCCAAATCCCAGTTAAACGTCAATACTGTCAATCATATGGATTTACAAATAATAATTTTTATTATGGTCACAAGTAGGCTTACATTAGCACTGCAATGAAGTTACTGTGAAAATCCCCATGTCCCCACACTCCAGCACCTGTTTGGGTACACAGGAGATTTTTTTTAAAAAAGAATGTTCAATTTACCTAACATCAGGCTTAACAATAGCACCCGGAGGAAACCCATGCAGGCACGGGGAGAACGTGCAGACTCCACACAGACAGTGACCCTAGTTGGGAATGGAACCTAGGGTTCGACCCTGGAGCTGTGAAGCAACGGTGCTAACTCGTGCTACTGTGCCACTCTAGAAAAACTCTGATCCTGATGTGATTTAAACACGAAACCTTCTGATCTGGAGTCAGACACACTACCATTGCGCCACAAGCTCAACCATTGGACTTCAGCTCTTGCTTCGGCTGTGAAGGCTAACCTTTGAGTTGACTTAAATGGTGGGGTCCTAAATTCCAGTTTACTCACTTTGAACCGAACCACGGGAAAGGTCAAAGCTAAAAGCAAATTACTGCAGATGCTGGAATCCAAAATAAAAAACAGCAAATGCTGGACAATTTCGGCAGGCCTAGGAGCATCTGTGAAGAGAGGAGGGAGCTAATGTCTATAATCTGGATGACTCTTTGTCAAAGATCGTGTTGGATAAGAATGTGCATGGGCTCAGTCAGTTTTTGCTAGCTGAGAATGTCACTATTAATTGAATTTCTCTTCCAGAGTGTGGAGACGAGGGGATTTTCACAGATTTTCACAGTAACTTCATTGCAGTGTCACTATAAGCCTACTTTGAAAACAATAAAGATTATTTGATTATTATTATACACCTGAATGGCTCACTGGGCCATTTTAGAGGAGTCAACCATGTTGTTGTGGGTCTGGAGTCACATGTTGACTAGACTTCCCAAGGACGGCAGATTGCTTTCCTTAGAGTGTTCGTGAGCAGAAGTTTTCCAGCATTCCAGTAGTTTAAGATGGTCATTACAGAGTCCAGTTTTTTTTAAAAATTCCAGATGTCCTTGAATGTCAATCCCATAGCGGTCCTGGTGGATTTTAAGACCGGTAACAGTTTTCTGATAAAGGGTCATGATCAACCTGAAGCGTTAACTCGTGTTCACCACATATGCTGCCTAACCAGCATCTTATATACCAAGGACATACTCATTTTGTCGCCCCTTCGCCTGCATAAGGCTTGGTAGCACTTATAACATTAAAGAAGCTTGCTTTTCATTGCGTTTAACAATTCGTTTGAAAAAGTGCTTTTGTTCATAATGAGCCAGAACCCGAATATCCGTAATAACAAACTGCAAAAGCGTCAGAACGTCCTATAAACTGGACGATCGATCCCAGTTTTAAGGCATTCTAAAAGTAAGAGGCGAGGAGGAGGCAATTGAAACAGTCTTGCAAACACGCTTCATAATTAACCACAGCTGAAGTCAACAAAAGCATCCATGAACCAAAACTACCTGGTTAAGTTTTTTGTTGATGGGTGTGGGGGCAGTGTTGTGGCGATGGCAATGCACAGCATAATGGGCACCATCATTCTGCCCTCTGCAGTTGCAATGTTTCCATTGTCGCTGTTAAACCGTATTGCAAGGAATGTTAACAGGTTAAGTGACCAGAGGGGAAACTGCAATCAGCTAATGAATGGATTAATATCTTCGCGGACAATTGGTACCAAACCTCTTTCCGCGTGTCCGAAAACAAATGTGAAAAGTTTGTGCACTGATACTTCGTGGTGGCCGTGCAGCCGAATAAAGGAGACTTACTTTAAAAAAATCCTCGGAACATTGCATTACACAAAAATAAACAAAAATAATAATTCCCGGCGTTGTGCGAATAGATGCACCGTGTAATGTCCAAACCGAACTTACTCAGGGACCTCCATGAACTCTTTTGTTTGGTGGGGGGTGGGGGGTGGGGGGGGGGTCCCGTTTGCTCTGAGGAGCTTTGCAGCTGAGCTATTATTTTAAATCAATTGTGTGTAATAAAATTATTTAAGTGTCTGCAATTGAGTTGGCTATTCTTCGCCGTTTGCTTGAACAGCTTTGCAATCTTCCAACACAATCCCCTCTGCCACTGCCTCCACGTTTTACAGCTTGCTGAATTAATCTTCGATTTGTGTGCGGAAGGCACTCGTTTCAATTTCTAGAAATGTTGATGCTGTTCTGATTTTCAAGAGTTCGATTTTCCAGGCGCCACCCTTCGCATCGGTGTAGCCCTGCCTCGTGCCCAAAACTGTGCAAGAAACGGAAGAGCTGTGGGGAGATTAATAAATAGTAAGACCGCACCAACCTGATGAAATGCACGGGGTCGCCCGTCAGCACAGAGCACCAGTTAACAGACTGCTTCACTCTTGCAGCCGGGAGCCGGCTGCTCTTTGCAAGCAGAAGGCAGGCGTCATGAAGTCAAACAAACAGCCACCCGCCCGACGAGAGGCAGGTGGGGTGGAGTGAAGACTGGTCGCCCGGCTGCTCCGAAGCGAGAGTTTACCCTTTTTGTGGCGGAGATTTGGTGCGCCCCGCTAACCAAAACAAAAAGCCCCGGGGCTGCGAGGTACATTTTTTTTTGTTTAAAGCTCGGGCTGCTGGCTCCGCGTTACAAACACAGCAGCTCGAGACCCCCCCCCCCCCCCCCGTTCGGGCTGCTGGCTCCGCGTTACAAACACGGCAGCTCGAGACCCACCCACCCCAAATTTCTGACAGTCAGAACCGTTGGGCTCGCGCGTGGATTCAAACGGAACTCGTATCCCGGACTCGCGCTCCGGGCTGCCCGTCCCCCTCCCGCTCTAACTGTTACTGAAGCGCGAGCCCCAGGGGCTCCTCAGAAGCTCCCCACCCCGAGATTAAATCACATTAACTTTTAACATCTCCTAAAGTAGACGCACCACTGTGCATTTTTGAGATCCCGCTTACTTATTTATCATTTGACCATCTTTTTCATTGAAGACTGTCCCCATTGCTGCATCACGTGCGAGCGAGGAAAACGCATTCGAATTGGTAAGTAAGATTATTTTAGTGTGTAATCTTGTGGACAAAAGAGTGTATGTATGGAAATAGATTCGTTTTGCTGAGGGGGTTAACTAATTTATGTCCCAATTTAGTCCGCGGAGGTGACAACTGTTTTTGTATTTAATCTTTATGTTTTAATACAAGACTAACTTCCCCTTCACAAAGGTATGTATTCTGGGAAAATGCATACCTGTCCTTAACCAGTCTACGATTTATTGATGCTCAGTAATTATTTTGATTTGTTGAGTATCTAAAATAAGCTGCTGGGTTTTCATTTGACGATGTGTACTTTCCTTTCGTTTTAATAGAATACCATTGTTGATAGAGGTTTAATGTTAGTATGTAGACAACCCAATCTTCTTTAATATACATACACACAAACAAGTAAATTGCATCTTGCTCAAATCGCCTCGTGCAAATGGCTTAAACTATTATTGTGCCTCGCGTGTAAGTTTTGGGAATTCTAGGTGAGCAGTTACAGTATTTGTCCAGAAGGATAGGAGCAAAAGATTTAAGACTGATTGATTCCCTTTTGGTGGGATTTTATTGGCCTTTGGCTCATTATTTATGCTACTGATCATGTAAATTTACAGAATTAAGGTTGCGTTATTAAATTTCCCCATAATTTAATCTCTCAACCACGACTTGTGTTTATGAAGTGCTTTGTATGTAATAAAATGTCCCAAGGTACTTCACAGAAGCATTAGAAAACAAAATTTCACTCCGTGCCACATAAGTAGAAAATAACGCAGATTTACATAAGACAAATTGGTCAAAGAAGCAGGTTCTTAGGAGAGTGTTAAAGGGGGTGGGGAGAGGTTTAGGCAATGGATTCTAGAGTTTAGCGCTGTGGCAGCTGAAAGCAGAGCCGTGGAAAGTGGAGCAATTAAAATCTGGGATGCTCAAAAATCCAAAATTGGAGGAGCACATAGATCCTGCAGGGCTGAAGGAATTGGAGAGAAGGAGATGTAGATAAGGTAATGTGCTGGGGGGTGGCAACTACATTGGTTTCAAGTTATGTGGTAAAATTAGTGTTGGAATCAGAAGCTTTTATTTCTTTTTTACTCTTCAGCTTATAACAAATTGCTTCATTGGATGATTAAAATTTTTTTTTAGAGTACCCAATTATTTTTTTCCAATTAAGGGGCAATTTTAGCATGGCCAGTCCACCTACCCTGCACATCTTTGGGTTGTGGGAGTGAAACCCATGGAGACACGGGGAGAATGTGCAAACTCCACACGGGCAGTGACCCAGGGCCAGGATTCGAACCCAGGTCCCCAGCGCCGTTGGCAGCAATGCTAACTACTGTGCCACCATGCTGCCCCTTCATTGGATGATTAATATCTGATGGAACTATATTGAAACGTGGAGCTGTAATGGCAAGATGTCTTGAGATTAAATCATGAATCAAGGAGTCTGCATCTTTAAATCTGTACAAGATACTCTTTGGGTCTGAGTCAGTTGATAAGGTTGGTGCTGAAGGAATTTTTCCAGGAGTATTATGAATCTGTTCATTGAAGATATCTTGATATAGTCATTTGGGTGTTTTCCTTTTTTTTAGTTTTTCTTCCCTCTCTTTTTCTACCTTCCCTTCCCTAAAGGCGCAGACAATTTATTCAGACCCTGGCAGCTTGAAGTGGCCATTTTTCATATGTATCTTTTTGTGTTTGTCAACTGCCTATTTAACCATGAATAGCATCATGACTAAACTTGATCCTATCCTCACTCAATGTGCACGTATCTGGATTTTTCAGTAGGAGTGACTAGATAGTAATCCTAGATATTTTTCACTTATTAACAAGGATGCTGAAACTAATAGCAACTCTCCCAACTGCTGCACCAACTTTGGTCAGCAGACCAAAGTCACACATTAGCACTGTGGATTCACAGCGCCAGGGTCCCAGGCTGGGTCACTGTCTGTGCGGAGTCTGCACGTTCTCCCCGTGTCTGTGTGGGTTTCCTCCGGGTGCTCCGGTTTCCTCCCACAGTCCAAAGATGTGCAGATTAGGTGGATTGGCCATGCTAAATTGCCCTTTGTGTCCAAAAAATGTTAGGAGGGGTTAGTGGGTTACCGGGATAGGTTAGGTGAGGGCTTAAGTGGGTCGGTGCAGACTCGATGGGCCGAATGGCCTCCTTCTGCACTGTATGTTCTATAACTATCTTGGAAAGATGTCACCATTACGATGTGACCACTGAGTCAAAATCCTGGAAGTTCCTACCTGACAAATGTGGTAGTACCTTCACGACAGAGATCACACAGGTCCAAGAAGGCCGCTCACCACCAGCATTACAAGGGCAACAAGCGAAAAAGGCATTCAGTAGTAGAGCACATATCTCCACCACACGTGTGAAGCTTCGCCTTGAGTTTACACAGTTGCAATAATATTGGGGCCTTTCCCTAACTAGTTATTGGTCTGTAACTACAAAGCTTGAAAAAAATTAATTTGTCACTGAGGAGCAGATGTTCACTATTCTAATAGCTGTCTGGGCTCTCAGCCATGTTATTAGAATAAGAAATATATGCTCCCCAGAAGAAAGGTTTGATTGACAGCTCAGACTCTTTGATCTCTGCTGTCAATATCACAGTGTTTGCTGCACAAAATAAGTGGTCTTAAGGGTTTGTGATTTTCAAAACTTTAAAGGGCCTGAACAGTTGACACATTTAGCTTGTAATCCATTTTTCTTTCAAACATGGGGGAATGTTCTTGATGAATTTTTGAAAACCTTTTACACAGAATACCAAGGTTCATCGGTTCTAGAAAGTGTAAAGCGGGTCAGTAGGCATTGAAGTGCCATATCTTGCCATGGGGAGATGAGGGCCATGGTGGGTGAGTGGAAGGGCAGAACTTGGCACGGGGGTATGAGAGAACAAAGGGAGTGGGTGGAAGGGAAGAACCTGGCACAGAGGGCATGAGGGGACATAGGGTTGATGGGTGGAATGGAGGAGCTGGGCATAGGGGACATAGTGGTGAGTGGAGGTATGAGGAGGTATTAATGGGTGTTTGGAGGGTGCGGGATGGAGGGCCCTTATGTTATTTTAGCTAGGACATATGTTATTTTAGCTAGGACGAAGTCCCAAGAACCAAGGTGGGCCTTTTAAACAGCTTGGCCCCGATGGGTGCCTCCACATTTCTTCCCAGATCAGCTGGCCTAACTCCAGCCTGCACTTGTTCTCAGCATTGAAAATCCTGCATTTGAGGACACTTTGCCCCCGGCTGCAAATTCCTCCTTGCTTTCCCTCCCCGTCTTGAGGATGAAAATCCTGGTTCCAATGCTAATTGGTGGAGACCTTTCCTCTTCTCCCCCCACCCCCTTTGCCAGCGCCAATCTCCTGACCTCAATGAGACCCCAGACTTAACTGTCTAGACTTAGTCAGTGTGTCCTCTTCAGTACTGCATACATTCTCAACATTGGCCATTGCAACTGGTGGCATTCTGATATGAGAGCCACCAGCCATTTGATGGTCCAGCAGCTCTTGGAGGTAAAACCACTTTTCTTGGGGTGGATGTCCACTTCAAGCCAATTAAAGCCCCCTCAACCATTAAATAACCGTGGGGCAAGCTGAGCAAGAGGAGGTGGGCTTGCCCCCAACTTATACACCCCTGTGCAAAATTGAATCGCTGTAGAGGAACAGAGGGATCTTTGAGTGCACGTTCACAGTTCCCTCTAGATAGCAGGAGAGTTAGAAGTGGAGTTGGAAGTGACTAAGAAGTCAATTGAGATACTTTTCCTTTTTCATGAGGCATAAAATACACAAGCAGGGAGGTTATGTGAGAACTGTATAAAAACACCAGTTAGGGCACAGCTAGAGTATTGTCCTAGTTCTGGTCATTGCATTACAATGCAATGCAATGCATTACAATGCAGTCCAAAGATGTGCGGGTTAGGTGGATTGGCCATGCTAAATTGCCCGTAGTGTCCTAATAAAAAAAAAAGTAAGGTTAAGGGGGGGGTTGTTGGGTTACGGGTATAGGGTGGATACGTGAGTTTGAGTAGGGTGATCATGGCTCGGCACAACATTGAGGGCCGAAGGGCCTGTTCTGTGCTGTACTGTTCTATGTTCTAAGAAGGTTGTGGTTGCTGTAGAAAGGGTTTGGAGGATGGAATTTTGCCAGACATTGAAAATTTCCTGAGATGAATAAAGGTTAAATAGACTGTGATTGTTTTCTTGGAACAGAGGAAGCCGAGGGGAGATTTAATTGAGGTATATGAAATTATAATAGGACTAGATAGAGTAAATAGGAAATACCTATTCCCCATTGCAGTGAAGCCAATAATCGAGGGGTATAGATTTAAAATTTGTCAAAGGATTTGAGGGTAATTGTGGAGAAGTCTGTATTGCAATTAAAAACTTAGCTAATCACCTGAAATGCTGTAGCCTCCAAAGCTGTGGGATAAGAGCTGGAAAGTGGGATTAGGTGCACAAATAATTGGGAGAGAGATAGTGCTAAAGTAAGAAATAGTAAGGTAATAGCTACCAGGCGCAGTCAAAATAAGAGGAAATGCAGTAAAGACCTAAATTGGGTATAATGTGCATGTATGTGGATACACAGATAGTGGCTGCAGGTACAACTAGTCATTTAAGAATAAAAACCCCAAAAAACAATCTGGAATTTAAAAAGTCTAGTTGTCGTAAAAAAAATCTGGTTTTACTAATGTCCTTTTATGGAAGGAAATCTGCTGTCCATACCTGGTCTGGCCTACAGGTGACTCCAGATCCACAGTAATGTGTTAGACTCTTAAAATGCCACTCAGTTCAAGGACAATTAGAGGTAGACAACAAATGCTGGCCTTGCCTGTGACGCCCACATCCCAAGAAAGAATAAAGGAAAAAAAAATGTGGGAATACGGGCTGAAATTTTCCAGTCCCCCAACCCACGCTGGCAAGCCATCGTCGTTCACGTAGACAGGTCCAGAAGATCCCGCCAGTGTGAAGGGCTGGAAAATCGAGGCCACAATATTGTGGCAATAGCAGACTGAGTTTTAAAAAGAACAGGACTGGGTACTAAATATTTAGGGATAAAGGAAAGATGGGGAAGGAGAGAAAAGATGATGGTTGGCAATATTGATGGCGGTTTTGAAGACAAAGGATGCCTTCGAGGGTCAAGGATTGAGTTTAATTGGTTAGAGCTAAGAGACGGTAGAGATGTGATTACTCTACTGGATGTGTTCTCTCGACCACCAACTATTGAATGAAATGAAAATCGCTTATTGTCACAAGTAGGCTTCAAATGAGGTGACTGTGAAAAGCCCCTAGTCACCACATTCCGGCACCTGTTCGGGGAGGCTGGTACGGGAATTGAACCCGTGCTGCTGGCCTGCCTGGGTCTGCTTTAAAAGCCAGCTATTTAGCCCTGTGCTAAACCAGTCCCTAATGGCAAAAATACAGAAGAACAAATTTGCAAGATAATTGCCGAGTTGCAAAAATTATGGTGGCTGAGATAGTAAAAGTGTAAAGGGCAGTGAGGGAGGAAGAGGTTTTGAAGTGTGTTCAGGAAAAGTTTGTTTTTTACATCCAATATGTTTCCTCCCTAATAATGAAGGAGGTGTTACTGGAACTGGTTCCAGGGAATGAGATGGGATGAATGGATCGAGTCTCACTAGGGAAACATTTGGCGTCAACGATGACAGTATTGAAAAACATCAAGGAGCAATCCAGAATAAAATTTATTAATTGGGGCGGGCCAATTTCATTAGGGCGAGAACAGACATGGCTCAGTAAAATTGGAATCACAGATTTGCAGATAAAACTGTAATTGAACAATGGGCTGCCTTTAAAGATGAGACCGTTTGGAACCAGTCGTACTTCATTGCAAATAGTGGGAAAGGTAGGATAAATAAAGTTCCCTGGTTGATGAAAGAGATCAAAGGTAAGATGAAGCAGAAAAGTGAGACATGCGACAAATGTCAGGTTGATAATACAAGCGAGAACCACATTAAGTATAGAAGGTTCAGAGGGAAAGTGAAAAAATAAATGTGAAGCACTGAGGTATGAGACTAACAGCCAACAAAGTCTCCTATAGGTATATGTAGTGAAAGGAGGAATGGGTCCGATTAGAGACCATAAAGAGGACTGCATGTGGAGCACGAGGGCAGGGCTGAGGTTCTAAATGAGTATTTGGAATTAGTCAAAGTGCATTAGTTGAAGTCCATAGTAAAAGGGATAATGGCCACATGAATACCACGTTGGCTGAGTGACAGGGAACAGTGTAGTGGTGCTTTTGGACTGGCAGAAGGTATATCGTGGGGTTCCCCAGTGGTTGGTATTAGGACCACTGTTTTTCTTTTTGTTAATGAATGTGCAGGGGGCGATTTCAAAAATTGAGAATGACACAAAACCGTGAGAAGTATGGCGATAGACCTTAAGAGGAGACACGGGTTGCTGGAATGGGTGGACACATGGCAGATGAAATTTAGTGCAGATAAATATAAAGTAAGAACATTGGATGAGAAAGATGCGACCATCAATTCACACGAGACGGAGAATTGAAGTGAACAGTGATTATAATCAGCTAGAACTGTGCCTGCCTGCAACTGCTCTGTACTGAGAGTCGCCTAGAGGCAGCAGATCTATATACCTCACGCGAGGGGGTGGAGCCCACAGGGCACCAACATGATACAATGTAATGTAATGTAATACAATGGTCCATAGGTGGAGCCCATAAGGGCATCGACATAGTACAGTGTAATGAAATGTAATGTAATACAGTGGTGAATGGTCGCAGTAATACATTCACCATATTCATCTCCTGTTAAAAACTGAAGTCCAGCTGGAGTGAAGTGGCTCACAGGTTGAGTCTGTCCGGCGCTTGATCGTTCGCTGTAATCGCTTCAGCTCTGGTTTCGCTGCGGGCACGGTTGTTGAATTTGTCGCTGCGGGCATGGGTGTTGACTCCAGGAGTGTGTCTTCTGGAGCTTCACCCCTGTAGGTCAGTGATGGGGAGAGGGGGTGTAAGAGGGGTGGTGTAGGGCCAGGCCATGCAGGGGCGGGGCAATGCTCGGTGTAGGGTGGGGAGGGTAGGTGATGGTCGTTGGGGAACCTGCAGGTGCCAGGTCTCGGAGGGAGACTGTACCTTGTCGCCCGTCGTGGTGCGCCACGAAGGCATACTGGGAGTTGGCGAGAAGGAGCTGGACCCTCTTGACCAGCGGGTTGGACTTGTGGCTCCTCACGTGTTTTTGGAGGAGTACAGGCCCCGGTGTCGTCAGCCAGGATGGAAGCGAGGCCTCGGAGGTGGATTTCTTAGGGAAAAAAATAGGCGGTCATGAGGGGTCTCGTTCGTGGCTGTGTAAAGGAGTGACCTAATGGAGTGGATCGCATCGGGGAGAACCTCTTGCCAGCGGAAAACTGGGAGACTCCTAGACTGTAGGGCCAGGAGACGGCCTTCCATACTGTCGCGTTCTCCCTCTCCACCTGTCCGCGGGGGTTGTAACTCTCTGGGGCTGGTTTAGCACAGGGCTAAATCGCTGGCTTTGAAAGCAGATCAAGGTAGGCCAGCAGCATGGTTCAATTCCTGTACCAGCCTTCCCGAACAGGTGCCGGAATGTGGCGACTAGGGGCTTTTCACAGTGACAATAAGCAATTTTCTTTTCATTTCATTTCATTTCAACTGGTAGTCCTGCTTGAAGCAATGCCCTTATCGAGCTGGTACTGACGCAGTTCGTCGCTCATAAACGAGGAGCCCCGGTCACTGTGGACATAAGTGGGGAAACCAAACAAGGTGAAGATACTATGCAGGGCCTTAATGACAGTGGCCGCGGTCATGTCGGGGCAAGGGATTGCAAAGGGGAAACGGGAGTACTCGTCAACTACGTTTGCAGTCATTAGAGGGGAGGGGCCCTTTGAAATCGATGCTGAGGCGCTCGAAGGGCCCGGATCCCTTCACCAGGTGGTCCTTATCTGGTCGATAGAAGTGTGGTTTACACTCCGCGCAGATTTGGCAGTCACTGGTCATGGCCCTGAGCACCTCGGTGGAGTAGGCTAGGTTGCGGGCCTTGTTGTAGTGGAGAAGCCAGGTGACCCCCGGGTGACGAGAGGTAATTGTGGATGGCCTGGAGTTGGCCATCTTGCGTGCTGGCGCATGTGCCGCGGGACAGGGCATCTGGGGCTCATTGAGCTTCCAAGGACGATACACGATATTGTAATTATAGGTGGAGAGTTCGATCCTCCACCTCAAGATCTTATCATTCTTGATCTTGCCCCTCTCTGTATTGTCGAACATGAAGGCTACCGACTGTTGGTCGGTGACGAGAGTGAACCTCATACCAGCGAGGTAGTGCCTCCAATGCCGCACAACTTCCACAATGGCTTGAGCTTTTTTGACTGAGGAGTGTTGAATCTCGGAGGCGTTGAGGGTACGGGAGAAAAAAGGCTACGGGCCTGCCTGCCTGATTAAGGGTAGCAGTGAGGGCGACCTCTGACGCATCGCTCTCCACCTGGAAGGGGATGGACTCGTCCACTGCGCGCATCGCGGCTTTGGCAATATCTGCCTTGATGCGGCTGAAGGCCTGGCGGGCCTCAGCCTCAGTGGAAAGATACGTGGCTTTGATCAGTGGGCGGGCTTTGTCCACATAATTGGGGACCCACTGGGCATAATACAAAAAGAACCCGAGGCATTTTTTCAGGGCCTGGGCCAGTGAGGCAGGGGGGAGTTGCAGGAGGGGGCACATGTGGTTGGGGTCAGGCCCCAGGACTCCGTTTTCCACGACATAGCCGAGGATGGCCAGTCGGGTTGTGCAGAAAACGCATTTCTCCTTGTTATAAGTGAGGTTGAGGGCTTGGGCGGTTTGCAGAAACTTCTGAAGGTTGGCGTTGTGGTCCTGCCGATCGTGGCCACAGATAGTGACGTTGTCCAAGTACGGAAATGTGGCCCACAGCCCGTACTGGTCCACTATTTGGTCCATTGTTCTTTGGAAGACCGAGACCCCGTTGGTGATGTCGAAGGGGACCCGGAGGAAGTGGAAGAGGCGACCGTCTGCCTCAAAGGCCGTGTAGTGGCGATCTTCCACGCGGATTGGGAGCTGGTGGTATGCGGATTTCAGATCTACCGTGGAGAACACCCGGTAGTGTGCAATTTGATTCACCATGTCCGCTATCCAGGGAAGATGGTACACATCGGGATGCATGTCCCGGTTTATGGTTTGGCTGTAGTCTACAACCATCTGGTTCTTCTCCCAGTCCTGACAACCACCACCTGGGCTCTCCAGGGGCTATTACTGGCCTCGATAATCCCCTTCCTCAAGAGCTGCTGGGCCTTGGACTTGGAAAAAGCCCTGTCCTGGATACTGTACTGCCTGCTCCTGGTGGTGACAGGTTTACAGTTGGCGGTGAGGTTCACAAGGAGGGTCGACCTTTAGGGTCGCGAGGCTACATACGGTGAGAGGGGGTAGGGGCCCGCCGAACTTCAGGGTCAGGCTCCTGAGGTTGCACTGGAAGTCCAGTCCCAACAGGAGAGGAGCGCAGAGATCGGGGAGGACATATAGTTTAAAATTGGCGTACTCGGCGCCCTGTATCGCGAGGTTCGCAACACAGAACCCCCGGATCTACACTGAATGCGATCCGGAAGCGAGGGAGATTGTTTGTTTGGAATGCGGGGGAAATTTGGAGAGAACCGTGCCTTACTGTGTCTGGATGTACGAAGCTCTCCGTGCTCCCAGAGTCAAACAGACAGGGCGTTTCGTGCCCATTGACCTGGATGGTCATCATTAAGTTCCTGAGGTGCTTGGGGCATGAGTGGTCGAGGGTGACCGCGCCAAGTTGCGGGTAGCCGGCGTGGTAGGGTGGTCCCAAGATGGCAATCCCTGTCGGTCGCACGTGTCGGGCAGCGATCAAGATGGCGGCCCCCATGAGTTGCACGTGTTGGGTAGAGTCAAAGATGGCTGCCCCCACGGACAGCACGAGGCAGATGACTCGGTCCGGAGGGGGCGGTGCCGGCAGGCACGAAGCCACGCTGTGGGGCCTCCGGGCTTGAGAGTCTAAAAGTTGGGCCTGTGATTTAGAGGTTTTGGATTTGGTTAGGCAAACTTTGGCAAAGTGTCCTTTCTTGCCGCAGTTGCTACAGGTCGCGTTCTGAGCCGGACAACGCTGTCTGGGTTGCTGGTGCTCGCCGCAGAAATAGTAGGGCAGCCCTCCGGGTTGAGTGGGCAGCCGTGTGGCACAGGCTTGGGGCACCCTCTGGTTGGGTGTCCATGAGGGTGTCTCGTGGTCGGAGGGGAAAGCATTGATGCTCTGAAAAGCTACTTCTAAGGAGGTGGATAGTTTTACCATCTCTTCCAGGCTGAGGGCGCCCTTTTCTAGCAGGCATTGTCTGACATAGTTGGACCGGACTCCAGCCACACAGGCGACCCGGATGGGGAGTTCCATGTGCTGCGAGGCCGTGACGTTCTTGTAGTTTCAGTTTTGCGCGAGCACCTTCAGATCGCATAGGTATTCCTCCAGCGATTTCACCGGGACGTTGGCGGTGAATGGTAAGGAGATGCCGCGCGAACACTTTGTTCACCGGCCTCACGTATTGTCTTTTCAGGATCGCGACCGAGTCTGCGTACGTTGCTTTCTCGATCTGCACGGAGATTCTGTGGTTCACCCGGGCGTGGAGGAGACTCCGTTTCTGTTCCTCGGTGACTAAGGGCGAGGGGGAGGCGGTGAGGTAGGCCTCAAAACAGCGGAACCAGTGTGAAAAAATCCCTTTGGCTTCAGCGGCCTGTGGGTCGAGTTCCAGCCGATCAGGTTTAAGGGCTGCTTCCATCGCGATGTTGTAGCTGATTAAATTGATGCGACCATAAATTCACACGAGACGGAGAGTTGAAGTGAACAGTGGTTTTAATCAGCTAGAACTGTGCCTGTCTGCGACTGCTCTGTACTGAGAGCCACCTACAGGCAGCAGATCTATATACCTCCCCCCGAGGGGGCGGAGCCAGAGGCAGAGCCCACAAGGGCACCAACATGATACAATGTAATGTAATACAATGGTCCATAGGTGGAGCCCACAAGGGCATCAACATAGTACAATGTAATGTAATACAGTGGTGAATGGCCGCGGTAATACATTCACCACAGAGGAGTAGACCATAGGACTGGTCGAGTCTGCTCTGCTATTCAATATAATCATAGCTGATCTCCAGTATCAAATCCAGTTTCACTTCCACTCCCCATTTCCCTCGATTTCCTAAGAGACCAAAATCTCAGCCTTAAATATATTCAACATAGTAATACATTTTGGTCGGAAGAACAAGGAAAGGCAATATAAATTAAGGATATAATTCTAAAGTGGGTGTAGTAGCAGAGGGACCAGACAATATGTGTGCAGAAAGCGAGAAAGGTGGCAGAGCAGGTTGAAAAAGCAGTTGGTAATTCATATGGGATCTTGAGCCTTATAAATAGAGGCATAAGAGTACAAAAGTAAGGAAGTTGTGGTGAACCTTTATAAAACATTGGTTTGGCTTCAACTGGATATTGTGTTCAATTCTGAGGAGCACATTTTGGGAAGGAGATGAAAGTGTTGGAGAGGGTACAGAAAGATTTATGGGAATTGTACCTAGAATAAGACACTTCAGTTACGTGGATACATTTGTGAAGCTGGATCTGTTCTTGGTGAGAGAAGGTTAAGAGGAAAATTGGTAGGATGTTCAAAATCATGAGGGGTCTGGAGAGAATAGTTGGGGAGATGCTATGTCCTTTGTGAGAACTAGAGAACACTAATTTAAGGTGATTGGTCAAAGAACCAGAGGTGACAGAAGGAAACATTTTTTAACACAGCAAATAGTTGGAATCTGGAATGTATTCCCTGAGAATATATTCCCTGAGACTGTGGTGGATGCATAATCAATTGTGGTTTTCAAACGGGAATTGGATAATTACTTGAAAAGAAAAGGTTTGCAGGGCCATGGGGAACAGTGGGTGTGTGGGACTGGCTGAATTGCTCTCGCAAAGAACTGGCATGGATACAACGGTCTGAATGACCTTGACTGTAACCATTCTATAATTGCAAAGGCTGGATAATGTTTTTTTTGGCTGACAAAGGTGTGATAGACCATACATTTTCTCAGTTGCCGTGACACTTTTGCCTCTTTCCCACCTCTTTTTAGGTGACGGTGCCTGTATTTATAACACGGATTGTTTGTCTTTGTATTCTCCAGAGATCATCTGTTGATTCCAGTTGGCATGATGCTGAAATTTTATGTGATGATTGCCAATTAGAGTTTCAATTTAAGCTGGATAATTGTGTGGCACAGGGGTTGAAGTGCTTTAATGACACCTTTTTACTTGTATGTTTTTAAGTTTCTGTTGATCTTTGTTACTTTTGGGCAGTGCCCCTATCAGGAGCGGCCCTTTTTGCCTTGTCCCTAAGTTTATTTCCTTTCTTGTATTTGATTGACCTAAAAAAAGAACTGGATCAATTGTGTGGGAGTAACTGCTTAATCAAGGGGCAAATTCAGTTCAGTTGTTCTCCCAGGTCAACTTCTAAATCCCTTGTTAGATATGACGTGAAACATTGTTGAGTCTATTGAAACTGAATTATCTTAGTTGAATCTGGAGGGTTAATGAAGGTATTAATAGATGTCAATTCTGGTGCCTTGCATGTGCACATGCATTCCAAGATATTGGGAACAAGCCAGTACGGTAGTTAAATTTTGAAAAGGTAACTAGGTGCTATTCTTGATTCTGAATATCATCAAAGGGCGAGTCTCAATCTCAGAACACCTGCTTGTAAACCAATAGTATTCCGTATGTTAGATTTGGTAGGTTATGTCTTTATTTAATAATCTGTCTCTAAAGTGGGGACTCCTGAGGATTTTGAAGATTACTGAATACAAATTGTTCGAAACGCATGATTGCTGTAACTGTAACTTCATCCCATGATGATGCAGTCTGTATGTACAATAAATATGTCCGGGTGTCTGCTGTTTTGTTATCCAGTGGCCTATGCTTAACATATAGACATTAGATGTCAGGTGAAGTTAGAGGATTAAATTCACCTGAAATACTTCCTCAGTTAAATAACTTTCTCTCCCCTAATAATAAAGGTCACACTAATAATGGCTACTTGAGTGCGATGCTGTTCATGGAAGTACACATGCTGATGAATTGTGAAGGAAAACATAAAAAAAAACACTTTGGAAAGGCACTAGAATGTAACTGGCACCTGAGGAATTGGACCAGGGCATAAATAAAGTATTTTGTAAAGGGAGGTGGGACTGTTTTCAAACATTTAAAAGAAGTGCAGGCAAAGACCTGCTGAATCTCGTACTACACTTGGATTCCTTGTTTAATTTGAACCCTGCCTAACATTCTTGCCTTGTGCCTGGGATATAGAAGTTGAGGAGTTTGTGGCTGTGGAATACTGTAGTTAGGTTGCAGTTAAAAGAATGCTGTTTTCTTGAAATCGTTTATACTGCCTTTAGTGCTCGTTGATGTGTTTATACATTTAGTTAATCTCCGTTGTCCCCCCCCCAAAAAAAAATTATTTTTATGAAAAGCAGAAACTCTCTTTTTATATCTCAATTCGCAAGTAATATTAGAAAGGTGCAGTTAACAAGATTTTTATATTCTTTATACCGTAGGTCTTGTTTGTGTTGCCCATTAGAAAAAAGGTGCATATTATGTCTCAAAGTTTGAGTTTTCAATCCATAAATTTATGATGGATTGAAATTGCTACATTTTCAGTAATTACTGATTTTATGTTAATTGAGCTTTTCAACTCCCCTTTGTAAAATCAACTTTTGAACAGTTTATTTGTACACTAGCTCTTGGTGGCAACCAGGATGTTGAAATAACCCCGGGGTTGCAAGGGCTGCAGTAAATATCAGGTTGAATAGTAAACTCCTTGGGTAGTGAAGTTTGAGTTGGTGATTTGCGTGTTTAATGTATTCACATTCAAAAGGAAGTCACTTTAATACAAAGAAGGAAATCGATTTCTACCCCATAACCTAATGAACCCATTAGTACCACACTATATTATAAAATAATATATCTTAAATTTAGTTTTGACACCTGATGGCTTGACATCTGTGTTATTTCCCATTTATTGAGATGTGGGAATTTAATTTTGCTGTATTGGTGACTTTAAAAAAAATCCCATATCCCATTTGACTTGTTTTGTGGCAGAATATCTTAATCAGATTGATTCAGCATGAGTTTATCATGTATGCTTTAAGACATGCTCAGACAAATGTTCACCAATAAATAACAGTTTAATAAATAACAATTATAACTGGAGGTTAATTATGCAAATTAGAAAAACATTTAGATGGCTTACAAAAATCAGTGACCTGTGGAAAAATATTTTAGTATATAATGGACTTTGTGGTTAGCATGTGTCATAAAATGTGTTTATGGATTAATGCCAAGGATTGATGTGATGTGAATTTTCAAATGATATATGTTTTTAATATATACTAAAGCTGGCGACAATTTGAAACTCCAATTTTGGAATTGTTGAGTGAGCTATATTTGAGCTGAGTATGTGGAACCTGAAGAATGAATACCACCAGCAGTATTTCTTTTGAACCATCAAACAATTATAAGACATTATCAATACCATCTCTTTATTTCAGTTAATCCGTATTTTCCTTTATACAACTGTAGTGTTGATGTTATCATTAGGGAGTTGTTGTGACTTAATACATTCTTATGAGGACGTTGAATTAGATACAGCTGAAGTACCTCAGGTTTCCGATTGTATGTCTATTGATAGTAATTAAGTTTAATTATAGTAAATATCTACATTAGTTTCTCCCACTGATGCTAGCAATGTTTAACTGAAAATATTTCTGTGTGAAACTATAATACTCCAGAAGGCCCAAGAAAGGAGGCTCACTTATGTTTATTGTAAACTTGCGTTTATTGTAAACTAACGGTCAAGGCAGCTACCACGACGTACAACAGTTGGGAATTAGCGAGCCAGCCGGATCCAGTTCGGGGCAGTATTTAAAGGACTATGTAATGAGCCCCAGCCAGGCTGACCTCCGCTCACTAGCGGGGAAGCTCGTATTCTATGAGTCCCATGGGGAGATCTATCAAGGAATCCCTATGGGCTTTGAGGGTTAGCATATCTCTTTCACCCCCTGCCCACAAAGTCCAAATGCTCCCCCTCAGTGTCCTGCTGATGGGACCTTCTTTGCCGCTTCATGTGTGGCTGTATGTCTGTTCAGTAAGAAGTCTTATAACACCAGGTTAAAGTCCAACATGTTTGTTTCAAACACTAGCTTTTGGAGCACTGCTCCTTCTTCCTTCCTTCACCTGAGGAAGGAGCAGTGCTCCGAAAGCTAGTGTTTGAAACAAACATGTTGGACTTTAACCTGGTGTTATAAGACTTTTTACTGTGCTCACCCCAGTCCAGCGCTGGCATCTCCACATCATGTATGTCTGTTAGCGGCGGAGTCAGGTTGGTGGCATACAGCGAGTTGGGGATAGTTTCTTCCAAGCAGAACATCGAAGGGCCACTGCTGGAGGCCGTGACATCCCTGGGAGTTGTCATTTCTGTGTCCGGAGACAGAGTCTTTGGCGTCTTGTTGGCTTGGATGTTGGTTCCTTGACGGGCATTGCCTCTGGGCTGTAGGACGGCGTGAAGGATGGTGAGGGTACCGATTTGCCTGGCGTAGTTTCGTCTAAGGCAGGCTCCTACGCCAGAGGTCATCCACGTATTTTCGTACATTATTTTCTCTAGTCTTGACCTTTGTATGAAACTAGCCCCCTTTTCTCCACCACAACCTTGGATCCATTGAGAGCCGTCCCCAAAATTACAGGCATGAATGGCGTCTCCCAGCCTAAAAACTATGCCTGGTGGTCATGATTTTTATAATGTCTTGTTTTGCCTCCACGTTCCTGTTGAGATTCAGGAATATTAAGCTCAGGCAGGTTCTGAGGCCGACGCCGTGGCTCATGAGTAATTCTGCCAGTGCCATCCTGCTCATTGTATGCAGTGTAGTCCTGTAGCCATGAGTAGCTCTGCCAGTGCCATCCCGCTCATTATATGCAGTGTAGTCCTGGTAGTTAAACAAGAATTGTGCCAGCTTCTTATCACGGGAGCCTGCATTCTGCTTCCTCATGCCACATTTGAAAGTCTGGACTGCCTCCTTGGCTAAACTGTTAGAGGATGGATGGTATGGTTATGCGGATGTGATTTAACCCATTGGTGCGCATGAATGCCTGGAACCCCTCGCTGGTAAATGGGGTCCCATTGTCCGTGATGAGAGGACGTCTGGTAGTCCATGGTTCTCCGGGCAAGCCTAATACTGTTTTACCATGTGCTCGGTGTCCTTCTTGAGTTCAGGCCACCACACATAGCTCCTCGCAAGCATCTTCACTTTTGAGACAGCTGGCTGTCCATTATGTAGTTCCAACCTTTTATCCGGGCTGAGACTATAGGGGGGATTGCCTTTTCCCCCTTGATGAGCCGCAATATGGGTTTATGGTCCGTGATTATGGTGAAATGACGTCCGTAGACATATTGATGGAACTTCTTCACTGTATATACCATGGTCAGTCCCTCGTTCTCGATCTGGACGAATCATCTTTCTCCGTCAGTCAGGGTCCTGGATGCATTGCTAACGGTTGTTCACTGCCGACGTCCCACCGGTGGGATAATACTGCTCCAATTCCATAAGGCGAGGTGTCATAGGTGAGTATGAGCGGTCTTGAGGGTTCATAGTGTGCCAGTATTTTAAGCTACAACAATTACTTTTTTACCCTGCCGAACGCTTCCTGCTGTGGCATTTGCCATGACTACATTTGGTCCACCTTTAGTGTGTGACCCAGGCCGGGAATCGAGCAGGGTAGCTAGATTTGTTATGAATTTCCCGTCGTATTTACGAGTGCCTGGAATGACTTTAGTTCTGTTGTGTTTTCTGGCATTGTGGCTCCTTTTATGGCCTGTAATTTTTCTTTTCTTCCACCAGGTGCAGGCCTTCCCTCAGATGCAGGCCTTCGCTATCAACCCAATATCTGAGGTATGCGACTTCCTTTGCCTGGAACACATACTTAATTCTCTTTAGGTGGAGGCCAGCGTTGGGAGGTACTGGAGGACTTCTTCCAAGGTTGTCCATATGCTCCTTCTCGGTGGTTCCTGAGATCAGTCTGTCGTTGAGGTACACTGTTACTCTTGGCAGTCTTTGGAGGATTACCTCCATTACTCTCTGGAAGATGGCACATGCTGATGAGACCCTGAAGGAGAGTCGGGTGTATCCACTTTTGTAGGTATTGATAGTGACCTATTTCCGCTCTGCTTTATTAAGCTCCAGGTGGAAGTATGTGTCGTTCTTGTCGAGTTTTGAGAATGTGAGAGGTCTGCGATGTGTGGCATGGGAGGCTTTGTTCACTATCATCTTGTAGTTGCTGTAAAGGTGGACTGACCTTTCCGGCTTCAACACTGAGACCACTGGTCCTCCAACCACCGCAGTTCAGTCTCCACCTTCATAAGCGGTACGTAGAGGACTCATTGTGCCCTAAAGCACTGGCTGGGTTTCCGGGTCGACATACATTTTCGCCCTTATCTCTTTTATTTTCCCGAGACCTTCCTGGAAAACGTCCGGATATTTCTCAAGGACCTCATATAACTTGCCAGTCCTATCTTGAAGATCTGCTACCAATGAAGTTTCTGCAACCAATCTTGGCTAGGACCCAGCCCTTTAGGCCGTTGTACCACAGTCAATGGAAGTGGGACTGTTTGTTATCCATGGGTGACCAGGGTCACAGTGATTCATTTGATTTTTAACAGTTCCCCTGCATATTTCACCAATCTGGCTCTAGTATGCTGAGGGGCAGGATTCCCATTCGGAGTTGACAAAAGGTCTGCTATCCAATGATGGAAACGGTGGCTCATGTCAACTTCCATGTCTAGGGGATGACATTGACCTGGAGCTAATCTTGATCATGGCTACTTTAGAGGCAGTGATGCAGCTCTGTTGTATCAGCTCTTCCTTCTTGGGCTGGCCACTGTGTAAGGCCCTGGCCTGAGGTGGCTTCATTTTCCGGTTGGGGCGGCAATTCTGGTGGCCTATGCTTTGGCTTGTCCTATGACCGCATTTGTAGCAATTCTGTGAGTACTCCTCATAGTCCTCTGGGGATGTCTTGCATTTGTAGTGGCTCGTGGCCGTCGAATCTTGTCTTATCTTGGTACCGTATACCATAGTGTTGACTTGGAGGCGGCTCGGTCACGTGAGCGCTATCTCTCGGAGGCGTAGTTCTCTTGTACGGCGGTTGTCTGACACCGTGGATGCTGTAATCGATTGAACCTAGAGTTCCTGGGCCCTGTTTTCGCAGTTTTCGAGAGATAAAGCCAGTTCTGTGGCTCTTTTTAGGTCCAGGGTAGGCTCTGTCAGTAGTTTCCTCTGGATTGCTGCGATATTTATTCTGCATACAAATCTGTCTCTGAGTATCTCTGGGAGGGTCAGCCCATACTCGCAATGCTCTGCTAGTTTCAGAAGTTGTGTTCAGAATTGTGTTACCGACAGGGGTCCTTCATGGTGGCATTCACAAGACAGCCCCGAACATCACCCAAGCACAACACAATGCCATCTGCGCTCTTGAGACCAACCGCAACATCGTCATCAAACCAGCAGACAAAGGAGGGGCCACTATCATACTGAACAGTATAAAGTACTGCAAAGAAGTGTACCGACAACTCAACAACCAGGAACACTATAGACAGTTACCCACAGATCTGACCAAGGAACACACCTGCCAACTCAACAAACTGATCCAGACCTTCAGAGCACCCTACGTGCTCTCATCCCAGGTACTCCCCGCGTTGGAGATCTCTACTGCCTCCCGGAAATACACCAGGTCGTCCTACTGTATCAGGCAATGGCACCCTGTGTGAGAACCTCTGGCTGCATTGAGGGCATCTTGAAACCCGTCATACGTGGAATGCCCAGCTTCTGTCGCGAGATGACGGACTTCTTACAGAAACTCAGCACCCATGGATCAGTTGAGCCAGGAACATTCCTTGTCACAATGGACATCTCGGCACTAAACCAGCATCCCCCATGACAACGGCATTGCTGCAACTGCCTCCGTACTCAACACCGACAACTGCCAATCTCCAGATGCAATTCTGCAACTCATCCGCTTCATTCTGGATCACAACGTCTTCACCTTCGACAACAAGTTCTTCATCCAGACACACTGAACAGCCATGGGGAACAAATTCACACCTCAATATGCCAACATCATCTTCATGCACAAGTTTGAACAAGACTTCCTCACTGCACAGGACCTTCAACCGCCGTTACACACCAGATACATCGATGACATTTTTTTCCTTTGGACCCACGGTGAAGAATCACTGAAACGACTACACGATGACATCCATAAGCTCCATCCCACCATCAGGCTCACCATGGACTACTCTCCAGAATCGGTTGCATTCTTGGACACACTCCTCTCCATCAAGGACGTTCACCATAGCACTTGGCTTTACCGCAAGCCCACGGATAACTTCACGATGCTCCACTTCTCCAGCTTCCACCCTAAACACATTAAAGAAGCCATCCCCTATGGACAAGCCCTCCGTATACACAGCATCTGCTCAGACGAGGAGCAACATAACAGACATGTACAGACGCTGAAAGATGCCCTCGTACGAACGGGATATGGTGCTCGACTCTACGATCGACAGTTGGAACGCGCCACAGCAAAAAACTGCATCGACCTCCTCAGAAGACAAACACAGGACACAACCAACAGAGTACCGTTTGTCGTCCAGTACTTTCCCGGAGCGGAGAAATTACGACATCATCTTCACAGCCTTCAACACGTCATCGATGACGACGAGCATCTTGCCAGGGTCATGCCCACACCCCCACTACTTGCCTTCAAACAACCGCGCAACCTCAAACAAACTCTTTTTTGCAGCAAACTGCCCAGCCTTCAGAACAGCGACCATGACACTACACAACCCTGCATGGCAATCTCTGCGAGACATGCCAAATCATCGATATGGGTACCACCATTACACATGAGAACACCACCCACCAGGTACGTAGTACATACTCGTGCAAATCGTCCAACGGTGTTGACCTCATACACTGCAAGAAAGGATGTCCCACAGCGTGGCACATTGGCGAGACCATGCGGCCCTGCAACAACGGAGGAACGGACATCGCGCGACAATTGCCAGACAGGAATGTTCCCTTCCAGTTGGGGAACACTTCAGCAGTCGAGGGCATTCGGCCTCTGATTTTCGGGTAAGTGTTCTCCAAGGCGGCCTTCAGGACACGCGACACTGCAGAATCGCTGAGCAGAAGCTTATAGCCAAGTTCCGCACATATGAGTACGGCCTCAACCGGGACCTTGGATTCATGTCACATTACATTCACCCCTCCACCATCTGGCCTGGGCTTGCAAAATCCTACCAACTGTCCTGGCTTGAAACAATTCACACCTCTTTAACCTGTCATTATCCCTCTCTCCAGTTGCTCCGTCTGGACCTGGAGACTTATTACCTGCAAAGACTTGCATTCAAAGTATTATATTGCATCTTTGACTTTGTCTATATATATGTTTCTGGAACCCACCTCTTCATTCACCTGAGTAAGGAGCAGTGCTCCGAAAGCTAGTGATTTGAAACAAACCTGTTGGATTTTAACCTGGTGCTGTAAGACATTGTACTGTGCTCACCCCAGTCCAACGCCAGCATCTCCACATCATGTTCTACCAAAGAACCTGGCCATTCACCCTCTGCTTCAAGTTGGCTATTGACCCTGGATGAATTGTTGTGACTGCAGTTCATATAGTAATATGGAGCGAGGCCAACAGGCTCAAACTCAAAATGGAGCAAATTTATTTTACACATGTTCAAAACGCAGGAGGGGAGTCTCGCTACATAGCCGTACTTTCATACAATAGAAGAGTGATAAAGAAAAGAAAGAGGTACAACACAAAGACCACTGAGAAGGTAAGAATTATTTGTTTTATGCAAGTCCAGAGTCAAAAGTCCGATGGTGCATTCTTTGAGAGTTAGTAGTTTGCAACTGCTGCTGGATAATTCATTTTCTCCGTGCAGTTGACTTCCAAGGTGAATTCCTATAGGCGCTTGTATAGAAGTTCAGACATTCCAGAGAGAGAGAGAGAGAAACACCGCTCCTCTTCCTTCGAGAGTCAACAGGCTTCTGGCAGTCTCTTTCTGAAAAATACACCTGGCAAGTCAATTGCTGACTATTGCCAGGCAGAACACTGTCCCTGGCCAACCCATTGGTTGCCAGTTAACCAATTGAATTGATCCCCTCCAGTCTGCTGGGTACCGAAAAAGCCAGTTCTCCTTTCCCAAATACAAAACTTGAGAACACACTGTTCCAGTAAACAAGCTGTTTGAAACTGAGTTCTCTATTTCCAGGTATATCTCAATTATCGATTCACAGACCAAAAATAATAAAGATGAAAGAAAGAGAAGAAAGGAAGTATCAGGAAGGACTCTTACAATATTCTTCATTTTATTCATTTCTATTTCTTCCAATAATACCAGCAAGGAAATGCAAGTTTCAGAAGTAGTGCAGACAAATAAATGCACGAAACAAAGGCACAAATTGCACAGAAGGATCGTTTGTGCATCAGGTTACATTGAAAATGCTACGCAGTTCGTCAAACTCCCATCATCAGTTACTGTTTGCGAAAAGCTTAGTTATGTTAATGCAACATTTGTTTATTTTATTTTCTACCTTAGTTGGTTGCATGGGGAGAAAATAACTCCGATGTAGATCAAGGGATATTGCACAAAAAAAGTAAATGCAATAAATTCTAAAGAAGGACAATACCATCATTTATTGAATTGACAGATGATGGAGTTGGGTGATTGCAACATGTGGCAGAATACAGATATTTATCATATACTTGAAATATATAGACACATTTCTGATATAACGTAACTGCTATCAAGAGTAATTTACATACACGGTTTTAATTATCTACATTGTAAAAACAATCCATCATCAGAAACTTGTAACTGGTTAGCACTGTTGCTTCACAGTGCCAGGATCCCAGGTTCGATCCACGTGTTGGGTCACTGTCTGTGTGGAGTCTACTGTACACATTCTCCCCGTGTCTGTGTTGGTTTCCTCCAAGTGCTCCGGTTTCCTCTTGCAAGTCCCTACGTGCTGTTAGGCGAATTGGACATTCTAAATTCCCCCTCCGTGTAACCCAACAGGCACGGGAATGTGGCGACTAGGGGCTTTTCAACGTAACTTAATTGCAGTGAAGCCTACTTGTGACTATAAAGATTATTATTAATAATAATAATTATTAATAATAATCTTTATTGTTATGAAATGGCTTCTATATAGAAGTGGTTGATATTATAGGATGTTGCAGATCAAATTACAGGTTCAAAATTATTATATTTAGTGAGTTACATGTGATATTAATTAAAAAAATAAATAAATTTAGAGTTCCCACTTATTTTTTTTCCAGTTAAGTTGCAATTTAGCATGGCCAATCCACCTAACCTGCACATCTTTGGGTTGTGTGGTGAATGTGATTCACACCGGATCATAACCTGTATATACATGTGTCTATATTGTAAGTGCAGTTGCACTATCTGACCTCCAGGGGGAGTAGCTCTGGGAATGCTTGAGAGTTGTATGGGGCTCCTCCCTTGGCTCCGCCCAGGACCCCTCCCCCCCCGGGAGCTGCTGTATAAAGATCAGTGCCACAGGGTCAGCCGGCCAGTTCACCGAAAGTTCAACGGCTAACAGGCTGGCTCTGTTGGAAGTATATTAAAACCGCTATTCTAATCCCACAAGCACGTGTCCGTAGAATTGTTGATTCCAACAATTTAATATACTTAGGAAACAGTCGAAGAAATCATGGAAGCAGCCCTCAAGCCCGGACGCCTAGAACTCGACCCACAGGATGCAGAGGCTAAGGAAATTTTTTCCCACTGGCTGAGATGTTTTAAAGCCTACCTGGCAGAAGCCAGCACCGCTGGAACAATGGAGGAACAAAACCTCAGCCTACTGCACGCTAGGGTAAGCCACAGAATCTCCACACAGCTGAATCAGGGCGGTTCTTACACCGCAGCGCTGGCAATACTGGACAAAATGTACATTAGGCCCATTAACGAGGTTTATGCACGCCACGTGTTTACAACTCGCCGTAAGCGGCCTACAGAAACGCTTGCCGAATTTATAAGGGAATTGAACAACCTTTCATGACCTTGAATGACCTGTAATTATCAAGCCGTTACCGCGGCTGAGCATAGGAAGCTTGCTGTGCGGGATGTTTTCGTAGCGGGCCTTAGGTCTAACTGTGTGCCAAAGACTGCTAGAAAAGGGGGCCCAGGACTGTGGAGACTGCTACCACTATGGAAGTTTCCTTTCGCAGCCTCACATCATTTCCCGCGACCCCATCATGGACCCCCGACCAACAGTCCCCCCAGGCCTGTGCCGCATGGCCCCCCAGCTACCGCGCTGCCAAAGCCAGTTACTCTGCTGCCCCAGCCAGCTACTCAGCTACCCGAGCCTGCCATTTCTGTGGCCAAAGCCAGCACCCACATCAGCACTGCCCAGCCCGATCCGCGACCTGCAGCAGCTGCGGGAAGAAAGGCCAATATGCCAGAGTGTGCCTCACGAAAAGGGCCCCAGTTCTTAACTCCCCTGCAGAGAGAACAAATCGCTCCCAACACCAGCGGGCCCACGGGGCCCGAAACGCTGTGCCCCCTCCTGCCACGTGTGATCCATGGGGGCCGCCATCTTGGCAAACCCTCACCATGCGGCCGGCCATGTGCGACTCATGGGGGCCGCCATCTTCCTCGCCGCTCACCACGTGCGATCTACAGGCCCCATCTGCATCGGCATGCTCAGAAAGCTCATCTGAAGACTACGACTTCCTCAGGCACTCACCACGCGGCCCGCAACTCAACGCGGTCACCCTGGATCAATCCCGCCCCAAGCACCTACGAAGTTCGATGGCGGAGGTCCAGATCAACGGGTACAGCACGCCGTGCCTCTTTGACTCCGGGAGCACCAAGAGCATTATACACCCAGAACTGGTAAGACGCTGTTCGCTTTCTATTTTTCCGGTGAGCCAAACTATCCCCCTCGCTTCGGGCTCCCACTCAGTCCAAATCCAAGGACGCACCGTCGCTACGCTCACAATTCGAGGCGCTAGTTATTCTAAATTTAAACTTTACGTCCTGCCCGACCTCTGCGCGCCACTCTTATTAGGCCTGGATTTCCAGTGCAACCTCAAGAGCCTCACCCTCAGCTTTGGCGGGCCCCTACCCCGACTCACTATCTGCAGCCTCGCCACGCTGCGCATCTCCCCCCCTCCTCTCTTCGCCAATCTCGCTCCAGATTGCAAGCCAGTAGCTACTCGCAGCAGGCGATACAGCCTACAAGATAGGGTCTTTATCTGTTTGGAGGTCCGACGGCTGCTCAGTGAGGGGATCATAGAGGCCAGTAATAGTCCCTGGAGAGCTCAGGTGGTGGTTGTCAAGACCGGGGAAAAATTTTGCATGGTCGTCGATTATAGCCAGACCACAAATCGCTTTACGCTCCTAGACGCGTATCCCCTCCCCAGAATTGCGGACATGGTTAATCAGATCGCCCAATATCGGCTATTTTCCACGGTGGATCTGAAGTCTGCATACCACCAGCTCCCAATCCGCCCGGAGGACCGCCACTACACGGCATTTGAGGCCGATGGCCGCCTCTTCCACTTCCTCCGGGTTCCCTCCGGCGTCACCAACGAGGTGTTCCAACAAGCAATGGACCGAATGGTAGACCAGTATGGGCTGCGGGCCACGTTTCCGTATCTGGACAATGTTACCATCTGCGGCTATGACCAGCAGGACCAACCTCCACCGTTTTCTCCAAACGGCACAGAAATCAAATCTCACTTATAACAAGGAGAAATGCGCTTTCCACACAAACAGACTGGCCATCCTCGGCTACGTCGTGGAGAACGGAGTCCTGGGTCAGACCCGGACCACATGCGCCCCCTCTTAGAACTCCCCATCCCTCATTGTCCCAAGGCCCTCAAACGATGCTTGGGGTTCTTTTCATACTACGCCCAGTGGGTCCCTCAATTATGCGGACAAAGCCCGCCCACTCTTTAAGGCCACACGATTTCCCCTGTCTGCTGAGGTGCGCCAGGCCTTCAGCTGCATCAAGGAGGACATCGCCAAAGCAGCCATGCGGGCGCTGGATGAATACACTCCCTTTCAGGTTGAGAGCGACGCCTCAGAGGTAGCTCTAGCAGCCACCTTAAATCTGGCAGGGAGGCCCGTTGCATTTTTCTCCCGTACCCTATCTGCTTCAGAACTCCGACACTCCTCAGTCGAGAAGGAAGCGCAAGGCATCGTGGAGGCTGTTCGTCACTGGAGGCACTACCTCGCAGGTAGGAGGTTCACCCTCATCACTGACCAACGATCGGTTGCCTTTATGGGGCAAAATAAAAAATGATAAAATCCTTCGGTGGAGGATCGAACTCTCCACCTATAGTTACAATATTAAATATCGACCTGGGAAGCTCAACGAGCCCTCGGATGCCCTATCCCGCGGGACATTCGCCAGTGCGCAGATCAGCCGTCTGAAAGCCATCCACGTGGACCTCTGCCATCCAGGGGTCACCCATTTCGCCCACTACATCAGAGCCCGAAACCTGCCTTTCTCCAACGAGGAGGTAAAAGCGGTCACCAGGGACTGCCCGATCTGTGCGGAGTGCAAACTGCACTTCTATAGACCAGAGAGGGCCCACCTGGTCAAGGCTTTGAGGCCCTGTGAACGCCTTGCGATCAATTTCAAAGGGCCACTCCCCTCCACTAACAAGAACATTTATTTCCTCAACATCATCGACGAGTTCTCCCGATTCCCTTTTGCCATTCCATGCCCTGATATGACCTCCCACACAGTCATTAGGGCCCTGCATAGTGTCGTCTTCACCCTGTTCGGTTTCCCCAGCTACGTGCACAGCGACCGGGGTTCGTCCTTTATGAGCGACGAGCTGCGTCAGTACCTGCTCGACAAGGGCATCGCCTCGAGCAGGACTACCAGTTACAACCCCAGGGGGAACAGGCAGGTGGAGAGGGAGAACGCGACGGTCTGGAAGACCGTCCTGCTGACCTCCGGTCAAGAAAACTCCAAGTCTCCCAATGGCAAGAAGTCCTTCCACACGCGCTCCACGCTATAAGATCCCTCCTCTGTACAGCTACAAATCAAACCCCTCACGAGAGACTCTTCATTTTTTCTAGGGGCACTACCACGGAGTCTCACTTCCGGCGTGGCTGAGGACACCAGGCCCGGTCCTCCTGAGAAAGCACGTCAGGGGGCACAAAACTGACCCCCTTGTTGAAAAGGTGCGCCTCCTCCATTCCAACCCCCAGTATGCATTTGTGGAGTTCCCGGACGGTCGCCAGGACACGGTATCCCTTCGGGACCTGGTTCACGCGCCAGAACCAGCCCACCCCCAGCGCCCCCAGTCTCCGGTCAAGCCAGAGGTGTATAAAGTTCGACAAGACTCACCCTGGAGTCTGCCATCTTACGCCAGCTCTCGACACCCACCCAGCCACCGCAAAAAGCTGCAACCCCGATGCTCCGCAGATCGAAAAGAACAATTCGTCCACCGGACAGACTAACTCTGTGAGCCACCACCCCCGCTGGACTCGATTTTTTTCACGGGTGAATGTGGTGAATGTGATTCACACCGGATCATAACCTGTATATACATGTGTCTATATTGTAAGTGCAGTTGCACTATCTGACCTCCAGGGGGAGTAGCTCTGGGAATGCTTGAGAGTTGTACGGGGCTCTTCCCTTGGCTCTGCCCAGGACTCCTCCCCCGGGAGCTGCTGCATAAAGATCAGTGCCACAGGGTCAGCCGGCCAGTTCACCGAAAGTTCAACGGCTAACAGGCTGGCTCTGTTGGAAGTATATTAAAACCGCTATTCTAATCCTACAAGCACGTGTCCGTAGAATTATTGGTTCCAACAGGTTGTAGGGGTGAAACCCACTAGACAGTTGGGCTAGACAGTTTGTGGTGCGGAACGAGGCCAGCAATGCAGGTTCCTGGCCTCGAGGTGCAGCTGGAAGCGCTGTTATAAAAGTTTCCAGTTCGAGCCCAGATTCCCGGCAATGCGGAGAGGTGGCGGTGGTTATTCATAAAGGCCCACCTTCTCAATCTTGCCCCTCGTCTGAGGTGTGAGGACCAGGTTCGATCCTGGCCCCGGGTGATTGTCCATGTGGAATTTGCGCATTCTTCCCGTGTGCGAGTGGGTCTGACCCCCCATAGCCCAATGATGTGCAGGGTAGGTTGTCATAATATACACCAGTATATCATGGTGCAGACACACAATGATGGACACACACACACGGACCAATCAACATGTACAAACACCGCAGCCAATCACCAGTTTGAATACACACACTATAAAGGCAGAGGGCATCACGGTTCCCGCTCATTCTGGGTGTTGCCTCTCAGTGTAACAAGAACTCATCCAGCCCAGCACAGACTCACACCACGTGCTGAGAGAATCAACTGGTTCGGACAAGGCTTAGGTCTCTAGTTTAAGTTAGTATCATTTAGACCCACAGTCATCGTGTGTTAGCTAGTTAGAAGTAGTTAATAAAATTGAGTTGAACCTTCATCAGTGTTGGAAGTGTCTGTTCATCTCTCAAGTCTACACGAGCCAACACTTCATGGTACCAGAAGTTGAGGGATGCTAGCACTTCTGAGACCTACCTTTCCGTGATCTGCCTTCCACCAGTCTCGCGCCATCCTACAGAATGGACTCCGTTCGCCCGCCGCCGCCTCTCCGCATTGCCGAGAATCTGGGCTCGAACTAGAAACTTTTCAAACAGTGCTTCCAGCTGCACCTCGAGGCCAGGGACCTGGAAGCTGCCTCGGACGCATGGAAGATTGCTCTCTTCCTCTTCACAGCCCGGGTCCACGCTCTGCACATTTTCAACTTGCTCACCTTCGATGAGGGGGAGGACAAATCGAAGTTCAAGACCGTAATTCTAAAGTTCGACAGCCCCTGCGCGGTCGAGGTAAACGATAGCTTCGAGAGATACTTGTTTCAGCAGCGAATTCAGGGTAAGGACAAGCCTTTCCAGTCCTTTATTACCCACCTCCACATCCTTGCGCAGTCCTGCAACTACGGGTCCACCTCTGACTCCATGCTCCATGACCAGATTGTTTTTGGTGTTCTATCTGAGCCCCTGCGCCAGCAGCTACTAAAAGTAAAGCAGCTCACTCTCTCTACGGCCATTGAGACCTGTGTACTTCGTGAACATGCCGCCACGCGCTACTCCTGCATCCAGGCCGCTGAAACAGTGCGGCAAGCCCCTTATGAGGCAGAACAGGTCCAAATGATTAAATCTTTTCAGGCTCTGGATCTGAACGATGGCGGCCATTTTGCACGCTTTTCGCGGAGTCCCGCCCTTACACGCAGCGAGCGTGCTGATGTCACGGACTGCTTCACGCAGGTGCGCGCCACGCAGGATCGCCACCGCGCATGCGCGGTGGCACGACGAACGTCCCGACGCTCCGGCGTGCGGCAACTGCGGCTCTGCCCACTTAAGGCGGCAATGCCCCGCAAAGTCCTGGCACTGCCTTCAGTGTGGCAAGTGAGGCCACTACGCTGCAATGTGCAGATCTTCCATGCCTGCTGTTTTTAGGAGGTCCACCCAGCCCCACAGAGACGTCAGGGCTTTCCAGCCTGCCATCAATGAACCTACTCTAGACCTTGCTTCCGACTGTGCCTGCGATGACCCACTGGTCCCGTTCCAAATCTGCGTCGTTACTACGAACAGGATGTCCCCCAAACGTGGCACTGAACCTGTCCATGTCCACAGCGTCAGCCAGGATGATGAGTGGTGTGCCACCCTTACGGTCAACCGGTCCCCTGTCAGGTTCCGCCTGGACACTGGCGCTTCTGCCAATCTCATCGCGTCGTCTGATTTTCGCACGCTCTGCATACAGCCTGCTGTCCTGCCATCTGCGTGTAAATTGCTGGACTACAATGGCAATGCCATCGCCGCCAGCGGCTCCTGCTGCCTTGAGGTGACCCATCGTGCTCACACAGCCATTCTCCCATTTGAGATTGTTGCTGCCTCAAAAGCCTCCTTGCTTGGTGCGCAGGCATGCAAGCTGTTCCACTTAGTGCAGAGAGTACACTCTCTCTCTTCAAGCGATGTGTCTGCATCCTCTGACACAGACTTCAGGGCGCAACTCGACTCCGTCATCCAGCAATACCATGATGTCTTCGAAGGCATGGGCACGCTCCCGTACACGTACAAAATCTTACTCCAGCCCAACGCCACACCTGTCATTCACGCACCTCGCAGAGTCCCAGCGCCCCTCAAGGACTGCCTCAAGCAACAGCTCCAGGACCTCCAGGATCAAGGAGTCATCTCTAGGGTCACGGAACCCACAGACTGGGTAAGCTCCATAGTCTGCGTCAAGAAACCGTCCGGCGAGCTGCGGATCTGTATTGATCCTAAAGATCTGAATCAGAATACCATGTGGGAGCACTACCCGATTCCGAAACGTGAGGAGCTCACGTCCGAGATGGCCCACGCCAAACTATTCTCAAAACTGGATGCCTCGAAGCGTTTCTGGCAGATCCAACTAGATGAGTCAAGCAGGAAGCTGTGTACGTTCGACACACCCTTTGGCAGGTTCTGCTACAACCGGATGCCATTGGGCATCATTTCTACGTCCGAAGTCTTCCATCGGATCATGGAGCAGATGATGGAGGGGATCGACGGCGTCCGGGTATATGTCGACGACATTATTGTCTGGTCAACCACCCCGCAGGAACACATTGCCCGCCTTAAGCGCGTTTTCAGGCGCATCCACGAACACGGCCTCCGCCTCAATAGGGCCAAATGCTCCTTCAGCCAGTCAAGTATCAAGTTTCTGGGGGATCACATCTCCCACCTGGGGGTGCGTCCGGATGAGGACAAGATTGCAGCAATCACGTCCGTGAAGACGCCCAAGGACAAGAAAGCGGTCCTCTGGTTCCTGGGAATGGTGAATTTCCTCGGGACGTTCATCCCGAATCTCGCCTCCCACACCACGGCCCTCGGAGATCTGATTCGCAAAACCACAGATTTCCGATGGCTCCCTGCTCACTAGCGTGAATGGCAGGAGCTGAAGGCCAAGCTTTCGACGCCCCTAGTGTTGGCTTTTTTCGACCAGACCAAAGAGACCAAAATCTCTACTGATGCCAGTCAGTCGGGGATTGGTGCCGTGCTCCTGCAATGAGACAAGGCCTCGTCATGGGCCCCCGTTGCGTATGCGTTGCGGGCGATGACCCCCACAGAGCAGCGCTATGCGCAAATTGAGAAAGAGTGTCTCGGCGTCTATTAGACCTCTGCAGTTCACGGTTGAAACCGACCACCGCCCGCTTGTCAAAAAGGACTTGAATGACATGACACCTCGCCTCCAGCGTATCTACTCAAGCTGCGCAGGTACGAGTTTCAACTGATCTATACCCCTGGCAAGGACCTTGCCGTTGCCGATGCCCTCTCAAGGTCGATCACAACTCCGTGTGGTCACGACGGCTTCATTTGCCAAATAGATGCTCAAGTTCACCTTGCAGCCTCCCATTTGCCAGCTTCAGATGCACGACTGATGCAAATTCGCTGCGAGACAGCGGCTGATCCACTTCTGCAGCGGGTGATGCGTCTAATGTCAGATGGATGGCTCAAGGGCCAAAGCCCGCAATTTTACAACGTCAGCGATGACCTGGCAGTTGTCGACGGGCAGCTCCTGAAATTGGATTGCAAAGTCGTTCCACAAAGCATGCGCCAGCTAGTGTTGGAGCAACTCCATGAAGGCCATTTAGGAATTGAGAAATGCCGCCGCAGGGCCAGAGAAGCCGTCTACTGGCCGGGCATCAATGATGACATCGCCAATGTGGTGCTCAACTGCTCTACTTGCCAGCGTTTTCAGCCCACCCAACCACTGGAGACCCTGATGCCCCATGAGCGTGTCACATCGCCTTGGACCAAAGTGGGCATCGACTTGTTCCATGCATTGGGCAGGGACTACGTCATCATCATCGACTACTTCTCCAGTTACCCGGAGGTCATCAGGCTGCACGATCTCACATCCTCGGCTGTGATCAGGGTGTGTAAGGAGACATTTGCCTGACATGGCATTCCGCTGACGGCCATGTCAGACAATGGCCCCTGTTTCGCGAGCCAGGAATGGGCCGGCTTCGCCCGACACTACAACTTCGAGCACGTTACGTCCAGTCCCCTATACCCCCAATCCAATGGGAAGGCGGAAAAGGGGGTCCACATCGTTAAGCGGCTCCTCAGCAAGGCCGCCGACGCCGGCTCAGATTTCCATCCTGCTCTGCTAGCCTATCGCTCCGCCCCGCTCTCCACCAGCCTGTCGCCTGCTCAGCTACTAATGAACCGCACCCTTAGAACGATGGTGCCATCGATTCTCGCTCCCAACCTCGATTATGTCCCCGTGCTCCACCGCATGCACGTGTCTCAACTGCAGCAGAAAACTTCCTACGACTCACGGGCTGCTGACTTTCCCGACATCCATCCACGCGACAAGGTTCGCATCCACCTCCCGGATGGTGGCTGGTCTGCGCCTGCTGTCGTTCTAAGACAGATGCCCCCCCCCCCCCCGCTCCTTCCTGGTCCGCTTACTGGATGGATCCATTCGGCGCCACAACAGCCGTGCTCTTCGCCTGGTTCCAGGGTCGTCACGGGATCCTCCGACCAGCTCTTCTACTGATCCCGCCGTGGACTGTGTGGCGCTTCCGGTCACTCTGCCTGCCCCTGACGGTGCTGCAGACCCTCCTGCTCCTGATGCGCCAGCCATTGCCCCACCCTTGAGGCGGTCAACCAGAGTTCTTCGCTCACCTCAGAGACTGAACTTATGAACTCTGTACACGTGGACTTTGTGAAATGTATTTTTTTCTACATCCTTCATTGTTGCATTTGCTCTTCAGTGATTTGTGAATAGATTCGTTGGTTGTTCCAGTTCATGGTAGTCATCTGCACCAGGCACCTTCCTCTGTAAATAGTCTTGTTCCTTGTACATAGCTTTGTACATATGTCTTCGCACCTCACACGTAGCTAGGTACATTCTCCACACACCCACACTATTTATTATCACATGCCTATATCAACATTTTTTATAAAAGGGGGATGTCATAATATACACCAGTACATCATGGTGCAGACACACTGATGGACACATACAGGGACCAATCAGCATGTACAAACACTGCAGCCAATCACCAGTTAGAATACACACACTATAAAGGCAGAGGGCACCACGGTTCCCGCTCATTCTGGGTGCTGCCTCTCAGTGTAACAAGAACTCATCCAGCCCAGCACAGACTCGCACCACGTACTGAGAGAATCAACTGGTTCGGACAAGGCTTAGGTCTCTAGTTTAAGTTAGCATCATTTAGACCCACAGTCATCGTGTGTTAGTGAGTTAGAAGTAGTTAATAAAATTGAGTTGAACCTTCATCAGTGTTGGAAGTATCTGTTCATCTCTCAAGTCTACACTAGCCAACACTTCATAGGTGAATTGGCCACGCTAAATTGACCCTTAATTGAAAATTGGGTGTCCTAAATTTATTAAAAATTTCAGTTGCTCTTTTTAAAGTACGTTCCTGTTGTAAAGGTTTAACGCACCATTGGACAATATGCTATGGCATATAATGTTGGTGGTGAGATTCCACAGGAAGGACTTGTTGTCATGGTACCTTACTGGCATGGTGGGGACCAAAGCTGTGCCGACAGCTGCCACTCGTTCATTTTGTAACTTGTGGTTGTAAACCACTGTTGCCTTTAAACAGCTCATCACAATTATTTACTTTAGTCTAACTTTTTTATTACGAAGATGGGCATTACATTACTGCCTTGTTGCACCCTAATTCACTTTTCAATATGTCGGAAAAGTCCTCTTTTGCTGCACAGGAAATTGCTACCTTTGCTTTTATTTAAATCCCATGTAATTTCTCAAGACTTTCAGTTGTTGACACAGGCCATGCTTATTCTCTTTGACAAGTTCCAATGCTGTTACCTCCATGTCATATTTAAAAGCCAATCCTCCCGCACCTAAATACTCCTTCCTACTATGTAGCATTTTTAATGACCTCAAGATGTCTGTGCTTTCCAGGTGATGAAGTACTTTCGCTGTTGTATGAAAGGTAGCAGCCAATCTTGTGCACAGCAAGCTTCTGCAAGTAATACTGTGTTAATGGCCAGATAATTTGGTTTGGTGATGTTAGTTGAAGGATAAATGTTGGTCAGGGCACTTCGGAGAATTCCTCTTTCTATTAATTTTTTGAATAATTTTATGCAATATTCTATATCCACTTAAGCTCAGGGTAGGGGTTCCATTTAATGGCTCATCCAAAGACTTATTTTTTTTCTTTTTAAATTTAGAGTACCCAATTTTTTCCAATTGAGGGGCAATTTAGCGTGTTCAATCCACCTACCTTGCACATCTTTGGGTTGTGGGGGCGAAACCCATGCAAACACGGGGAGAATTTGCAAACTCCACACGGACAGTGACCCAGAGCCGGGATCGAACCTGGGACCTCTGTGCCGTGAGGCTGCAGTGCTACCACTGCGCCACCATGCTGCCCGATCCAAAGACTTCTGGTGGCGGCCATGGTGTGCATGGTCACATGTTTGGCGGCTCCCGCTCGAGGCTGTTGTTTTTTCTTCTTTTTTTTAACCGTTTCCCCGTTTGTAGGGTGGGTGGATGTTTCGTGGTTAAAAAGGTGTTGGGGTAGCTGGAGGAATGTTTGACTCCACTGGTGGGGTTGGTGGGTGGAGCCACGGACCAGAAGTGGGTTGAGAAGAAGGGAGCAGTTGGAGTAGGAGAATTTTCGTGCGACACAGGTTAAGGTGGCGGATGGTAAAGGGCCTATCTTGCCTGCCCAATGGTCGACGGACCAACTGGTGGACTTTTTAAATGAAAAGTTTAGCTGGCAGATGAGGGAGGCCCAGGAGGATCTAGCTCGGGTGGTGGAACTGTTGAAAGCGGGAATTAATAGTGTGGAGCAGAGGCTGGAGTCCCAGGGACAGGCTATTCGGAAAGTGGAGGAGGTGGTGGGTGAGCACAAAGAGCAGGTGGCCTCGTTGGCGTCCAAGATAGATGTGATGCAGGAGAGCCAGAAGTGGTTAAAGGAGAAAATGGAGGACTTGGAGAACCGCTCCTGGAGACAGAACCTAAGAATTGTGAGGATGCCTGAAGGCATCGAGGGAGCGGATGCTGGCACGTATGTGGCCAAGATGTCAGAAAGGTTGATGGGGGTGGGGGCTTTGACTAGCCCCTGGGGGTTGACCAAGTGCACAGGGTGCTGATGAGGAGGCCGCAGGTCAATGAGCCGCCGAGGGAAATGGTTTTATTTGATTTGGTTTACCATTGTCACATGTATTAGTATACAGTGAAAAGTATTGTTTCTTGCATGCTGTCCAAACAATGCAGACTGTACATGGGGAAGGAAGGAGAGACTGCAGAATATAATGTTACAGTTATAGCGTGGTGTAGAGAAAAGATCAACTAAATACGAGGTAGGTCGATTCAAAAGTCTGATGGCAGTAGAGAAGAAGCTGTTCTTGAGTTGGTTGGTACGTGACCTCAAACATTGGTATCTTTTTCCTGGCGGAAGAAGGTGGAAGAGAGTATGTCCGGGGTGCGTGGTGTCCTTAATTATGCTGGCTGCCTTTCCGAGGCAGTGGGAATTGTAGAGCGTGGTGCATCTTCACCGGTTCAGGGCAAGGAGAACATACTGAGATGGGCGAGGCAGACGCGATGCACCTGGGAGGGGAGTGAGCTTCATGTGTATCTTCCTGGGCACGGACCTGGTGAAGAGGAGAGCTGGGTTTAATTGGGAAAGGCTGCCCTCTTTAAAGGGGGTGAAATTTAGGATGTTGTACCGGCCTCGCCTTTGGGTGACTTAACAGTCGAGAACTATTTTGGAACAGCAGAGGGAGTGATGGAATTTTTAAGAGACAACAGACTGGCTGGAGAAGGAGGACATTGAACTATGGAGGCGGGGTGAGGAGATGGGTGTTTTTTCTGTTTTCTCCTGTATCTGGCACGGTAGCACAGTTGTTAGCACTGATGCTTCACAGCGCCAAGGACTTGGGTTTGATTCCTGGCTTGGGTCACTTTGTGGAGTCAGCACTTTCTCTCCGTGTCTGCGTGGGTTTCCTCCGGGTGCTCCGGTTTCGTCCCACAGTGCAAAGATGTGCGGGTTAGGTGGATTGGTCACGCTAAATTGCCCTGTAGTGTCCGAAGTTAGTTGAGGTTTTGGGGATAGCGTGGAGGCGTGAGCTTTAGTCGGGTGGTCAGGGGCCAGTGTAGACCCAATAGGCCGAATAGCCTCTTTCTACGCTGTAAATTCTATGATTGTGTTTTGTTGGTTGTTGGGAAACTTTTCTCCTTCGAGGTGTTTTGTTGCGATTGGGGGTGAGTGCACCTTTTTTTTTGGCATTGTTGGTTGCGAGTTATGCAAGCAGGGCAGAGGGGAATCAGCGGAAGCGCGGGGGGGGGGGGGGGTAGGAGGCTTAGGCACCTTGGGCAGGGGCTGCCAGGCTGGCTGGGCGGGCTAGTTAACGGGAGCGTAGTGGGGGGTGTCCTAATATACATCCAGGAAAATGATGGTGCACAGACAGGCAGTGATTGACACACAGGATGACCAGTGAACACACAGAACACAGCAGCCAATCACCAGACAGGACACGACCACTAGTGCCAGAGGGCACTAGTTTTCCTGCTCTCTTGGGATCCAGCCTCTGAGACAGTCAGAGCTCGTGAGCAACAACGAGAACAAACACCATGTGGTAGTAAGATAGTCTGGTTAGGTTAGCCTTAGGTCTCCAGTCAAGTCAGCATGGTGTCGACCCACGGTTAAAGCATGTATGATAGTTAAAATCGAGTTGCATTTCTTCAAGTGTTGGAAGCCTGTCTCTCTTGCCACTGCAGTAAACACAGTCCTCGCAGACCCAGCTTACCCAACACATCAGGGGGATAATCAAGTGGTTAGTATAGTAGAGGGAGATAGGGCAGTTATTTTGTTTAAGGGGAGGGAGGCTGCTGACAAAGGTGATTTTGCTGTGGCATAACATAGGAGAGAATGTTAATGGTGCACATCCGAGGGAGGGCCTTGAGGGTCACATGGTATGGGCTGGGGGGATGGCCTAAGAAGGGATATGGTTGATCGGCGGGGTGCCCTCCAACCAGGTTGGTCACATAGAATGTGAGGGGGCTGAGTCGGCCGGTTAAACGGCTGCGTGTTTCTGTGCATCTGAGGAGCTTTAAGGCTGATGTGGCCTTTTTAAACGCATTTGAAAATCGGGAATCCGAAGAGGCTAAAGAAAGGGTGGGCGGGGGAAGTATTCTATTCGGGATTAGACCTGAAGATGCAGGGGGTGGCGGTGGTGGTAAATAAATAGGTGGCGTTTGAGTTGGGGAATAGAGTATCAGATTTGGGGGGGGGGGGGGGGGGGGGGGGGGTGGGTAAAGGTTCATGGTGGGAGTGGGCGGGAATACCAGTGGTCCTGGTAAAGGATTATGCCCCAAATTGGGATGATGAGGCGAGTGATGGGGAAGATCCCAGACCTGGACTTGCACCGGTTGATTATTGGGGAGGGGGTGGCGGCGGACTTTAACAAGGTAATTGATCCAGGGTTAGACCAGTCAAACCCGAAGTTGGGGAGGGTGTCGGCAGTGGCGACGAAGCTGAAGGTGTCCACAGGGTGGACCCGTGGAGGTTTTGGGAAGTCGAGGGCAAAGGAGTTTTCAACTTCTCATATGTGCACAGGGTGTACTCTCGGATAGATTTTTGTGGTGGGTAAGACGGGTGGTGGTTGACGGTTATTGGCGGGGTGGTCGACTCTAGGTACTTGCCGATCGTGGATTCAGACCACACTTCGCACTGGGTGGACTTGCAAGTGGATCGCTGGGGGGCCAGCGCCCGCAGTGGAGGCTGGATGTAGGGTTGTTGGTGGATGTGGAGGTGTGTGAGCGGGTGAGGGCCGCCATTTGGGGGTATGAGGAACTAAATAATGCAGTTGAGATCTCGGCCGCCACGCTGCGATAGGCACTCAAGGCAGTGATAAGGGGGTATATTGATCCGGGTGCATAGAGAGAAGGAGGAGCAAGCAGAGATGGCAAGGTCGGTGGATGAGACCTGCGGGTGGACAGGAGATTCTCTGAGGCCTCGGAGGCGGAATTGTTGAAGGAGAGGCAGAGCTCCAGATGGAGTTGGGCTGGCGTCAATTGGGAATGCAGTAGGGAAGTTGGAGGACCAGAGGGGAGAAGGCTAGTCGAATGCTGCCTCACCAACTCAGGAAACAGGAGGCGGTGAGGGAGATTAGAAGGGTGTTGGACCCTATGGGGGTGAACGGGATATTTGAGAAGTTTCACAAGAGGCTTTATGAATCATAGCCCCTGACCTGGGAGGAGGGAATGTGGTGATTCCTGGATGGGCTGCTGTTCCCCGAGGTGGAGGAGGGACTGGTAGAGGGGTTGGGAGCATTCATTGGATTGGTGGAGGTGATGGAGGGTATGCTGGCAGGGAAGGCCCAGATGATTTTCCAGTAGAATTCTATAAAACGTTTTGGGAGACCTGGGGCCCCTGCTGGTAAGGGCATTTAATGAGGCAAGGGAGAAGGGGAGCTCTCCCCCACTTAATCTTTGGCCTCAATAGCTTTAATATTGAAGAAGGACAAGAATCTGGAGCAGTGTGGGCCCTATCGCCCGATATCATGAACGTAGACGTCCATTTGTTGGCAAAGATCTTGGCCTCGCGGATTGAGGACTTGTGTGCCGAGGGTGATAGGAGAAGACCAGCTGGTATTTGTAAAGAGGAGGCATCTGTCGGATAATGTTGGGCGTCTGTTGAACATTATAATGATGCCCTTGGAGAGACGGATTGTGGCAGTGGCGGTTGCTGTGGACGCGGAGAAGGCCTTTGATTGGGAATGTTTGTCGGAGGCACTGAGGTGGTTTGGGTTTGGGCAAAAGTTTGTGGATTGGGTCTGGTTGTTGTATCAGGTAGCGACAGTGGTTGTAAGGATGAACCGGATGAGTTTGGGGTATTTGGGCTGCATCATGGGCCGAGGCAGGGATGCCCACTCTTCCCATTGCTCTTTGTTTTGGCAATACAGCCACTAGCAATGACGCAGAGCGTCATTGCATTGAAAAGGGATTGTGTGGGGAGGGGTGGAACATAGGGTCTCGCTATATGGGACGACCTCTTGCTCTACATATCGGACCCATTGGAAAATATTGGGGCGATCATGAACACTTTGGTGGAATTCGTCCGATTTTCTGGATATAATTTAAACATGGGGAGGAGTTAGATCTTTCCGACCCAGGTGAGAGGGCAGGAGAGGAAGTTGGAGAGTTGCCATTTAAGTATTGGGGCCGAGTTTTAGGTATCTGGGCGTTCAGGTGGTGCCGGATGGGAGAAGTTATGTAAATTGAATTTGGCCTGGCTTCTGGAGCAAATGAAGGGGATTTTAAGAGGTTGGACATGCTCCCACTTGTCATTGGCGGGGCGGGTGCAGTCCGTGAAGGTGACGATACTCATAAGGTTTCTTTTCATTTTCCAGAACCTTACAAATTTTACCTCAAAGGCTGCTTTTAGGAAGATCAATACATTGATCTTGTGTTTTGTGTGGGTGGTGAAAGCCCCACGGGTGAAGAAGGTGCTGCTGAAGCGGGGATGTGTGGTGGGGGCACTGGCCTCCCAAAACTTAATAAATTTGGCAGCACGTTAGCACATGTGGATGGCTGTGTGGCTTCACAATGCCAGGGTCCCAGTTTGATTCCCCATTGGGTCTCTGTCTGTGCGGAGTCTGCACGTTCTCCCCGTGTCTGGGTCGATTTTCTCCGGGTGCTCCGGTTTCCTCCCATTGTCCAAAGACGTGCAGGTTGGGTGGATTGGCCATGATAAATTGCCCTTAGTGACCAAAAAGGTTAGGTGGGGTTATTGGGTTACGGGGATAGGGTGGAAGTGACAGCTTAAGTGGGTCGGTGCAAACTCGATGGGCCGAATGGCCTCCTTTTGCAGTGTATGTTCTATGAATTGTTACTGGGCGGCAAATCTTGCTATGGTAAGGAAATGGGTAGTGGGAGAGGGGTCGGTGTGGGAGAAGATGGAGGCAGCCTTGTGTAAAGGCACTAGCTTGGAACCTCTGTCGTAGCTGTCCAGAAACTCCACAGGTCCGGTAGTGGTGGCGGCCGGAGGGTGAGGGGACAGTGACGTCAACACCTGAGGCTGGAGGGGCTCATATCTGTGGGAATCACAGGTCTGTTCCGGGGTGGCTGGACGTGGGGTTCCAGGAATGGTGGCGGGCAGGGATTGAGCAGTTTAGGGACTTATTCGTGGGAGGGGGGGAAGCTTCCTAATTTGGAGAGACTGGTAGAGGAGTATGGGCAGCCCAGCAGGAACAGGTTCCGGCACTCATAGGTGCAAAACTATGTGAGGGAACAGGTGCTGTCCTTTCCTGACCTGCCTCCCCCAGGGTTGCAGGACAAAGTGGTGTTGAAAATGGGGGTTTGTGAGGACAGGGTGTTGGGAGATTTATAAAGAATTAATGGACTGGTTGGCGCCCCGATAGAAGTTAAATGGAAGTGGACGAAGAGCTAGGATGGGTGCTGGAGGCTGTGTTATAGGAGGAGACTCTGAGAAAGGTGAATCCCTCCTCTTCATGCACTAGGCTTAGCCTAAATCAATTTAAAGTAGTCCACAGGAAGCATATGACGGTGGCCAGAATGAGCAGGTTTTTTGAGGGGGTGGAGGATACGTGTGGGCAGTGCACAGGGGTGCCCGTGAACCATGTCCACATGTTTGGACCTGTCCGAAGCTGGAGGGATTTTGGCGGGTGTTTGCTGACGTGATGTCTGAGATGCTGAGGGTGAAAGTGATCCCGAGTCCAGAATCGGCAATTTTTGTAGTGTTGGAAGACACAGGTCCAGGGGGTGAGTGGCCGACGTTTTGACCTTTGCCTTTCTGGTAGCCCGGAGACGGATCCGGCTGGGATGGAGGGACTCTGAGCCGGCAAAACCGGGGTGTGGGTGAGCGACCTCGCGGAATTCCTTGCACTTGAAAAAAATCAAGTTCGCCTTGAGAGGGTCTGTGGAGGGGTTTGCCTAGAGGTGGAAACCGTTATTGAATTCCGGGATAGTTACTTGCCTACTGACTGAAGCGAGGCCTGAAAACTCAGGCTTCCGATGCTGTTCTTCCACTGAGCTACTGCTGGCATAATAGCACTTTACACTCACGTCGGGAGTGGCAATTACAGAGCTCCCAGTGGGAGTACTGTTCGAGACCACGACCATGCTGAGTCCAAGGCAGCTGACAAGCTCGCGTTGACCCTGAGCACCAAGCGCACAATCTCTTTCATAGAGGCTGCTTCAAGAACTAAATCAGGGTTTTCAGGGGTTGTACTCGGATCTGCAACCCAGCACATTGGTTGTGAGCTCAGGAGGTCACTGTTGGTGTGAGAGTTGGATGAAGTACCTAGTCTCTCTGTTAGGTGTCAGTCCATCAATGCAAATGCACCTCACACTGGTAGATGAGAGCTCCCTGTCATCTCCGTGGGCTCCTCTCCAGGTGCTCTGGATGAGGGAACCATGGCCGCTGCGTCTGATTGGGTTGGATGCTCCTTCCCAGTTGGAGCCAAATCCAGCTTTGGCGTCCAGAGGATGACCGGCTAGGGCCCTCATGGCCACCGGGACAGCAAAGTCAGGCTGCCTTCAATGCTGCTGGGGGTTGGGGAAAGGAGGGGAACGCAGTACCTGCATGCATATGTTTAAAGCACTTTGAGCACAATGGTGGCGTGTCACAGGTGACACTATTTGTATTTAAAAAAAATAAATTTAGAATACCCAATTATTTTTTTCCAATTAAGGGGCAATTTAGCATGGCCAATCCACCTAACCTGCACATCTTTGGGTTGTGGGGGTGAAACCCACGCAGACACTGGGAGAATGTGCAAACTCCACACGACAGTGACCCAGGGCTGGGATCAAACCCGGGTTCTCAGTGCCGTAGTCACTGTGCCATGCGCTGCTTTATTTGTATTTTTTTCAAGTTTCCGTTCAGTATGGAACACATACACTCTTTTTCTGTTAATGTGAAGTGACAATAAAATTTTCTTTAACGGGTTGAGTTGGCTACATGCTTTGAATAGTGACCAGCTGTTGCACAGGCTCTTAACTAGGGCGTTTTGTGGTAATGGAGTTCTGGGTTGGCTCTAATTTAATGATCTTTTGCAAAGGAGAAAGTGCCACTGACTCGAGTAAGCATCAATGCCTTGGATGCTTAGCTGAAGTTTCGCTGGACCAAAGTATCCCTCCTCTCCCTGAATGTTCCCATCATCCGCCTTGATGTCCTTGCCTTGTGCGTTCCCAAACTCTTCCATTGACACTTTACTGGAGTTATGTCCCCTGGTCTGTGGAGCTGTATCACATTCCTTATCCTCTGCTGGGTTGCCCTTTGACAGCGTGGGGTTGTGTAGGGCAGTGCATCTCAAACTATCTGATGTGGTGTACCGGCATTTTTTTTTTCAATGTGCCAGGGACCGGTGAGCGAAACAAGCCAATCCAGGATTACTGTCTCTTTCTTTTCTGGAAACACTCCAAGTACCGGCAGACGATGGCTCGCGTACCGGCACCGGTACGCGTACCACACTTTGAGAAGCACTGGTGTAGGGGACAGCATGCAACAACATTGAGGGAGACTAGCTCTGGAGGATACAGTGGTGCTCCCCCGGATCGGTCCAAGCATCTGATGTGTATCTTCAGCAGCCCGCTGGTTCCCTCCACCACTGTTCTTGTGGAGGCACAACTCCTGATGTATCTCTCTTTGGCCCCAGTACTTGGAGTGACGGATGGGATCAGAAGCCATTTCTTCATGGGGTTAGCCCTTTTCACCCAGGGGCCATCCATCCAATTATGTAGGAGCCACGAACAACCTTGGTACCCGAGTTCTGCAAGATGTAAGAATTGTGTGAGCTCCCTGGGTGACGGGCACATACGTAGAGAATCTGTGTCCTGTGGTCACAGGCAATCTGAACATATGAAAGATCACTTGTTGGCACCTTTTTAAAAAAAATAATTTTTATTAAAGTTTTCACAAAATATCAACAACAAAAATATAAAGTACAAAATGCAAAAATTGTAAAGGAAACTCGGTAACAAAAATAATAAATTAACACCCGCCCAAACACATAGCAAATATATACACCCAGACTAAACCTCCAATATATAGAAACAAAACTGAAATAAACCCCCCCCCCTCCCCCCGGGTTGCTGCTGCCACTGATCGTTGTCTACCGTTCTGCCAGGAAGTCTCGGAACGGTTGCCACCGCTTGAAAAACCCCTGTACCAACCCCCTCAAAGCAAATTTCACCCTTTCCAATTTTATAAACCCCGCCATGTCATTGATCCAGGCCTCAACATTTGGGGGCTTCGCATCCCTCCACTGAAGAAGAATCCTCTGCTGGGCTACCAGGAACGCAAAGGCCAGAATACCTGCCTCTTTCGCCTCCTGCACTCCCGGTTCCTCTGCAACCCCAAATATTGCGAACCCCCAGCCCGGTTTGACCCTGGACCCTACCACCCTCGACACCGTCCTCGCTGCGCCCTTCCAAAATTCCTCCAGCGCTGGGCATGCCCAGAACATATGGGTGTGGTTTGCTGGGCTCCCTGAGCACCTGACCTCACCCCCAAAAAACCTGCTCATCCTTGTCCCAGTCATGTGTGCCCTATGCAACACCTTGAACTGTATGAGGCTGAGCCTCGCACATGAAGAGGAAGAGTTGACTCTCCCTAGGGCATCTGTCCAAGTCCCCTGCTCGATCACCTCCCCTAGCTCCTCCTCCCACTTACCTTTCAGATCCTCCACCGAGGCTTCCTCCTCCTCCTGCATCACCTGGTATATTGCCAAAATCTTCCCCTCTCCAACCCACCCCCCCGAGAGCACCCTATCCTGTACCATGCATGGCGACAGCAGCGGAAATCCCACCATTTGCCGCCTAGCAAACGCCCTTACCTGTAGGTACCTAAAGGCGTTTCCCGGGGGGGATCCCGTACCCCTCCTCCATCTCACCCAGGTTCGCGAACTTCCATCGACGAATAGATCCCCCAACCTCCTTATCCCTGCCCTGTGCCACCCCGCGAACCCTCCACTATCCTCCCTGGGACAAACCGATGGTTTCCCCGTATCGGTGTCTACACCGAGGCCCCCAACTCTCCCCTGTGCCGCCTCCACTACCCCCTGATTTTGAGGGTAGCCGCCACCACCGGGCTTGTGGTATACCTTGTTGGAGGGAGCGGCAGCGGCGCCGTCGCCAGCGCCTCCAGACTCGTACCCTCACAAGACGCCGTTTCCAGCCTCTACCATGCCGCCCCCTCCCCCTCCAGCACCCACTTGTGCACCATCGCCACATTAGCGGCCCAGTAGTATCCACAGAGATAGGGCAGCGCCAGCCCCCCCATCCGTGCTCCGCTCCAGGAATACTCTTCTCACTCTCGGAGTCCCACGTGCCCATACAAGCCACGTTATGCTCCTATTGATCCATCTAAAAAAAGGCCTTCGGGATAAGAATGGGGAGGCACTGGAACAGAAACCAAAACCTCGGGAGCACCGTCATCTTCACTGACTGCACCCTACCCGCCAAAGACAGCGGTAGCGCACCCCACCTCTTGAACTCCTCCTCCATCTGCTCCACCAGCCTCGTGAAATTAAGTCTATGCAGGGCCCCCTAGCTCCTGGCCACCTCGACCCCCAAATATCTAGAGCTCCTCTCTGCCCTTTTTAGTGGGAGCTCACCAATCCCCCTCTCCTGGGTGAACCACGAACAGCTCGCTCTTCCCCATGTTGAGCTTATACCCTGAAAATTCCCCGAACTCCCTGAGGATCCTCATTACATCCGGCATCCCCCCCCCCCAACCGGGTCCGCGACATAAAGTAGCAGGTCGTCCGCATAGAGCGATACCCTCTGCTCCTCCCCGCTCCGCACTAGCCCCCTCCGGTTCCTCAAATCCCTCAGTGCCATAGCCAGGTGTTCAATCGCCAGTGCAAAGAGCAGGGGGGACAGGGGACACCCCTGCCTCATCCCTCGATACAGCCGAAAGTACTCGGGCCTCCTCTTGTTCGTGGCCGCACTCGCCACCGGGGCCTCATACAACAACCTGACCCACCTGATGAACCCCTCCACAAACCCGAACCTCTTCAGCACCTCCCACAAGTACCCCCACTCTACCCGATCAAAGGCCTTTGGTCAGCTCCTCCAGCCCAATCTGAGCCCCCAAACCCACCACCAGTCCCTCCTCCACCTTCGGGAACCTCAGTTGGTCCAGAAAGCAGCCCATTCCTCCCCCCTCCAGTGGGGGCTCGGACCGATACAGTTCCTCATAAAAGTCCCTGAAGACCCCATTGAGGTCAACCCCACTTGGTGCCACACTCCCCCTCCTGTCCTTAACTCCCCCAATCTCCCTAACTGCGTCCCGCTTCCGAAGCTGATGCGCCAGCATTCGGCTTGCCTTTTCCGCATACTCATAGATCGCCCCCTGGGCTTTCCTCCACTGCGCCTCCGCCATCCTGGTGGTCAACAGGTCGAATTCGGCCTGGAGGCTACGCCTCTCCCTCAACAGTCGCTCCTCCGCGTACCTCCTGTCCACCCTCACCATCTCCCCCACTAGTCTTTCCCTCTCCCTCCCTCTGCTCTCTCCTCTCCTTATGGGCCCTAATGGAGATTAGCTCTCCCCTGACCACCGCCTTCAGCGCCTCCCAGACCGTCCCCACTCGAACCCCCCCATTGTCGTTATCCTCCAGGTATCTCGCTGTGCTGCCGCGAACCCGCTCGCTCACCTCCTCATCTGCCAACAGTCCCACAGCGGGCACTGGTCTCTCTCCTCCCCCAGCTCCAAGTCTACCCAATACGGGGCATGATCTGAAATGGCTATCGTCGGGTACCCCCTACCCTCGTGATCAGCGCCCGACTCATAACGAAGAAATCGATCCGGGAATAGGCCATATGAACATGAGAAGAATGAGAATTCCCTAGCCCTCGGCCTTGCAAATCTCCAAGGATCCACCCCTCCCATATGGTCCATAAACCCCCTCAGTACTCTAGCCGCCGCCGGCCTCCTGCCCATCCTGGATCTGGAGCAATCCAGTGTCAGATTCAACACCGTGTTGAAGTCTCCCCCCATTATTAGGCCCCCCACTTCCAGGTCCGGGATTCGGCCTAGCATGCGCCGCATAAATCCTGCATTGTCCCAGTTTGGGGCGAAAACATTAACCAGTACCACCCTCTCCCCTTGCAACTTACCACTTACCATTACGTACCTACCGCCATTATCTGCCATAATGCTCGACGCCGCGAACGAAACCCTCTTTCCCACCAGAATCGCCACCCCCCAATTTTTTGCATCTAGCCCTGAATAGAACACCTGGCCTATCCACCCCTTCCTCAATTTTACCTGGTCCGCCTTCTCCTGGAGCATGACCACATCCGCCTTCAGGTGTGCAAACACCCGGGCCCGCTTAATCGGGCCTTTCAGTCCCCTTATGTTCCAGGTTATCAGCCGGATCAGGGGGCTGCCCGCCCCCCTTCCCCGCAGACTAGCCATAACCCCTCCGTGGCCAGCCACGCTTGGCCCATTCCCTTCGGCGGCAGACCCCCTCTACTCGCTCCATCTCCCCCTTGACCATACCAGCAGCAACCCGGTTCCCCCCCCCCCCGCTCCCCACAGCTCGGACCCCTCCTAGCCGCGTTGCTCCCCCCATTGCACTCCTGCAAGTCTGCCGACTCCTGCTGACCCCGGCCGCTCCCGCCCCCCTTGACTCCTCCCCTTGTGGGACGTCCCCTCCCCCTCCGTTGCCCACCCACAGGATTCCCGCCTCCCCCTTCATCCCAAGCGCGGAAAAAAGCCCGCGCTTCCCCGCTGTGGCCCCGCCCCTTCCAGCCTTCAGCCCGGGAAAAAAGCCAGCGCTTTCCACCTGCCCGGCCCCACCTCCTCTGGCGCAGCTCCTATTCACAGGCTCAGTCCTCTCACCCCCATCTCGGGCCTTCCCCTCCCCCCGCGGGGGCCCCGTCCCCCCTACCGACCCTCCACCTCTCCACTCCATTTATTTGCCTCCTTTCACTAAGGAGTGAATAAAGTGGTTATGGGAGCCGAGGCACAGAGTTGAAGAGCAGAGATGCTACGGCGGCACCCACCGATGTTGGGGCCAGTATGGCTCTGAGGAAGAGCAGACAGGGAGATGTTGCTGAAAACAGCGGGTCTGGTGGCCTGAAGTGCATATGTTTTAATGCAAGAAGTATTACGGGTAAGGCAGATGAACTTAGAGCTTGGATTAGTACTTGGAACTATGATGTTGTTGCCATTACAGAGACCTGGTTGAGGGAAGGACAGGATTGGCAGCTAAACGTTCCAGGATTTAGATGTTTCAGGCGGGATAGAGGGGGATGTAAAAGGGGTGGCGGAGTTGCGCGACTGGTTAGGGAGAATATCACAGCTGTACTACGGGAGGACACCTCAGAGGGCAGCAAGGCTATATGGGTAGAGATCAGGAATAAGAAGGGTGCAGTCACAATGTTGGGGCTTTACTACAGGCCTCCCAACAGTGCTAGGGGCCTTGATGGGGCAGAGTTTGTAAGGAGCATCCAGGAGGGCTTCTTCAAACAATATGTAGACAGTCCAACTAGGGAAGGGGCTGTACCTGACCTGGTATTGTGGAATGAGCTCGGCCAGGTGGTAGAAGTTTCAGTAGGGGAGCATTTTGGGAACAGTAACCATAATTCAGTAAGTTTTAAAGTGCTGGTGGACAAGGGTAAGAGTGGTCCTGGGGTGAATGTGCTAAATTGGGGGAAGGCTAATTATAACAATATTAGGCGGGAACCGAAGAACCTAGATTGGGGACGGATGTTTGAGGGTAAATCAACATCTGACATGTGGGAGGCTTTCAAATATCAGTTGAAAGGAATTCAGGATCGGCATGTTCCTGTGTGGAAGAAGGATTAATATGGCAAATTTCGGGAACCTTGGAGAACATAAGAACATAAGAACTAGGAGCAGGAGTAGGCCATCTGGCCCCTCGAGCCTGCTCCGCCATTCAATGAGATCATGGCTGATCTTTTGTGAACTCAGCTCCACTTTCCGGCCCGAACACCATAACCCTTAATCCCTTTATTCTTCAAAAAACTATCTATCTTTACCTTAAAAACATTTAATGAAGGAGTCTCAACTGCTTCACTGGGCAAGGAATTCCATAGATTCACAACCCTTTGGATGAAGACGTTCCTCCTAAACTCAGTCCTAAATCTACTTCCCCTTATTTTGAAGCTATGTCCCCTAGTTCTGCTTTCACCCGCCAGTTGAAACAACCTGCCCACATCTATCCTCTCTATTCCCTTCATAATTTTAAATGTTTCTATAAGATCCCCCCTGAGATATTGTAGGCCCTTCAAAAAGTAAAAGGAGGCATTTGTCAGGGCTAGAAGGCTGGGAACAGACAAAGCCTGTGTGGAATATAAGGAAAGTAGGAAGAAACTTAAGCAAGGAGTCAGGAGGGCTAGAAGAGGTCATGAAAAGTCATTGGCAAATAGGATTAAGGAAAATCCCAAGGCTTTTTACACGTACATAAAAAGGAAGAGGGTAGCCAGGGGAAGGGTTGGCCCACTGAAGGATCGGCAAGGGAATCTATGTGTGTAGCCAGAGGAAATGGGCGAGGTACTAAATGAATACTTGGCATCAGTATTCACCAAAGAGAAGGAATTTTTAGATGTTGCATCTGGAGAAGGGGGTGCAGATAGCCTGGATCACATTGAGATCCAAAAAGACGAGGTGTTGGGCGTCTTGAAAAATATTAAGGTAGATAAGTCCCCAGGGCCGGATGGGATCTACCCCAGAATACTGAAGGAGGCTAGAGAGGAAATTGCTGAGGCCTTGACAGAAATCTTTGGATCCTCACTGTCTTCTGGTGATGTCCCGGAAGACTGGAGAATAGCCAATGTTATTCCTTTATTTAAGAAGGGTAGCAAGGATAATCCAGGGAACTACAGACTGGTGAGCCTTAAGTCAGTGGTAGGGAAATTACTGGAGAGAATTCTTCGAGACAGGATCTACTCCCATTTGGAAGCAAATGGACGTATTAGTGAGAGGAAGCATGGTTTTGTCAAGGGGAGGTCGTGTCTCACTAACTTGATAGAGTTTTTCGAAGAGGTCACAAAGATGATTGATGCAGATAAGGCAGTGGATTTTGTCTATATGGACTTCAGTAAGGCCTTTGACAAGGTCCCTCATGGTAGACTGGTACAGAAGGTGAAGTCACACTGGATCAGGCGTGAGCTGGCAAGGTGGCGATAGAACTGGCTAGGTCATAGCCAGAGGAAATGGGCGAGGTACTAAATGAATACTGTTCTAATTGAAGGGCTGTGATAAGTGGTGTTCCGCAGGGATCAGTGCTGGGACCTTTGCTGTTCATAGTATAGATAAATAATTTGGAGGAAAATATAACTGGTCTGATTAGTACGTTTGCGGATGAGACAAAGGTTGGTGGAATTGCGGATAGCGATGAGGACTGTCAGAAAATACAGCAGGATTTAGATCGTTTGAAGACTTGGGCTGAGAGATGGCAAATAGAGTTTAATCCACAAAAATGTGAGGTAATACATTTTGGAAGGTCTAATACAGGTAGGGAATATACAGTGAATGGTAGAACCCTCGAGTATTGAAAGTCAGAGAGATCTAGGTGTACAGGTCCACAGGTCACTGAAAGGGGCAACACAGGTGGAGAAGGTAGTCAAGAAGGCATATGGCATGCCTTCCTTCATTGGCCAGGGCATTGATTATAAGAATTGGCAAGTCATTTTTCAGCTGTATAGAACCTTAGTTAGGCCAAACTTGGAGTATAGTGTCCAATTCTGGTCGCCACACTACCAGAAGGATGTGGAGGCTTTAGAGAGGGTGCAGAAGAGATTTACCAGCATGTTGCCTGGTATGGAGGGCATTAGCTATGAGGAGCGGTTGAATAAACTCGGTTTGTTCTCACTGGAACGACGGAGGTTGAGGGGTGACCTGATAGAGATCTACAAAATTATGAGGGGCATATACAGAGTGGACAGTCAGAGACTTTTCCCAAAAGTAGAGGGATCAATTACTAGGGAGCATAGGTTTAAGGTGCGAGGGGCAAGGTTTAGAGGAGATGTATGAGGCAAGTTTTTTTACACAGAGGGTAGTGGGTGCTTGGAACTCGCTGCTGGATGAGGTGGTGGAAGCAGGGATGAATGTGACATTTAAGGGGCATCTTGACAATTACATGAATAGGGTGGGAATAGAGGGATACGGACCCAGGAAGTGTAGAAGAGTTTAGTTTAGAGTGGCAGCATGGTTGGCAAGGGCTTGGCAGGCCGAAGGGCCTGTTCCTGTGCTGTACTTTTCTTTATTCTTTGTTCACTTTATGAGACATTGGTTAGACCACAGCTAGAGTATTGTGTGTAGTTCTGAAATCCACATTATCGGAGGAATATAATGGCACTGGAAAGGATGACGAGGAGATTTATCACGATGTTGCCTAGGCTGGAGTGTTTTTTAGTTATGAACAAAGATTGCATAGACTAGTATTGTTTTCCTTGGAGCAGAGGAAATTGAGATGTATAAAATTGAGGAGCATAGATCGAGTGGACAGAAAGAAACGTTTCCCCACGGTGCAGAGCTAAATAACCGGGGCATAGATTTAAGGTAAGAGCAGGACGTTCAGAGGGGATGTGAGCAAAAACATTTTTACCCACCAGAGGGTGGTGAGTGCCTGAAACTCGCTACCTGAAAGGTTGGTGGTGGCAGAGACCCTCATAACATTTGAACTATGTGGATGTGCACTTGTGATGCTGAGAGGCTATGGCCAAGAGCTGGAAAATGGGATTAGAATAGTTAGGTGGTTGTTTTTGGCCAGCACAAATGCAATGAGCTGAAGGGCCTTTTCTGTTCTGTAGTTATCTATGACTCGGAAATATGGCTGATAGGCATTTCGTTGAATATATTCAAGGCCCTTTGTTTTGTTTTTAAAGTACATTTTAATTCGAGAATTTGTGCAGGAAATTAGTCGTGCATTTTTAATATTGTAATCTTTGGTACCCAGCATTATGGAATCTCACTTACGGATTTCTTTCATTGTTAATAAAGATGTGTGTTTAAAAAAAACACGTTTGAAGAGAAATTTAGTTGGTTAGGAATATATTCTCTGAAGAACAATGAGGGGATATCTAATTTCTAACCGGACTAGACAGAGTAGCCATGATGTGTGGAGATGCCGGCGATGGACTGGGGTGAATCTGAGGAAGGAGCTGCGCTCCGAAAGTTAGTGATTCAAAACAAACCTGTAGGGCTTTAACCTGGTGTTTTAAGAGTAGATGCAGGAAGGATGGAGTCCAGAACCACGGGACATAACTTAAGGGTACGGGGTAAACCATTTAGGACTGACATGAGGAGAAATTTCTTCTCCCAGAGAGGGGTGATTCTTCTGTGGAATTATTTACCACACAAAGCAGTTGTTTGTTTCCAATATGGGTTTAAATCTAGCTCTTGGGGCTAAAGTGATCAAAGGATATTGGAAGGTAGGGGGTTGGTGGGAGTGGGAACAGGTTATTAAGTTAGATTATCCATCATAATAAATGAGGGAGCAGGTATGAAGGGCCAACTTGCCTACTCCAGCTCCTATTTTCTATGTTTCTGTTACAAGCTTTAAATCCTTTACTTAAAAGGGTCTACTTTCAAGAGCAGATTGATGCTTGGTTAATAATATTATTGACTCAGCATCTTCCAACAACTTCTCTATTTGTCTGTCTCTCTGACTTGGCTGGAATTCTCCGTCCTTTCATGCTGCAGGATTTTCCGGTCTGGCTGTAGTGAATTGAGTTGTGGCTGAGCACCAAATTTCTGCTGACAGTGGTGGCGGGGAGAACTCGGATCATAGAATCCCGGCCATTGTCTTGCGCGCTCTCTCTCTCTCGCATAGGTCATGATTTTCCTCTCTACAAATTACACCCTGTTTGTCATTATTTTGTGTTAACAAGTACTATTATAATCATTCCCATTCAATTGTGCCAAATAATCTGTTACGGTGTAGTTACTCAACATGTGGAACAAGTTTTAAATCTCTCCAAATTCTATTGCTAGTTTACATATTAAAGAAAAATCTGAATCAATTGGATATGGGAAGTACCTTGTACCATTTCTAAAATATATAAAAAGGAAAATAGTTGCATTGTGGTTTGTGCTTGACCATTTGTCTGCAGATAGCCTTGGGATGCAGTTATACTGCCACTTTGTGTTGTGACCCTTCAGAGGCAGTCAAGCAGTGTTTCTAGCTCCACTGCATTGTTACTCCTACTTTGAACAGTGCTCTGAGGGCCTTTTGAATTCCTGGATACTTTTCTAAACTGGAAAAGGGTTTATTTAAATACTGAATGAGTATGTATTTTCATGCCTATGCACTAAACATTTACCAGCCAGAAGTGATGCTATGCTCGTATTTATTTTGTGTGGCAAGCTGACTCATGGGCCTCATGAGCTAGACTCTCATCCAGGCAACATCTCACGAGATCCCATTAGATCCCGCGAGGTACTGAAATTTAACTACCTTGTTGCGTCACTGACTCGTGTGTGATGAGGCCATTCGATTGTGCCTGCTATTAAACATCAGAGAATTAGTGTTATTCCCCTTCGCTTGACATCACAAATTCAATTTCAGTGATGAATGAATAAAATCTACTGAACATAAACCATTCTCCCATCGACAATTCGATTGAACCTTCATGATAGAACATTTTACACAGGGAGGGAGAGCTTCAACAATAAATTGAACTCCCTGGTGCGCAATCAATGAACACGGAAACGAAGGAGTAGTCCGAATCGAAGGCTTTCATCTACAAGAAGTGTGCCCAGCAGTAGGAGTACAGAAATGACCTGGCTGCTGGGAGAACATGGGTTCTTATACTCAGCCTCGTAAGCGGAGCTACCTTCCTCCCGACCAATGAGAAGACAACACTTGGGCCAATGGGCAGCGAGCCTTCTACACCAATAGCAGCTCACACTCTCAGGTACCGTAATACCCCAGTCATACTACCACATTCACCCCTTGTTGAGAAAGGAACCTGGTTTAGGGGGGGGGTGCGTGTACCTTTGAGAAACCGGAGGATGGGGGGGGTGTCCCGTGCGAGTGGGATAAGAGACTGGTAGTATGACTAGTGATCTGGGATCTTACCGCTCCAACGGTGGCTGCCCACTGGCCCGTAACTATATACAGTGACATGTTAGAACACGGTAACTATTTACAGAGTTGGAAAAATGTGAGAACAAACAAAAAAAGTCCATATCAGTTCATATCGACTCGATCAGCCGATCGGGGGCCTTGGACATCCTCTGCGACCTGTGGAGCTTTGCTGGAGACGTTGGAGGTGCGGGCGTCCATGACTCCGGGAGCTATGGTCCTCGTGGCTACATCCGTACCCCTAGGCGGAGCCGTGGGGGAGGTGTCTGGTCCTTTAGGCGGCACGGGTGAGGGTGTTGGTGGGCCAGGGAGGGGAGCCCCTGCAGGAAGCAGTTGCGGCTGGAGTGGGGGTGGGGGGGGCTGGTGCCGGTGGCGGGGATCCGGTGGGCGCCAGGTCCCGTAGGGAGACCGTGTCCTGTCGGCCGTCGGGGTACTCCATATACGCATATTGCAGGTTCACGTGGAGCAGCTGGACCCTCTCGACCAACTGGTGCGACTTGTGCGCCCACACGTGTTTCTGGAGCAGGATGGGCCCGGGAGCAGCCAGCCAGGTCGGGAGCGGGGTCCCCGAGGAAGACTTCCTGGGGAAGACAAGAAGACGTTCGTGAGGCGTTTGATTGGTAGATGTGCAAAGCAGTGACCGGATTGAGTGGAGGGCGTCTGGGAGGACCTCTTGCCAGTGGGAGACTGGGAGATTTCTGGACCGTAGGGCCAGTAGGACGGTCTTCCAGACCGTACCGTTCTCCCCCTCGACCTGTCCGTTACCCCGGGGGTTATAACTGGTCGTCCTGCTTGAGGCAATGCCCTTGCTGAGCAGGAATTGACGCAGTTCGTCGCTCATAAAGGAGGACCCCCTATCGCTGTGAATGTACGCAGGGAATCCGAACAGGGAGAAAATGGTGTGGAGGGCTTTAATGATGGTGGGTGTGGTCATGTCGGGGCAGGGGATGGCGAAGGGGAAGAGGGAGTACTCGTCAATCACGTTGAGGAAGTAAGTGTTGTGGTTGGTAGAGGGGAGGGGACCTTTGAAATCCATGCTGAGGCGTTCAAAGGGGCGGGAAGCCTTCATCAGATGCGCTTTTTCGGGGCGGTAGAAGTGCGGCTTGCACTCTGCGCAGATGTGGCATTCCCTGGCCACTGTCCTGACCTCCTCGATGGAGTAGGGCAGGTTGCGGGTCTTTACAAAGTGAAAGAAGCGGGTGACCCCCGGGTGGCAGAGGTCCGCGTGGAGGGATTGGAGGCGGTCCACTTGTGCGTTGGCACAGGTGCCGCAGGACAGGGCGTCGGGAGGCTTGTTCAGCTTCCCAGGACGATACAAGATGTCGTAGTTGGGGCAGCACGGTGGCCTAGTGGTTAGCACAACCGTCTCACGGCGCTGAGGTCCCAGGTTCGATCCCGGCTCTGGGTCACTGTCCGTGTGGAGTTTGCACATTCTCCCCGTGTCTGCGTGGGTTTCGCCCCCACAACCCAAAAACGTGCAAGCTAGGTGGATTGGCCACGCTAAATTGCCCCTTAATTGGAAAAATGATTGGGTACACTAAATTAAAAAAAAAAAGATGTCGTAGTTGTAGGTGGACAACTCGATCCTCCACCCAAAGATCTTATCGTTCTTTATCTTGCCCCTCTGTGCATTGTCGAACATGAAGGCCACTCACCGTTGGTCTGTGAGGAGGGTGAACCTCCTGCCGGCCAGATAGTGCCTCCAGTGTCGCACAGCTTCTACTATGGCCTGAGCTTCTTTCTCGACCGAGGAGTGGCGGATTCTGGAAGCATGGAGGGTACGGCAGAAGAAGGCCACGGGTCTGCCCGCTTGGTTGAGGTTGCCAGAGCTACATCGGACGCGTCGCTCTCGACCTGGCAGCGGAGGGACTCGTCGATAGTGCGCATCGTGGCCTTTGCGATATCCGCTTTGATGCGGCTGAAGGCCTGGCGGGCCTCCATCGACAGGGGGAACGTGGCTGATTGGAGGAGGGGACGGGCTTTGTCGGCATAATTGGGGACCCACTGGGCGTAATATGAGAAAAAACCGAGGCAGGGCTTGAGGGCAGTGGGGGAGGGGGAGCTCCATCAGGGGACGCATGCGTTCCGGGTCAGGGCCTATCACTCCATTTCGCACTACGTAGCCGAGGATGGCTAGACGGTCGGTGCTAAACACGCATTTGTCCTTGTTGTAAGTCAGATTCAGGAGCTTTGCGATTTGGAGGAATATGCGGAGATCGGTGTCGTGGTCCTGCTGATCGTGGCCGCAGATGGTGACATTATCGAGATATGGGAGGGTTACCCGTAAGCCGTATTGGTCGACCATTCGGTCCATCTTCCTTTGGAAGACCGAGACCCCGTTTGTGACTCCGAAGGGAACCTTTAAAAAGTGATAGAGCCGCCCGTCCGCTTCGAACGCAGTGTACTTGCGATCGCTTGCGCGGATGGGGAGCTGGCGATAGGCAGACATAAGGTCGACCATGGAGAAGACCTTGTACAGCGCGATCCTGTTGACCAGGTCGGAGATATGTGGGAGAGTGTACGCGTCCAGCTGCGTAAACCTGTTGATGGTCTGACTGTAGTCTATGACCATCCTATTTTTCTCCCCGGTGTTTACCACCAGAACTTGTGCTTGCAAGGAACGCATGCGCCCCCTGATGCAGCTCCCCCTCCCCCACTGCCCGAAAGCCCTCAAGCGCTGCCTCGGTTTTTTCTCATATTAGCCTCGATGACCCCTTCCTTCAGAAGCCATTGGACCTCGGACCTGATGAAAGTCCGGTCCTGGGCACTGTACCGTCGGCTCCTGGTGGCGACAGGTTTGCAATCCGGGGTGAGGTTTGCAAACAAGGACGGGGGATCGACCTTGAGGGTCGCGAGGCTGCAGACAGTGAGGGGAGGCATAGGGCCGCCGAATTTAAATGTTAGACTCTGGAGGTTACATTGGAAGTCTAACCCCAGGAGTGCGGCCGCGCAGAGGTGGGGGAGGACGTGGAGTGTAATTTTTAAACTCCCTCCCCTGGACCGTGAGGTCTGCTATACAACACCCTGTGATCTGAACTGAATGGGAGCCAGAGGCCAGGGCGATTTTTTTTTGTTTGACTGGGTAGACAGGGAGAGCGCAGCGTCTTACTGTGGTGGGGTGGACAAAACTCACCGTGTTCCCACAAGGCAGGTCGTCTTGTGCCCGTTGAGCAGTATCCTTGTTGTAGCCGTAGAGAGGGTGCGGGATCGAGACTGGTCTAGAGTGACTGAAGCAAGTCGTGGCAGATAGTCGGAGTCTTCATCGGGCAGTGAGTAATCACCCGCGTGGTCCTCGGAGCCAATCCAAGATGGCGGCGCCCATCGGTCGCACATGGTGGGGGGTGGAGAAAATGGCAGCACCCGTCCCCGCATGTGGCGCCGGAGGCGTAAAATGGCGGCGCCCGGGGGTCTCTCGTGGCGTCGGGAGCGTAAAATGGCAGCGCCCGGAGGTCAAACATGGCGTTGGGGAATGGGGCAGCGAGGTCCATGGGCCGCACGGGGCCCCTGGAGAGAGAGAGAAGGGGGAGTCCTGCGGTTGCTGTCCGGGACCGCAGCGACAGCCTTTGCCTGGCAGACGGCGACAAAGTGGCCTTTCTTTCTGCAGCCCTTGCAGGTGGCAGAACGGGCTGGGCAACATTGTCGGGGTGCTTCGCCTGGCCACAAAAAGAGCAATGGGGCCCCGCGGGTTTTTCGATGCGCCCTGCAGCGTAGGCCTGGGGGGAGTCCGAATCCGTGGGGGAGAGAGAGGCCGAGTTCCACACTGCCCAGGGGGCCGCCGTGCGGTCGGGGGCGTAGGAGGGTGCGTTTCTGTTTGCGACATCCAGGGAGTTAGCGAGGGACCATGCCTTTGTGAGACTCGAGGTTTCTCTCTCTAATAGTCTGGCAGATCTGTGGGGACTGCATGCCTGCAACAAAGACGTCTCGGATGAGGAGTTCCGTGTGCTCATAAGCAGACACTTGTGGGCAGCCACAGTTCCTCCCCAGTACAAGGAGGGCACGGTAAAAATCGTCCAGTGACTCACCAGGGATCTGCTGCCTTGTGGCTAAGTGCCGAGCGTAGACTTGATTTACCGGGCGGATGAAATGTCCTTTAAGCAGGTCCATGGCCGCGTCAAAGTCAGCCGTGTCCTCGATGAGCGTAAAAATGGTGGTGCCGACGCACGAGTGGAGGATGTGTAGTTTCTGCTCCTTCGTCGGGACGTTTTCCGCCGTACTAAGGTCGCTGTTGAAACAAGCCAGCCAGTGCTTAAATGTGGCTGTTGCATTTTCTGCGTGGGGGCTGAGTCGTAGACACTCCAGCTTGACGTGGAGCTCCATCCTTTAAAATCTTGTAGATTAAATTGATGCGCGATCAATGAACACGGAAACGAAGGAGTAGTCTGAATCAAAGGCTTTCATCTGCAAGAAGTGTGCCCAGCAGCAGGAGTACAGAAATGACCTGGCTGCTGGGAAAACACGGGTTCTTGTACTCAGCCTCGTAGGCGGAGCTACCTTCCTCCCGACCAATGAGAAGACAACACTTGGGCCAATGGGCAGTGAGCCTTCTACACCAATAGCAGCTCACACTCTCAGGTACCGTAATACCCCTAGTCATACTACTACACTTCCTTGGCTGCCTGTTGCCAATTCTGAAACAGTGTACTGAAGGATGACGAAAAGACCTAGAAAACAAAATGGCTGAACACTGATCAACACTTTATAATGATAAATGAATAGATTCCAGTTTCTTCAATGAATTCAAACTTGACAATCAATTAAAAATATGGTCCTTTAGTGCAAGTTATGAGCATTTACCTTCCCAGCACCACCAAATAGGAAAGCAGGACAAATTGAAGCCGAGGCCTTTCCTAGCAGTATATGTAAATGCCATTTTGTTACTGGATAACTGAAGAGGCCCATACTCCCAGGTGAGTGAGATGGGCAGTGACAGTTTCTGAATCCAAGCAGTGCAGCTATTTTTGAAATGTGTACATTCTGCAGAATAGGTTCATCAGATTATAGCTGCTGGCAAAAGAAAAAGGAAACTTGTTCTATTTGCTTATTGCAGTTGTTGATAACTGTGGTGAGACTTGACTTTGTACAGTTCACAATGTAAATACCTGAGGCTGTATTCAGAGTAATTTCTGTGTTATATTTATTTAAAGGCTAAACCAAGAAAGATAGTACAGCCGTGCAAGTCTGTGATTTCTAGCCTTTTGGCCCTTATCTGTATCTTCCAGCTGTGTATTTTACATGACCTGTACTGTACATGATAATGTTTGATTGTTGGAGTTATTTAACTCCCAAGGTGTTTTCATAGGCTACAAACACAATTTAGCAGAGAAGTGATTTTTAAAAAAAATATCCCCATGTAAAGGAAATGTAGGCACTCTGTACGAGTTCTCACTGGGAAACTCTTCTGCTCCCTCTGAGTACTCTGTGGTTCAATGGCTAGGTTTTACAAAGTGAAATTGGTCATGATGCATTGTCTCATGGTTTGATTTTGATATTTAGAAAAGTGATGAGTGCCCTGTTAATGTCGGGACATTGATGTTGGCAAGTTTGGTTATCTGTGGTGCTACTGCACTCTATTGCTGACCACTGGAGTCTCATTTATGTTTTATGTGGCTTGTTGAGAATTTACATAGTAGTTCTCCAAGGTGCTCTATCTTAACACCATATAAAGTGTTAGGAAGGAAAATTAGATGTACAGTGTCGTTTATTCATTCTTCAGTACGACTATAGGCAGCCAGGTGAGTTGAATTTATTGTTGAATCTTTCCCTCCCTATCATGACATTTCTATTCCAGTCAGATTGTGAATGGGAGAGTGGATTGTGTTCAGTACTGGAGAATATTGAATGGCTTTGACTTTCACCCACTCCCCCACCCCAATCCACCTGGACCTGCAGAAGGGCATCCTGGGATTACAGTGGACTTTATAATGATTTGGATGCCTTTCAAAATATTATTTTTGTTTTAAGAACATCCTTTTTTGAGACAATCTCATCTTGTTCTCAGGGTGCTGCTCTCTTTTCGCTTAAACTTCCAAAGAAACTGTCATATAAGCTTAGTATTTGTAACATCTGCTTCAGTTGGATTTTCTTGGGTCATAATATGAAATCGTGAATAAAAGGTCTGATGCTGATGTGTTATGGGACAGGGTTTAGTGAACCCCAAAGTGTATCATGGAGTTTACCTGACCCACAACTTTTAATAGATTGTAGTATGGGGGAACATGGCCCACTCTACAGGCGTGGTACATCAGAAATGGAAAAGTATTTTTTAAAGCAAAACAATGTTTATTCTATGAACTCACTTAACCTTTTTAAAACATACAGTGAACATCTTAGCAACCATCAATTAAAATCTAACCCCCAAAGAATACAACACTAAGTAATCCTTAAGCTTTCCTTTTAACATCTATAAGACTTTAAAAAAAAAACCTTTAAACAGAAGCACATCAGTTTAAAGTCACTACTGAGAGCAGTTATTAGTTTTAAATCACCAAAGGATCGATTTACAGTCTTTAGATCACACAGAGAGAGAGAGAGAGACTAATGCCCCTTCTGGCTGTGTCTGCAGCTGTCCAGCTCTGAAAATGAAACTAAAATGCACCCTGCAGCAAACAGCCTAAAACAAAAGTAAAAAGCTGACAAACAGCCCAGCTCCACCCACACTCTGACATCACTGATAAACACCAATTTCTTTTAAAAAAAAATAGTTTTTATTCAAATTTTCAACAAATTTTAACCAACAAAACGAAAGAAAAGAGAAAAAACTAACCCCCTCCCCCAAATACAGAAGCAATAAATTAACAAAAATAATTAATTAACTTGGAAACAAATACACATACCTAGTAAAGTCCAATTTTCCCTGTACTCTTTGCGAATGTCCATTTTTGAATCAGGACGTGGCCACCCCAGGTGGCTACACTCCACAAACATAGGGTGCGATTCTCCGCTGCCCACGATGGGTCGGAGAATAGCGGGAGGGCCTTCTCGACATTTTTCCCGACCTCCCGCTATTCTCCCCCCCCCCCCCCCCCAACAGCCGCCCCACGACATGAATCGCTGCTCGCCGTTTTCACGGCCGCATCTCCGAGCTAATGACCGTCACCCCCAGCTTCAGAAGAAGTCCTCAGTACTTTCCATTTCTTTACTGAATAAAATTTTATAAAATAAAATTGCGTTTTCACGAACGCAAACACACCTCTCACTGTTCGTGAAAACGGCCGCAAAGTGCCGTCCCGGACAACCATTGCACCGATTGGCACGGCCGTGCCAAGGGTGGTATTGGCCTGCGATCGGTGGGCACCGATCGCAGGCAGTAGGTCCGATACCCGCGCATTCTTTGTTCCTCTGCCGCCCCGCAGGATCAGTCCGCGGGGCGACTGAGGGGCATGACGGCCCGCGCATGCGCGGGTTTTCTCCATATGCGTGATGACGTCATCCACGCATGCGCGGGTTGGAGCCGTGTTTCACGGGGCCGCGCTGCTAACCCCGCCCGGGGGGGAGAATCGGGTCCCGGGAGGGCCGCGGTGGCTGCCGTGAAACACCGGCCAGTTTCACGGCAGCCTTTACGACTCTCCGCATTTACAGAGAATCGCGCCCATAGGCTGGGAAGACAACAACGCAAACAGCATTGAACCAGATATCCTAGCGTATCGTGTCACTGAGAGACTTTGCGCGGAGTGAATCACCTCGTTTTACGTCCTGGAGGACGTCTCAGAAAGCAGGGGGCGAGAGCAGCAGGGCGTAGGAGAGGGTGAGGAGGAGGAAGGGGGAATGGACATGCATTAGTTGGGAGGGGGGTAGAGTTGGCATAGGTTGACCCCAGGGGGTGGGGCCACCGCACTAGTGGGTAAACTAGCACCAGGTAGTATGAGGGGGGGCATGGCTCATCTGTTGGAGAGAGGAAGCCTGGCAACAGTGTGGTGGAGCACTACAGATGAGGGGGGATAATGGGTGGGCAAACGGGGAAAGGCGGAGGGAACACTCACAGAGACGGTGGGAAGGGCCCTATGCTGGCTACAACAGATTGCACATGGTAGCAAGGAACACAAGGGCACGGCAAACGGCCACTTTGGAGGGCCCTCAAACAAAGGGAAAACCCGTAGCGCAGGGGCTCAGCCTCATGATAAGTATGGTTACCACAGCCATTTTGGATGATTAAAAAAGGTGCAGGAGGGATGGTAGGAGAGGGTGTCCCATCGGTGGATGGATCTGTGGACCAGAAGTGGCTGAAAAAGAAAGGAACAGTTGGAGATAGCTAGAGTTGTGCCTGTGACACAGGTGAAGATGGCGGAGGCCTCTGAACGGTCGATGGAGCAGCTGGTGGTCTTCCTTAACGAGAATTTCACCCAGCAGAGGATAGAGAATCTGGAGGATCTGGCAAGGGTGGTGGACCCGATTTAAAGGCAGAGATTGACCACATGGAGACGAGACTGGAGGCCCAGAGCTAGGCGATCCAGACAGTGGGGGAGCATGAGGAGCAGCTTGCCTCGATGGCAGTGGAGATGGGGATGATGCACGATTAACAAAGGCAAATGCAGGAGAAAGTGGAGGACCCGGAGAATCGGTCTCGCAGGCAAAATCTGAGGATTATTGGCTGCCTGAGGGCAGAGAGCGAGCGAACGCGGGATATATGTTGCTCAAATGTTTGAGAAGCTGCTGGGTGAGGGGGCATTTGTATGGCCCTTGAAAGTGGACTGGGTGCACAGAGTGCTGATGAGGACGACGCAGGGGAATGAGCTGCCGTGGGCGCTGGCGGTGCGCCTGCATCGGTTCTTGGACAAGGAGCGGATCCTGAGGTGGGCTAGGCAGACGAGATGCTGCACCTGGGAGGGTAACGAGCAGGGTGTTTACCAGGACCTGGGTGCGGAGTTGGCTAAGAGCAGAGCGGGCTTCAACAAAGTGAAGGCAGCCCTCTTTAACAATGGGGTGAAGTTTGGCATGCTGTACCCAGCGCGCCTGTGTGCGGCTGATAAGGGTCGAGAGCTGTACATCGGGACACCTGAGGAGGCTATGGAATTTGTCAGGGACAATGAACTGACAGAAGAAGGGAGGACACTGACCGTTGGGAGGAGATGCTCTCTTCTGATCCTTTGGGTTTGTTTGGATTATTTTTGTACTGTGTTTTGGGTGGGGGGGGACACATCCATGGAGCTTTTGGAAGCCGAGGGTGAAGGTCTTTTCGTTCTTCTCGCATGTGCACAGGGTGTACTCCTGAATTGATTTTTTTGTCCTGAATGGGACGCTGTTGGTGGAGTTGTGCAACGTGGAGTATTCAGTAATTAGTGGTGCCGGATCATGCTCCGCATTGGGTGGACTTGCAGCTGAATAAGGGTGGGGGCCAGCGGCCGCAATGGAGGCTAGATGTGGGACTTTCGTCGGATGAGAAAGGGTGAGGGTGGCCATTCGGGGGTATGTGGAGATAAATGACATGGGGTGGTTTTGGTGGGCATGTTGTGGGAAGCATTGAAGACAGTGGTGAGAGGGGAGTTTATTTCGATAGCGACACACCGGGAGAAAGCAGAGCGGGTGGAAATTGATGGGCTAATGGAGGAGATTCTGCAAGTGGACAGGAGGTATTTGCAAGTCCCAAAGGTGGGGCTTGAAAGAGCGGCAAAAGCTGCAGATGGAGTTCGGGTTGTTATCCACGCCGGATAGGCATGGGGAAGGTGGGTGGGCAGCTGAGGAGGGTGAGAGGGGTTGTGTATGAATATGGTAAATATTGTGGGAAGGCGAGCAGGATGCTGGCGCACCAGTTGAGGAAACGGGAGGCAACGAGGGTGATCGGGAAAGTGAAGGACAGAGGGGGCATCATTGTTTTGGACTGGTGGGGGTGAATGGGGTGTTTGGGGACTTCTACAGCAGGCTATATGAGTCAGAACTCCCGGCCGGGGTGGAGGGGATGAGGCGGTTTTTGGAGAGGTTGGTGTTCCCGAAGGTGGAAGAGGAACTTCTGGAGGGATCAGTGCCCCCATTGGGAGGTGGACTGGTTGTACTCCACGGCCCTGACCATAGTGCTACCGGTGGAGAGGAAGAAGCTACAAATGGACTTTGACCTGCTCTCCACGAGAAAAGCAATGCACCAGCTCCCCCAGACACGGGGGACCTTTTACAAACATGGAAACAAAACCAGCTGCCTGCTGGCTTACCAGCTGAGGAAATAGTTCAGGTTAGGGCAGCACCGGCAGGTTGGTCACAGCGCCAGAAAAGGTCAACAAGGCCTTCGATCTTTTGGGGTGGGGCCTGTACACCTTTGAGCTTCCCTGAGGGGGACTCTGGGATGAAGCAGTTCCTTGATGGACTGGACATGCCGGTCGTGGGGGAAGATAGGAAATGGCGGGTGACCTGCTCCTCTACGTCTCAAACACCCAAGCCAGCGTAGAGAAGGCAAGAGAATGGCGATGAGAAAAATATCAGCCATGATTGAATGGCAGAGGAGACTCGATGGGCCGAGTGGCCTAATTCTGCTTCCATGTGTTATGGTGCTATGGAAGCTCCTAAAGGAGTTCGGAGCCTACTCGGGTTACAAACTCAACCTGAGCAAAAGTGAAATCTTCCTGCTGAACCCACAAGGAGGAGGGACAGAACTGGAGGAACTACCGTTCAAACAAGGCCAAATAACATTCCGCTACTTGGGGGATCCAAACAGCCCACAACTGGACACGGAGCCACTAGTAGAACCTGATGAGTCTGGTAGAAGAAGTCAAAATGGACCTGCAGAGGTGGGGCACGCTCCCACTCTTGCTGGCAGGGAGAGTGCAGACAAAATTCGTCTTCCTATTTATAGAACATAGAACAGTACAGCACAGAACAGGCCCTTCGGCCCTCAATGTTGTGCCGAGCCATGATCACCCTACTCAAACCCACGTATGCACCCTACACCTGTAACCCAACAACCCCCCCATAACCTTATTTTTATTAGGACACTACGGGCAATTTAGCATGGCCAATCCACCTAACCCGCACATCTTTGGACTGTGGGAGGAAACCGGAGCACCCGGAGGAAACCCACGCACACAGGGGGAGGACGTGCAGACTCCACACAGACAGTGACCCAGCCGGGAATCGAACCTGGGACCCTGGAGCTGTGAAGCATTTATGCTAACCACCATGCTACCCTGCTGCCCTAGATCCCTGCTGATCTGCATCCCCAAGGCCTTCTTCCTGGAAGTAGACAAACTTATCATGGCATTTGTCAGGGGGTGGGGTGGGTGGAAGGAGGAGGTGCAGTGACAATCCGAGGTTCAGAAAAGGGTTCTACAAAGAAGAAGAAGCATGGGAGGCCTGGTCCTCCCAAACCTACAGTTCTATCACTGGGCGGCCACAGCAGAAAGTGTGAGGGGGTGAGTGAAGGAACCGGGAGCAAAATGGGTGAGGATGGAGGTGAGTTCCTGCTTCGGGACATCCCTCCAAGCCCGAGTCACAACCGCATTCCCATCTCCTCCGACTCAGTACTCAAGAAGCCCAGTGATAGTAGCCACGCTCCAAATGTGGTATCAGCTGAGACAGCACTTCGGCCTCACTGAACTGTCCACTATGGCTCCCATCTGTAACAACCACCGGTTTCCGCTCGCAACAATGGATGCTACCTTCAAAAGGTGGAGACAGGACGAGGTGGCGCTGATGATTAGAGACACAAAGGACAGCATAGCAACCCTGGAGGAACTGAGAGGTTCCAACTACCAAAAGGAAACAAACTGAGATAGATACAGGTCAAAAACCTCCTCTGAAAACTGACGACGCTTCCCCCCCCCACTCCCCCAGATACTATGACATTCACTAGTTGAGGAACTGTTGGATGCAGGCAGTCTAGGGAGGGGTAACTGTGGGAACATGTACAGGTGACTGTTGGAGGCGGTACGCTCCTTCCAAGATGAGACTAAGGAAAAATGGAAGGAAGAACTAGGTATGGAAGTAGGTGGGTGGAGGGGGGGGGGGGGGGGGGGGGGGGAAACTCTGGATCAAAGCACGACACAGGGTGAACTAACTCCAGCTCCACATGTGCAGGGCTGAGCTGAATGCAGCTAAAGATGCACAGTGTGCACCTAACTAGAACCCGAATGAGCAGGTTCTTCCTTCCCAGAGGCGGAGGACAAAGGCGAACGGTGCCAGGGAAGCCTAGCCAACCACATCCACATGTTCTGGGCCGTCCCAGACTTATTGGGTTCTGGATGACCTCCTTTGAGGCATGTCCTTTTTCCGTAAACAAATACGTATGGTGGGAATGCAATAATTATCCCTTGTATAGCCCTAGTGTCTACCGGTCTTTTAAACCTTTACTGCAGTAGCGACATACCCACACTAGCCCAGGCTTTTCAACCATATATAGAATACAATATATGCCTGAAAATCCGACCTTCATTACAACTTTTAGTTTTGCAATGCTGTGGACAGTGCTTAACGTGGTGAAAAACCCGGCCTTCTCCATGATGGTGTCGACACTCAGAGTGTTTTCTCTTATTGAACTGTACCTCATTTACCTTGTTTGTGTTCCGAATCCTGGAAGAGTGACCGGCTGTGATGTAGCTGGTTGCATAGGCAAACCGCTGTGGCTTGGATCTGCAACATTTTGCAAAATGGTTCCATTTTCCACAATTCTTAGTGTTTCCTAAACGTTAACCTGCAGTTCTTTTCTGTGAGTGATAGCTGCCACAGTTTGAGCAGGACATGTTCTGTCCTGCAAAAACTTTTATTTCCTGCCTCAAAATTTGCTGCTTCTTTCTGACTGCTCATTCAGCATACATTTGCTGATGGCAGATTCCAGTGTTCGATATTTCTCGAAGAAGCTGATGACGGACAACATCAGTATGGATTCCACACTCTATTTAATCTCCGTCAACTCATCGATGAGGGTGCCAAACATGCATTATTTTGCTCGGGCGTTTAGTCGTGGTACACTATTGAATAAATTCATCAAGTTTTTATATTGGTAACATTGACCGCATGTTTAATGTTCTTTACTGCCATGCATTTTTGTTTGAATCTTTTTCTGCAATATCTCGGATCCTCTTCTGTTCCTCCGTTTAAAAAACACAGAGACTCAAATTTTCTGACCTTCTCGGAGCCTAATAAATTTAGAGTGTACACATGTACCACTTTCAATTTGTCTGACAGGCCAGCATCACAGTAGATCCGTCACTCTGTTTTGAATTTTGTGCAGTTGTCTGCATCCAACTCCTTGTGCCACCTGCCAACTCCTGACACAATGTAGAAAGTACAGGGTTGCAATAACGGTGACCGAAGATGAGCAACAGTAAAGGGTTATTAACAAAGTGATCAGCTCTCAAATGTTGTGTGTCAGCACGCACCCAGGGGAGAACACCCATGTTCCTGACGGTTGTAGATGGATGTGGAGATGCTGGCGTTGGACTAGGGTGGGCATAGTAAGACGCCTTACAACACCAGGTTAAAGTTCAACAGATTTATTTGGAATCACTAGCTTTCGGAGCGTTGCTCCTTGATCAGGTGAGTGACATTGTAGACGGAGGCAAAGACTCCACTAGAGGCCAGGCTGACAGGATACAATTCTGGGGAAACGGATGCTATACAGCTCTGACCCTATAGGGGGTAATTCTCTTTCTTCACCTCCCCTCCCCCTGGCCCAGGTTCCCCATTGATCTTGGTGCTCCTCCTTGGCCGTACGGGGGATGTGTCTGGGGCCTGCTTGGCCTGCGGACCACATGCCGGTACTTCCTGGTCACATTGGTGTAAGTGGTCCAGGTGACAGTGTGTCTCTGCCCCTTGCACCTGGACCGTGTAGGAGACTGGCCTGTTGCACGGAGGACTGTCCTAGGAATCCATGTGGCTCTGACCCAGAAGTTCCTCTTCACTTTACCCGTCATAAAGGTGCACACCCGTGGGCGGCGGTGAGAGTCCATCTCTGAGCGGCCCTACCGTTGACGGACCTGAGACCCGACATTGGGGAGTATGAGGCTGAGATGCGTCTGGAGTTGGCGCCCCATGAGTAACTGCTGGTGCGATGCCAGTTGTGGTGTGAGGCGTCGTTGGATAACTGAAAAGAAACCCCGCCAACTGCATTTCCCACGACCCCAAGGTCATCTTTCTCATGGTTCTCTTGAACGTTTGTACTGCTTGTTTGGCAGGCTGGGTGGCACGGGGCCTTCTGTAAGTGTCTGATGCCATTCGTGGCCATGAATGAAGCAAACTCCTGGTTCATGAATGCCGCCCATTGTCGGACACCTGGACCTCGGGCAGTCCATGTGTGCTAAAATAGTCCTCAGTCTGTCTGTTGCTCGAGTGGTCGCCGTGGGGACCTGGTGTACTTCCAGCCACTCAAGTCGGCGTCCATAAGGAACGCTTATGTTGGGGCAGCACGGTAGCATTGTGGATAGCACAATCGCTTCACAGCTCCAGGGTCCCAGGTTCGATTCCGACTTGGGTCACTGTCTGTGAGGAGTCTGCACATCCTCCCAGTGTGTGCATGGGTTTCCTCTGGGTGCTCCGGTTTCCTCCCACAGTCATAAAGATGTGCAGGTTAGGTGGATTGGCCATGATAAATTGCCCTTAGTGTCCAAAATTGCCCTTAGTGTTGGGTGGGGTTACTGGGTTATGGGGATAGGGTGGAGGTGTTGACCTTGGGTAGGGTGCTCTTTCCAAGAGCCGGTGCAGACTCGATGGGCCGAATGGCCTCCTTCTGCACTGTAAATTCTATGATAAAATCTATAATTCTATGAATGTGGTCCCCTGAAACGGGCCAGCAAAGTCGATGTGTACAAGGCTTCCCGGACCATGCCTAGTGGTGCACTTTCCACACCGTGAGCGTCACTGTCAAACCTTCCTTCTTATGTGTTCTGCTCAGCATTCGTAAGCATGCAGATACAAAAGCTACAGGAGGTTCTGAACCATAGGGCATGCGGTGTGCCAGGACCGTGCCAACACCGTATGGTGGGCGTCTCACGTGAGGAGCAGAGGTTGTCCGGGTCGAAATAAGTAAGCGATTCTTCTGACGAGAACCGCTGCTCACCTTGTGAAATGCCTTCTGGTGCGAGGGGCCCCAGTTCCACTTCTGTCTCTTCTTCAGTAGTTGGTGGAATGGACTGAGCAGCGTGGCCATCCTGGGTATGAACTTTCCATAATAGCTCACCAGGCTGAGGAAAGAGTGGAGTTCCATTTGGCCAAGAGGGATGGGGGGCCTGGCGAATCACCTGCAAATTTTCCTCCACTGGTGGAGGCCGCTGCTGTCCACCCGGTAGCCGAGATATGTGAGCTCCGGCGCGTGGAAAATGCACTTTTCCCTCTGGAGACGGACCCAGGCCTGAGCAAACCACTCGAGTACTTTGGTTAGATTCTTCACATGTTCCTGATGTGGGGTCCCAGTGATGAATACAGCAGTTTCACCCAGATAGGTGCTGATCTGGGGCCAGTCATGCAGAGCAGTGGTAGGGTTGGCTCCTCCGCGTCCAAATCCTCCAGGAAATGCGTGCGGCCTCTTCAGCGGAGTTGGGGGGGGGGGTGAAAATGGCGACTTGTTCGTTGCCCATGGGATGGTGCCCTCACGGTTTTCTGGGGCCTCATTCCTGGCCTTGGGTTTCCCGCTTTATACTGGCGTCTGTCATCTGGGAATGCTAAGTCATGGTAAGCACCCCGGCTGCTCGGGGCTAGTCGCGGCGACGGTTGTGGGACCTATAGTGGTTTCCAACGTGTGAAGTCCCCGTCATCTCTCCCGGTAACTATCGGCCGATTCTCCCCCAATGTTCAGGACCGCCAGGCCCTGGACTTCCTGGAGCCTGCGGTCATCACTTTCCTGAGTAAGTGCTATGTCGTTAGCCTTATCAAGGGTCAGGGGATCTCCCAGTGACAGTTTCCTCTGCGTCTCCAGGTCCCGAAGTCCGCAAACGAAGTGATCTCATCGCGATTCAGCCAGGGCGGCTTTGAACGTGCAGGGGGTAGCGAGTCCCCTTAAGTGTACTAAGTATTCCCGTATGTGCTCTTGTCGGCTTCTGCGGTGCGGTATGGAACTGGTACCATCGGACCATTATTGGTGGCTGTGAATTTAGGTGACAGCCCACTCGGTTGAACAGCATGGTGAATGAAAACCCGTCTGATCTGTCCGAGTAAGTCAAGTTCCTGATTAGTGCAGAAGTCGGTCCACCAACGGTGGTCAGCAAGGTGATGCTTGACATTGGTGATGGTGTTTGTGTGGGGGGGGGGAAAAAGTTTGAAGTCTTTCAACATACTGGGCCCAATTGTCCAATTCAGCGTCAAAAGGCTCGAGCTTACCTATGTATGCCATGACTGCCGGTTGGAGAGCAGCCTCCCGAGGTGGTTGAAAAACGATCTTACTGCACTTCAGAAGAAGTTCCCAGGTTTATTCAGATGGAAATGTACCTCGTGCATCTACTATTAAAAGATGTTAAAATTCAGAAGAATCACTTACTTATTTCGACCTGGACAAACCTCTGCTCCTCACGTGAGACGCCCCACCATATGGTGTTGGCACGGTCCTGGCACACGGCATGCCCTATGGTGCATAACGATCACTTGATCTTTATCGCCAGTGTTTTTAAAAAAAAAAAAATTTAGAATACCCAATTAATTTTTTCCAGGGGGCAATTTAGCATGGCCAATTCACCTATTCTTGCACATCTTTTTGAGTTGTGGGGAGGCGAAAGCCACACAAACACGGAGAGAATGTGCAAACTCCACACGGACAGTGACCAAGAGCCGGATCGAACCTGGGACCTCGGCATGGTGAGGCTATAGTGCTTACCACTGTGTCACCGTGCTGCCCTCTCATCGCCAGATGGAGCCAGGCTGATTCCACACTAGTCCCAATAATCACTCCTCTCCACTCTCCGCAGGGTCTCCTTACCCGAATTTCATCCAGGTCCGGGTTTATATTCTCTGTGGTGCTCCTCCAATTAGGAAGGAGCTCCGCCTCCTAGTCACCCGAGTAGCTCATTCTCGGGTATGTCCAAGGGGAGGCGGATGCTAAACAGCTCTGTCCTGTAGGGGGTTTTAGCACTGACTGTGACTCCTTTTGTACCAGTGTCATCCCAGCGTCCTTGTGACCACCCGGTACAAACCCAACTACCAATGTATCATCTGCAGCAATATAGATGGATAACTGGAAAATTGCACTTGAAGGTAGCTCCAGTATTTTTGTCTAAAATGACATTGTTTTTAACTTTCGGAACCACAAGAGGTGCATATGAATTTATTCAGATGGAAATGTATCTCATGCATCTACTATTAAAAGATGTTAAAATTCAGTTCCATTAGAAATACAATAGACCCATGCATTTTGGTTTGTGGGTGGAATGGCGTTATCATTCATTCCAAAAACTGAAGTTAGAAATTGTACTGGTCATGGCCAGTTTGTGTAAACAGATCCTTAATTCAATGTGAACAGTGTTGTGTATTGTAGTGGGCAGGATGGTTGCAACAACACAGGAAGATTGATTTATTTTAATGCACAGATATGGTGTTATGGAAAATCATAATTAACAACCTAATTCTCAACTCTAGTTTTCTTGATTACTTTTGCAGAATTATTCATTTTCACACACTTCTTCAAAATTTATCACTGCTCTTACTCAATTGTTTCTGGTGACCCCAGTTGGGAATTACTTGTGCGGAATGCCAGATTTAACTTGTGATGAAACCTCTACTTGTCTTAGTCTGAAATTCGGAGGTCGGGAACGCTAGTACCTGACTATTACAATCCCAGACCAGACACCAAAAGTTGCTAGGATATCGGACAGAAACTCTAATATTTTATTTAATTTGTACGACTGTGAGGAAAGGATACTTTGCTCCAGGAGTGATTCCATGCACAAATAGGGATGTGGTAATTTAAAACCAACTTCATTAATTACACAGTATTCCCAACTTTTAACATTATAAATAAAAAAGGTTACAATTATTAGCTAAGCAGTGCTTAATAATGACAATGAAACATTAAATCCTAACTGTTATCTTTTATCTCCACTCAAGCAAACCCATCTTTTATCTCCACTCAAGCAAACCCATATAAGGTCAAAATCTCTTTTTAAATACGGTTAGCAGAACCAGGAATACATGCTGTAAATAGATGTATTGCATAAACCGCTTTGAGAAAGAGAGATCCATCAGGAACCAGCTTGCAGATTCTTGCCTGTGTCAAACAATTGTTTAACCTGCTAGCCTATTCAGAAACTGCTCTTCTGTTCACAGGCAGAACCTTTTTAACAAAACTGCTGGTTTGTTCACCGAACAAAACTGAACTCCAAAGCCTAACACCTGACCTAACAATTAAACAATTGTTTAACCTGCTAGCCTTTTCAGAAACTGCTCTTCTGTTCACAGGCAGAATCTTTTAAACAAAACTGCTGGTTTGTTCACCGAACAAAACTGAACTCCAAAGCCTAACACCTGACTGCTTCAACCTCTGGCTCCTCATATTAACTATATGTTCTCCAGGGAACCTTCTTTGTATAAACAAGAGTCCATCAGCAATACTTCAGGTAAACAATATACATGGTTGGAATCAATGATGTATTCATTTGTACGATGCTTTAATTGCACCTCTGTAGCCAAAGTATCTGCTGGTCTTGTAAACCGGGATTTTTAAAAAAACATTACTATAGATGTCATACACATGCTAGCTCAGGCTTTTAACGATTACTGCACTAAACATATACAATACAATATATCGAAAATTCCTACATTCATCACACTGATAAAACATCCCACACATGTGTGGCCTATGTGCAGTACCACCTTTTTCATGTTTTTTTTTAGACCCAAGAATGACCCTTCATGCCTGTGCAAAAGAAAGAAAGAAGAACGGTGTCAAATAACCTTTAAACAGAGTATGTAGTATACCATTATCTAGGAGGTGTCCCAGGGAGCAGGACCAGGAGGGGGATCAGGAAGAGGTCCGAAAAGGCAATCCCAGACCAGAAATAAAGTTACAATTTAAAAAATCAGTCTCCAACTGAGAGCTGCAGGGAGCAAACTTTAAGGAACGTGGGCACATGCAGAGTCCTGAGAAGGCAGCCAAAGGTTGGTGACTGTGCTGCTGGTCATCTGAACAAAGGCACCCCTTTGGAACAATGCTGTTCTGTTTCCCATTGCTGAAGATTTGAAATTGTGCTTGTAAGGTGGCGTTTGACTGCATTCTGTAGATCCAGGGGAAAGGAATCTCGGAAGATGCGATTGAAGCTCTGCGAGGTGGATCATTATTGAAGCCATCTGAATGTGAGCAATCTTTGGAGAAAATTTGAAGGCAGCATCTTCTGCAGATGAAGATTGGAAATCCTTGTGAGAAAGGCAAAGTTGTAGTGAGAGGTGGGGTGTTGAGAAATCCATGGAATTGGTTTTGGCCGTAACTGTCATTTAGTGTGTGGTATTTGACCACAGTTTGCCTGTTACTTCACATTTACCTCACACCTATCTTGAATGCCAGAGAATAAAATAGATTTTGTGAATTGTTTTTATCGATCTTGTACAGTAAAGTTAATTTTTGGTTGTACCAAATCCATGGAATCTTGTGGCTTAAAGATTGTAAGTCTATTTTAAGCAACATTTTATTGTTTTACCCCACCCCCCCTCCCCAGGCCAAATGACCTGGGGATTGGCCATGGATCATGGCAAACTAGATTAGGCTGTGTTTTGCTACATTGAATATCTAAAAACTTTCCTACTTTTTCTGTACTTTCCTACTTTTGTTTGAGTGAAGATCCAATGTAGGATGGACTGTGTGGTCCAGGGATAGCCCATTCTGTCATCAGAGGTGCGAAGAGCCCATTCTGTCATCAGAGGTGTGAAGAAGTGGATTTTCTTTTCTTTATTCGTACATGGGATGTGGGCTTCACAAGAATTTATTGCCCATTCTTGAGCATTTAAGTGTCAACCACATTGCTGTGGGTCTGTAGTCACATGTCGGCCAGACCAGGTAAAGATGACCAATTTCCTTCCCTAAAGGTCACTAACCCACGATGACTATGGCAGGGCCTACACAATTTCACAGGCTATAAAGCAAGGCCAGGCGGAATATCTGGGGCTGGAGCATCCCTACCCGATGATCTGAACAAGTTCTATGCCTGCTTTGAGCAGTCTGCTTTGAGCAGTCATCCAATGTATCAGTGCCACCCGCCCCAACAACCCTGGACACACCCATAACCACTATTACAGTTTCAGAGGTAAGAGCTGCCTTCTTGAAAGTGAATCCACGGAAAGCGACAGGCCCCAACAGAGTCCCTGGGCGAGCATTCCGAGCCTGTGCAGACCAGCTGGTGAGTATATTCACAGATATCTTGACCACCTCCACTCTGAGGTCCCCACCTCCTTCAAAAAGACCACCATAATACCAATACCAAAGAAGAACAAGGTAGCCTGCCTCAACGACTACTGACCGGTGGCCCTGCCGTCTGTTATCATGAAATGCTTTGAGTGGCTAATCATGAGACGGATCACTGCCAGCTTCCCAGTGATCTTGATCCACTGCAGTTTGCTTATCATTGCAACCAGTCCACAGCAGATGCTATCTCCCTGGCCCTACAATCAACACTCGAACACCTCGACAACAAGGATAACTATGTAAAACTGCTGTTCATTGACTACAGCTCCGCCTTTAACACCATTATCCCGACACGACTAATAACCTCTTGCCAGCGGAGGTGGTAGAGGCAGGCACGATAGCATCATTAAGATGCATCTAGACAGATATATGAATGGGAGGAATAGAGGGAAGTAGATCCTTGGAAAATAGGCAACAGGTTTAAATAAAGGATCTGGATCGGTGCAGGCTGGGAGGGCCGAAGGGCCTGTTCCTGTGCTGCAATTTTCTTTGTTCTTTGTTCCACCTTACCCCACCGAACCTTTTGCACACTAAGGGGCAATTTAGTTTGGCCAATCCACCTAACCTGCATATCTTTGAACTGTAGGAGGAAACCGGAGGACCCGGAGGAAACCCATGCAGACACCGGGAGGTATGTGCAAACTTCACTGTCACCCAAAGCCAGAACGAAACCAGGTCCCTGGAGCTGTGAGGCAGCAGTGCTAACCACTGTGCCAGCCTGACTCCTTGGGCATGAACCAGACTCTCGTATTTCAATGAGTCTTTAAACTGATTTTGATATTCTCAGCCTTTCCGAACTGGTGTCTCCCGGGTCCTGGGATTCTCCACACCTGCCAGCGCAGCCTGTGGCCAGCAGGAATCACTACTGGTCTCCAAGAATGGTGGGGCCAGTGAAATGCCAGACTGCATAGGCAGTGTGGAGGGCAGTGTGGAATCCAGGTTATCGGGCATGTTTTCATGAGTGGCTGGCTCGAATAATCCAGAACACATGATTGCTTGGGGAATGAAGGTTAAAGTAAAGCATCACGTTGAGTGCAATTTGGAGGCATGAAATTTGCCAGGTGAGCCTAACCTACCACAGGAGGAAGCCACTTGGCAAATGAAATCATTGACTTCCTTGATGAATCAATTACGCCCATCAAGTCAGCATTGTAATGCATGACTGTGCCACAGATTGGCACCAACTGGGAATGTGCACAGGTGGATGTTCCATGTCTTGATCAGGCAATGTAACCAGGTGTTGACAGGAGTCCTCATTGCTCACATATTTGATTCCTCCCTTTCTAATCTTGGAGGGTGAGGATGATGCAGCCAGTGGAATTGGCTGTGCTTTTGATCACAGTGGAACAGGAAAGAGGACATCAAAATGCGACTGCACGTGGACAGGACCAGTACCCTGCAGGGGAGGGAGTGGCAGGGGGCAGAGCCACTAATTGAGGTGGCTCGGAGGAGACATTTTCTGGCATGGGGGTACTGGAGTAGAACAACAGGCCTCCAGATGAGGATACCCAGTGCCGGTGATGGCTGCGCCTGTCCCGAGGGACAGTGGGGTGGACCACCTGTTCCATGTCATGCAGGAATTGGCGCCGCCTGAGCTGTGAGGTCACTCGTTGCCTGTGGCCCTGATGGTCACTGCCATGCTGAACGTTCTGCTGCAGCTCATTTTAAGGCTGTGTGGCGGGACCTCTGCGGCATCTGGCATCTCCCAGTCCACTGCACACGTGATCAAGGTGCTATTTGCGAGGGCTCACAACTACATCAACTTTGAGTGGGTCCAGGCTAGCCAGAAGGCCACGGCTTCGCCTGCAAAGTTGGCCTGCCCCAAGTGCAGGGTATCATTGAGTGCAAGCACCTAGCTCTGCATTCCCATGGCGGCATGTAGTCCCTTCATGAACCTCGAGGGATTCAACTCCCTCATGTGCAGATCATATGCAATAAGGCAATGTGTCCATTTCCTGTGCATCATCCACGATAGCTACATTCTCAGACACTCTTCGATCTCGTGTTCTTTGAGGAAGAGCTGAAGCTGGATAGATATCTCCCTGGGGACAAAGGATATCTCCTCCGGAGGTGGCAAATGACGCCAGTGAGGAGGCTGCAAATACTCGCGGTGGCACGTTATAGCGAGGCTCATGCATTTACAACTGCGCCTACAGAGCAGATGATTGGCCTGATAAAGATGCAGTTTTGTTGCCTGGACCAGTCCGGAAGGAGGGGGGGGGGGCAGTACAGCCCACAGAGGATCCTGAACATCATTGTTGTGTACTGCGCACTGCAATGGGGCGAGGAGCTGAATGAGGAGGAGATGTAGGACCACCACATCTTTCCAGATGAGGAGGAATTCAAGGAGGGCAGAGAGGGGGAACTCATGAAGAAAGGACTTTGGGAATTTGCCAGGGTCCGACTGGGACGCAGGTCTCTGGATGCCCTGATTGCCACTCTTTCCCCCCCCCCCCCCCCCCCCCCCCCCCCCAAAAGTAGGGTCTGAGACCTGCAGCAAGGGCATGAACCAGGTTGCGTCCAGTGCTATGGGCTGGGAGCATCGCTCTCCTTTCAGCGCCTGGCACGGACCTTGTTTAAAGGCTCTTCTGCTATTCTTTTGTAATAGTGGGATGTGCGCTGGGTGCAGAGAATCGCCCCCTTGAAAAAATATGGGTAAATTCCACCCATTATTACAAAGCCTTCAGTGGTTCAAGGTGACATCCCATTACTGCCATGAAGCAACCAGAAATGGTCGATAAATGAGGCTTACCAATAATGCCTACATTCTGCGGGAAAAAAAGGTATAATCTAATTTTAATGTTTTTAGTCACTCAAAGTTGCGACCCAATAACGTGTGATTTAGGAAGGAATTTCGCCTGAACTGCAAACATTTCTAGTCTTCAGTTTCTAATAAAATGGAGAAAAGTTTAAAGCACCAACTTCGTACCTTGCTGCACAGCATACGTATCAGAAATTGGTACAGTAGCTCTACTCTCTATTTTTCCTGTTACTTCTTTAGAAATGTTATAAATTGAAGATGGTTGAATGTAAGCTACAGTGGGATGTTACTATTAACTGAATTAAGGCTATACTGTAAATAAGGAGAATTTTACTTCCGTGTACCCGAAGGCTGCTTCCAAGGCATGTTATATCTGTATAACCCATGGCATTGACAATTTTAAGGTGTTACCCTTTATTACCTGTGATCAAATAAATTTGTATTTATGTGTACTTCCAATCCTCTGAGTGATTGAGTCAATTTTAAATAACAGCAGCAAGCTTTTGTACTTGAAATTCAAAAGGTTAATTTATTCCACACCCTTTGCCCTGGAGCTGAATAAAAATAATAACATCACTCTCTCACTGACACACACACACAATTAGTTACAGATGAAGATTAAATGCATCAATTTTAAAAATGGGATTTAAGTCCAGCCTCTTTTGGTGTCGGCCTGTTGTTTTATATTCGCGTCATTACATTGTCGAAAGTGAAAGCTCTTAAATTGCATAGATATCTCAGCAGCTGTGATGGCTCCTAATATTAATCTGCCAGAGGTTGGTTTCTCAGGTAGGTTTGAAGATTGGAACAGGGTAGAGGAGAGAGGGGCCAGGCTTCTCTTTCAAGATAGTGAGTTAAGACTTTAACTGTCTAGTCAATTGCAACAGCCTGATCATTTTTCTTTCAGGACCTGCCTCTGATGGAATTCAGTATCTCAGTGATGTTGTGCTCTCTCAAAAGTCAGTTTGAACTTTTGTTAATATCTGTTAACAAGGAACAAAGATAACCACTGTACCATGTGACCTCACATCAGTGTCGAATCATGGTCCAAATAATATATAGTGGTAATCCCATTTCATCGTTGGATTCTTCTCCCACCTGTGGTTTCAGTAGACTGAAACCTTTTGGTTCTTGAAAAGACTGTCAGTGGAGTTTTATCTCATGGTCTGACAAACATTGAGCCAGTTAAGAAAGAGTGTCTTTGTCCTCTCAAGAAATAAAAATAGTTCCATGAAATTGGTAACTTCTCAGGACCATTTTGGTATTCAGTCTTTTAAAGTATACTTTTATTTAAAGAGTCACAATATTGTTGTGCCAGCATAGCCGTGATACCAAAATAACTTAGCAGTCATTTATTTTAAACCACCTGCATGTTTCGAACTGCTGAGGGGGGAGTGGGAAGGGAGCAGAGAAATGGGGGATCGAGCAAGGCCACTGGAGACGGTGTTTTTTGACATGAAATTGTTCCTTTCTTTGTTGCCATCGCTTCAACCCCAAGTGACTTTCTTGGCTTAGTTCGAAAACAAAATTTAGTCTGCTCAGAAGCATAATCCTTTTGAGGATTGCCCTTTGTTTAATGTTCTGGTTTGAGAAATAGTTGCAGGTGTTATAAAAGTGCTCCACAGTCTCGCATGTAATACAGTGTACAAGCATGCACAGTTGTAGAAAGGGGATGGTTGACTGCATGTTTTCTGTGTTGACAAAAGACCCCAGGCAGATTAGTTCATAACAAATCACAACCGACAGCAACTTGTTTACCTCTGCATTTAAAAGAAAAAAACAAAATGCTGGAAATATGCCCTGGGCCAGTCAGCATTTGAAAATGAGAAAAGTCAGGTCCATGCAAACCAGACTGTTAACCTGGCTTTCTCCAGATACAGACAGGCCACGATTCAAGTTTTATTTGTGTTTTTATTCCAGATTCCCAGCATTTTGAAGTTGTTTCATTCTGTGCCCATTTTCAAATTTCATCACTAATTATGCTAATTACTTGAGATTTTTAAAAACTTATTAGTTTACGGGCTTTGCTGACAAGGCCAGGTTTGCTCTTGAACTGAGTGACTTGTTAGACTATTAAATGGGACATTTAAGAGTCAAACAACGTTGCTTTGGACCTGGAGTCATGTGTAAGCTAGACCAGGTAAGGAAGGCAAATTTCCTTTCCTGAAAGACATTAATGAACCAGATTGTTTTTTGCGACAATTGATAGTTTATTGGTCGCCGTTACTGAGGTTATCTTTTATTTTCAAATTATTTTTATTAATTGATTTTAAATTCCACTACTGTTTGCCCCCAGATGTTAAGCTTTAAATATTTTTTTTCATTAAATATTTCTCCTTTTCCTCACCGCCAATCTCTCGTTCTAGGTATTGAGCTACCAACAAGGTAATTCAATTGGATCATCTGAGTTAGCGTAATTGTTTTTTGACTTCAGATGTACTCCAAATTCTGTAGTGAAATCACCATTCATGTAGCTTCGGCAAGTGATAAGAGACCATCTTACAGAGGGCCTTTACTTGCAAGCTTAAGCATGCAAATGCAGAATTCTGTATTTAAATCTGTTTTAACTGGACAAAGAGCATGGTGGAGCTAAGAGTATGATCAAGTCAGTTGATCAATGTGGCATTTCTGCTAAACAAGTACCAGCTTGAACTGTTAATTTCATTATAATTATACCCTTGTTGTATTGCAGATTTTAATGACCAGCAGAACGAAAATCTTGGGATGTGCACTGAGTTAGACATTGGAAAAACCTTGGGCCAAACTTATTGCATACTTAAGTAAAATAAATAAAAGTCAATAAGGATACAACTTCCTTATATCTACCATAATTGAGGGACTCTTGCAGTCTTTGGGGAAAACGATAGTGTGGTTGGACTAGTAATCGAGAAGCCCAATCCAGTGCTGTGAGGACATGGATTCAGATCCCAACTGATGCCTGGTGGAATTTAAATTCAATTAATAAATCTGGGAATAAAAGCTAGTCTGCATAATAGTGACCATGGTGACTGTTGTAGAAACACATCTGATTTACCAATGCTATGCTCTCAGCAGTGTGGTTGACTCTTAACTGCGCTCTGTAATGGCCCAGCAAGTCACTTGTTTTCAAGAGCATTGTGATTTACTTTACTAGACTAATCCAGAGACATTGGGCGGGATTCTCCCAGCCATACGCCGGGCTGGGGAATCCCCACGAATGGGCGACATCGGCCCGCGATTCTCCACAGTGCGGAGAATCAGCACCATTGCTGCCGGCGTGGTTGGTGTGTTGCGGGTCGCTCTATGCCGCCGGACCGCTGATTCTCCGACCTGGATGGGCTGAGTGGCCTTAGGAAAAGAGCCGAGTCTCACCGGCGCCATTCTAACCTGCTCTGGGCCGGCGGGAGCTTGGCGTCTAAGGGTCGGGTGGCGGCCTGTGAGGGTTGGGGGGAGCCTGACCCCTGGGGGGGGGGGGGGCTCCAATGTGGCCTGGCCCGCGATCGGGACCCACCGATCGGCAGGCCAGCCTCTGTGACTGGGGGTCTCCTTTCCTACACGCTGGCCCCTGCAGCCCTGCACCATGTTGCGTTGGGGCCAGCGTGTTGAAGGAGGCTACTGCGCATGTGCGCGTTGGCGCCGGCGCCACTGAGCATGTCCTCGTTGGCGCCGGCGCAATGCGCATCTGTGGATCCCACGGCGCCAAGTTCGCGCCGGGATCTGCAGCTTGAGCAGCACGAGCTGCTCCCGCGAAGTGCTGGCCTCCTGTAGGGGCCAGAATTAGACATGGGAGTGGCCCGTGCACGCCGTTGTGAAACGCGACGGCATTTACGATGGCATGGACACTCTGCCGTGGGATTGGAGAATCCCGCCCATTAGATCAGATCATGACACCTGGTGAATTTAAATTTCGTTCATAAATAAATTTGGAATAAAAAGCGAGCAAGAATAATCCTGAACACCCAGTTCATTGATGCCTTTAGGGCTGGAAATCTGCCCTTCTTATACTGGTCTGGCCTATATTTGATTCCAGATCAACAACAATGTTGTTGAATCTTAGCGGTTCAAGAAGGCTGCTTACAAACACCTTCTCAAAGGCAAATAGACACCTCCTTTCCCTATCTGGATGTGCATTGAACGAGATAATCTCTCTACCGACCACCGCTTTTAGTGCTTCCCAAAAAGTGGCCGGCGACACCTCCCCGTTTTGGTTCAATTCTACATAATCTTTAATCACGGCCCGCACTTTGTCACACAACCCCGAATCGAGCCTCCACCCCGACCTTTGTTCCTGTCCCAATCTAAGCTGAATCTCCAGCCAATGGGACGAATGGTCCGAGATTACTATCCCCGCATACTCTGCCCCCTCCACCCCGTGCAAAACCTTCCGATGCACCACAAAAACCCCCAATTCTGGAATATATCCTACACACATGCGAAAAAAGGAATACTCCCTTCCTCGTGTTCTTGAAACGCCACGGGTCCACCATACCCATTTGTTCCATAAACTCACCGAGCTCCTTTGCCATGCGTATCCTATCCATTGAGTCCTTCAGAGGTGCCACAGCCCCTTCGATGGCCTTTAAGCATTCATCCTGCATCTACTTCTGCTGGAGGAACTCTTCCTTGATGAAGGCCATCAACTGTTCCATCTGGGGCTTTGCTACTTACACTAGCCCCCACCATCCTTCCACTGACTGCTGCGCCACAGGTCTCTTCAAACTCCTTGGCCAGGTCTTTCACCTTCTGCCGGGTTTAGTAACCAGCAGACATACCACACCCGGGGGGGGGGGATCTTCTCCAGCTTTCTTTTCCGTCTAAGTTGCACCCAATTTCAGGTAAAAGGAGTTCTTTTCTATGCTATCAAGCAAGATCTGCCCTGTGTGCAGCTACTCACACCATGGCTGCCACTCAAAGTCCCCTGGCAGCTTGTCTGTTGGTTGTGTATTTGACTTTGGTAAAATCATAATTTCCAACAGCCTGTGTGAGGTTCGACTGCAATACTATTTTTAACTGCCCAATTGTTTAATTTAGGATTTCTAATTTAATTTGCCTTAAAGCTAGACCCTGGTAGGTGACCACAGTACTATTTCTCCTCCCCCTTCAGGTCCTGAATCTTGGCAGTGTCAACCTAGCACCTTGCTCTCCGAGGGGTGGCAAGTAGGTGAGTACTCTCCTTACATTTGCCTCCAGGGTGCCAAGGAGCATCCTTCAAGGAAGATGGGGTCAGGGCTCTTATGCTGGGCTGAAGGGGCTCGGGTCAGGGGGTCTTTCCTGGGATGGCGATCATTTGGCTTGTCTTCTTATATGATCTGCAACCTTTAAACCCTTCAAACTGTCAGCCTACAAGTTCAAAGATCTGTGTGTTGAAGGTAAAAGTATTTCCTTTAATGTTTTGTAAGCCTTTAAAGTGATTTTAAAAAAAAATCTTTCCCAACCCAAACCTATATACATCCCTCGAAGCCTAAAAGTTTCAGACTGCATCATTTACATTCAATTCCACGGACCATTGCCTTTTAAAAGCATTTAGGTCCAGGCTTTATCAAAAGAAGGATTACCATTTGTTTATTTATAGCTCTACAGGATCCATTAACTCTAGTTACAGCTGTTTTTCTAAACACAGTTTTTTAAAAAAGAAGCTGTCTCTTTGTTCTGGAGTTCTTCCTCGAAAGAGAGGTGCGGGGTTCCTGCTGGTGTGAAGAGCTAGAAGATGTCGCCCATAATGTCTGCATAAGAAACGTTTCAAAGCTGTAACTTTATTTCTGGGTTTAGCTAAAGCACTTCCAACTCACCATCATTCCTGCGGTTTCTAGAGTTGATATGGACGATAAGGGAATAGTGTAGAGGGACTTTAGAAGGGTTTCACAGGACAGTGCAACATCGTGGGCCGAAGGGCCTGTACTGCGCTGTTATGTTCTATGTACTACCTTGCAGTCAATTCTGGGACCCCATAATTGTCAGTTTGATTTTATGGTGTTGGGTTCATGCAGCTGTCAGCTTTCTGTATCATTGACTTACAGGCATCTTATTAACTTAGTGACATTCAGCAACAAAACATCAAAATCTGCACTACCCATCTTATTGGATTTGTGACATTGGGGGGATCTTAATAGAATTTGGCGAACTTGAGGTGGAATTCTCAGATTGTCGACGCCAAAATCGCATTCACCGATCGACTGGAGAATCCATTTTTATGATGCTCCGCCCCCTCAAAAACGGCAACTCGGAGAATGCCGTTGGGACAGCCTTACGGCATCACCCAAAGCCCTCCCCCGATGCTCCTCCCTCAATGGGCCAATTTCCCGACGCCGTCGGTCACGTGTCTTCTCAATTTTTGTAAACCTGACGTGGTGGCTGAGGACTGCGTCCAGCACTGCCACAGGCGGGGGAGGGAGGGGTGGGAAGAGTTGCTGGTAGAGAAGCTTCAGCAGGGGCTGGGTGGACTGGTGGTGGTGGGTGGTCCAGAGGTAGCGAGGAAGATTACGGGGGGCAGTTTTTGGCGGGCCGGGTCCACGTCTGCCCAGCGCCATGTTGTACGGCGTGGCTGCTGCAGGCCGCCGCTGTGCGCATGCATGACCAAGGGACCAGCCATTCTGCGTGCGTATCACCAGGTAAAGCCTTTATATGGCGTGGCTGCTAGCCCCCCACCGGACGGAGCATTGATATGGGGGCACGCCGACTTTTTGGTTGTAAGACCAGACGCATCCTCCGGACATAGCCGCAGAATCGGAGAATCCAGCCCTTGATCTCCCAAATGGAGAATCCAGCCCATTATCTAAACTGTGAGAGAGATTGTAGAGCTCTAAGATGCAGAGAGATCTAGGAGTCCACATGCATGAAGGTCAGTATGCAGGGACAACAAGTAATTAGAAGAGATAATAGAATGTTTTCATTATTACCACATCCTGGGCAAGTTGCTCCGGTTTCCTCCCACAGTCCAAAGATGTGCAGGTTAATTGCCCCTTAGTGTCCAAAAAGGTTAGGTGGTGTTACGGGGGATAGGGTGGAGGTATGGGCTTAGGTCGAATGCTCTTTCCAAAGGCTGGTGCAGACTCGATGGGCCAAATGGCCTCCTTCTGCACTGTAAGTTCTATGATTATATGATGCTGCACTGTTCTCATCCAAATTCCTGTACAGTTATTTTGCTATCACGTATTTAAAAGGACCATGCACCGGGCTGTGGCAAACTTTGACTTGCTGCATTGTTGTTTCTTCAATCCTTTGGTTCAGGTGGATAGGAAACACAGACTCTGATATAACCGGCATGTTGGTGCACTGCACAAACCAACCTTTCCACCCTTGCTTTCTCTAATAAACTCTTATCCCCACCCCAAGGACCTGAAACAGAAGTATCCCAAATCTGGCCACAGTTTTGTCCTGCTGATGCAACTCACTTGCATCTTGACATTTGATTAGCCTTCTCATTGAGTTTAGTAGATATTATCAGCAAATGGTCAATAATGACATTTAAATCCTCAAGATTGGATTGGATTGGATTGGATTTTTCTTGTTGTCACGTGAACCGAGCTACTGTGAAAAGAATTTTTCTGCGAGCAGCTCAACAAATCATTAAGTACGTTAAAAGAAAATAAAAGAAAATACGTAATAGAGCAACACAAGGTACACAATAGAACATACAGTTCAGAACTAGGCCATTCGCCCCATCGAGTCTGCAGCAACCCACTTAAGCCCTCACTTCCACCCTATCCCCATAACCCAATAACCCCCCTTAACCTTTTTGGCCACTAAGGGCACTTTATCATAGCCAATCCACCTAATCTGCACGCCTTTGGACTGTGTGAGGAAACCGGAGAACCTGGAGGAAACCCGTGCAGACTCCACACAGACATGACCCAGCGGGGAATCGAACCTGGGACCCTGGTACCGTGAAGCCACAGTGCTATCCACTTGTACTACCATGCTGTCCTATAACAATGTAACTACATAATACCGGCATCGGGTGAAGCATACAGGGGTGTCGTGTTAATCAGATCAGTCCATAAGAGGGTCATTTCGGAGTCTGGTAACAGCGGGGAAGAAGCTGTTTTGAGTCTGTTCGTGCTTGTTCTCAGGCTTTTGTATCTCCTGCCCGATGGAAGAAGTTGGAAGAGTGAGTAAGCCGGTGGGGGGGGGGGGGGGGGGGGGGGTCTTTGATTATGCTGCCTGCTTTCCCCAGGCAGCCGGAGGTGCAAATGGAAGTCAGTAGATGGATGGCAGGTTTGTGTGATGGACTGGGTTGTGTTCACCACTCTCAGAAGTTTCTTGCGCTTTTGGGCCGAGCAGTTGCCATACCAGGCTGTGATGCAGCCAGATAGGATGCTTTCTATGGTGCATCTGTAGAAGTTGGTAGAGTTAATGTGGACATTCCGAATTTCCTTAGTTTCCTGAGGAAGTTTAGGGAATTGTTATGAAACTTATATAGAACCCCTTCCATTTAAGTAGCATGCATTTGGAAGACGATAATTTGCTTTATACAAATATGCCTCAACTGCCAACAAAAGAAGTTACTATCCATTTAAACTGTCAGTGAAAGGTAAGTGAATTTTCGATTTGTATGAACATTTTGGCAAGCAGAACGCTGAGACATGGTTACAGATGTGCAAATGCTGGTGGGATGAAATTGCACCCAATTAAAGCTTCAGCTAGTTTATATTTTTAAGGAAAATGTGCAGGCTCAAGTGCATGTAGGTGATTACTAGAAAATGAAAGTTTCTATCCTTTAGAGAAGATGTAAAACATAATTATTTTCCACTTATTCTGGTTGCTGGTACTGAAGATTCTGAGCTACTAACCAAAGAAGTGTCATGTGAGAGTACCTTTAAGAAATGGGTGTTTATCAAATAACTGCAGTGATGTCAGAGTGTGGGTGGAGCTGGGCTGTCTGTCTACTATTACTTTTATTTTTGAGCTGGCTGCAACAGTGTGTGTTTGGTTGCGTTTTCAGTGTTGGAGCTGCATCCAGCCAAACAAGGTATAATTTTGATCTCTCTCTGCATGAAAAGAATGTCTTCAGATCACTTGCTAATTTAAAAGTGATAACGGCTCTCAGTAGATAATTTAAATCTGCTGTCTTTGTTAAAGAGAGTATTTGTATTATGGATGTTGCAAGGAAAGATTAAGGGTTACTTATAGAGTACTGTATTCTTTGGAGGGGGTATTTGAGTCGATAGTTGCTAAGATGTTTACTGTGTGTTTATAAAATGTTAACTGGATTCATAGAATAAACATTGATTTGTCTTAAAAGTACTTTATATCTCTGCTGCATCACACCCGTAGAGTGGTCACAGGCAGTACCTTATGAACAGAGGCTAAGAAAAGGCTTTTAGATTTGGCAAAAACTTTGCAGTTTGCGTTATCTGATAGCAGATGAAAAGAAGAGGTACTTACGGTGCTAGCTGAGCATTTAAAATTGCACAAAAAAAGAATAGCCCTAGCAGAACAAAAAGAAAAAGATCGAGAGGAAAGAGAGAAAGGGAGATACAGATCAGGGAAAAAGAAAAGAAGAGAAGAAAGAAAAAAGGAAAGAGAAAGGGAGGAAAGGGAAAAAGAGAAAGTTTGAACTTCAGAAAATGGCCATGAAATATAACAGTCAGTTAAAATTGGCGGATATAAAGGGAAACGCACAGTTGTGTATGGATAGTGGTATAAGGACAGTTGTGTAAGGATAGTGATGAGGATAAAGAGAAAGAGTGTCATTGTCAAAGGCTTGGTGGGAATCTATTTAACTATGTCCAAGCATTGCCAAGATGAGAAGCCTATTTCATTTGAGAAGGTGGCGTAACAAATGAAATGGCCACCGGACATGTGGGTATTACCGATTCAAACAAAGCTGGTAGGTAGGGTTAGTGAAGTGTTTGCATCACTACCAGAGGAGGTATCTGGAACATATGAGGAAGTGAAAAAAATCCATTTTAGGTGCGTATGAACTAGTGCCTGAAGCCCACAGACAAAGGTTTAGAAATTTAAGGAATCAACCTGGTCAAACATACATGGAGTTTGAAAGGATCAGAGTAACTTTGATCGGTGGATAAGGGCTTTGAAAATAGACCAAATGTATGAAGCTCTCGGAGAAATTATTCTTTTGGAGGAGATTCAGTTCCTGATGTAGTGTAAACTCATGTGGAAGAGCAGAGGGTTAAAACTGTGTGGTTAGCAGCAGAAATGGCAGGTGATTATTTACATAGAATTAGATTTACATAGAATTTACAGTGCAGAAGGAGGCCAATCGGCCCATCGAGTCTGCACCGGCTCTTGGAAAGAGCACCCTACCCCCTACCCAAGGTCAACACCTCCACCTATCCCCATAACTCAGTAACCCCACCCAACACTAAGGGCAATTTTTGACACTAAGGGCAATTTATCATGGCCAATCCACCTAACCTGCACATCTTTGGACTGTGGGAGGAAACCGGAGCACCCGGAGGAAACCCCCGCACACACGGGGAGGATGTGCAGACTCCGCACAGACAGTGACCCAAGCCGGAATCGAACCTGGGACCCTGGAGCTGTGAAGCAATTGTGCTATCCACAATGCTACCGTGCCGCCCTTAGTTCATAAATCAAGACTTCGTTTCCGACATCAGTTTCAGCCGGTGAGGGATAGAAACTGGGACATGAGAAATACTCAAGTGGTAAAAGTAAAGGTGATCTGATGGGAGATAATAAGGAGAGTGCACCTCCGATTAAAACAGAAATCCAGGAGGGTGGAAGAGAAATGAAAGTTTGAAATGCTTTTGCTGTAATAAACCAGGCAATGTAAAGCCACTGTTGGTGGATCAAGAAAAGCACTGGGAAAGTTGATGTGATAAAACAGGATAAGTCTGTGGGGTTTGTTAAAGTGGGAAAGCCCAAGTGAAGCAGAGGATGTGCAAAAGATTGTACAGCCTGATCAAGAGGTGATTGATAAGAAGGTGCCAGATGTCTTTAAAGAATTTACTTGTGTGGGTAATGTTTACTCGGGTGTACCAGGAGGAGTAGGTAAAGAAGTCACAATTTTAAGAGATACGGGAGCTAGTCAATCTTGTTGGTAAGAGATGAGGAGTTATGTAGTTTGGGAGGAATATTGCCAGAAAAGGTGGTAATATGTGGAATTCCAGCTAAGAAGAGTAGTGTTCCATTATATAATACAAGGTTGGAAAGTCCAGTGAAGGGTGGTGAAGTGGTAGTAGGAGTAATAGAGAAACTATCTTGTCCAGGAATACAGTATATCTTGGGTAATGATATAGCTGGATTGCAGGAGGGAGTGATGCCTACTGTGGTCGAGAAGTCAATGGAAAGTCAGACAACTGAAGTGTTGATGGGACGAATATCCTACGATTTTTCTGGATTGTGTAGTAATAAGGTCTCACAGTCACAGGAAGAGTGAAGATAAAGTTCCATTATCAGAAACGATTTTTGATCATATGGTTGGAAAAGAACAAGAACAGGTGGCAGATGAGGCAGATATTTTTAGTTCAGGAAAATTGGCGGAGTTACAACAGAAAGATATAGAAATAAAATGGATGTATCAGAAAGCATACACGTACGAGGAATCTGTGTGTATACCAGAATGTTATTACCGTAATAATTATGTCATGATGAGAAAATGGAGACCTTTACATATGCAGGCGGATGAAAAGTGGGCAGACGTTTATCAAGTGGGACTGCCGGTCGGGTATAGAAAGGCGGTGTTGCAAGTAGTACATGAGGTACCAGTTGGGAGGTCATTTGGGAGTAAGGAATACTCGAGCTAAAATCCAAAAACATTTTTACATTAAAGATGTAGTTACATTTTGTTGATTGTGTCACACCTGTCGAATGGTAGGGAAACCTCAAAGTGATAAAACCAGCGCCCTTAATACCCATTCCAACATTTGAGGAAACTTTTACAAGTCTTAATTGATTGCGTAGGACCGCTTCCCAAAACGAAAAGTGGGAATCAATATCTTTTGACTATAATTGATGTGTCTACTAGGTTTCCAGAGGCCATTCCAGTACGTAATATTGCAGCTAAGAAGATTGTGGAGGAGTTACTGAAATTCTTTACTAGATATGGACTACCTGCAGAAATGCAATCGGATCAAGGATCAAAATTTACCTCGAGGTTATTCAAAAAAGTTATGGATAGCTTATCAATAAAACAATTTAAATCAATTGCATACCATCCAGAATCGCAGGGAGCGTTAGAAAGGTGGCATCAGACATTAAAGACAATGTTGAGGGCTTATTGTCACGCTTATCCAGAGGATTGGGATAAAGGAATTCCATTCGTACTGTTTGCAATTAGGGATGCACCTAATGGGTTAACCAAATTTAGTCCTTTTGACCTAATTTTTGGTCATGAGATAAGAGGACCACTTAAATTGATTGAGGAAAAATTGGTGAGTGAGCAGTCGGAACTTACATTATTGGATTACATGTCAAATTTTAGGGAACAATAAAATAGAGCAGGGGAAATGGCTTTCAACATTTAATAGTTGCACAACATGTGATGAAACGGGTCGTGGACAAGAAAGTAAAAGTTTGTAGTTTTGCCAGTAGAGACAAAGTTTTAGTATTGTTACCAGTGGTAGGTGAACCTTTAAAAGCAAGGTTTTGTGGACCTTTATCAGATTGAGGTGAATTATGTGGCAAGCAGGCCAGATGGAAGGAAAACTCACCGAGTGTCTCATGTGAATATGCCTAAAAGGTACTTTCAATGGGAAGGAGAGCAAAAAGACGAGGTTTTAATGATTCTAACTCAAAGTGAAGAACCAAATCCAGATGACTTTGCATTTGATATCCCTCAAATTCAATTGGAAAAAGAGGATTTTCTTAAAAATTGGGATAAATTGTTGAGTTACCTTCAGAGGAAAAACAAACTGACCTGAAAGAGGTATTGATATCACATGGGCAAGTTTGTGGATATAAGTTGGGAAGCACTAAAATGGCTATACATGATGTAGATGTGGGAAATGCTGTTCCAATTAAAAATATCGATATCGACTTAACCCTTTAAAATTGGCACGGGTTAACAAGGAAATTGAAAGTATGCTTCAAACAGGCATAATTTAAGTGGGTTGGACCCAATGGAGCTCACCCATAGTGATGGTACCAAAACTGGACAGTACCGAACTTCTTTTTTTTTTAACAGTACAGCACAGAACAGGCCCTTCGGCCCTCGATGTTGTGCCGAGCCATGATCACCCTACTCAAACCCACGTATCCACCCGATACCCGTAACCCAACAACCCCCCCCCCCCAACCTTACTTTTTAGGACACTACGGGCAAATTAGCATGGTCAATCCACCTAACCCGCACATCTTTGGACTGTGGGAGGAAACCGGAGCACCCGGAGGAAACCCACGCACACAGGGGGAGGACGTGCAGACTCCACACAGACAGTGACCCAGCCGGGAATCGAACCTGGGACCCTGGAGCTGTGAAGCATTTATGCTAACCACCATGCTACCCTGCTGCATCCCATGCATAAATTTCTATCTTGGTGTGCCAAAGGTATTATCATGACCAGTAGGCATGTTTTAGAATTAGAATTAGAACAGTACAGCACAGAACAGGCCCTTCGGCCCTCGATGTTGTGCCGAGCAATGATCACCCTACTCAAGCCCACGTATACCTATCCCAGTAACCCAACAACCCCCATTAACCTTATTTTTTAGGACACTGAGGGCAATTTAGCCTGGCCAATCCACCTAACCCGCACACCTTTGGACTGTGGGAGGAAACCGGAGCACCCGGAGGAAACCCACGCACACACGGGGAGGATATGCAGACTCCGCACAGACAGTGAGCCAGCCGGGAATCGACCCTGGAGCTGTGAAGCATTTATGCTAACCACCATGCTACCGTGCTGTGTGTGGACTATAGAAATGTTAATGCAGAATGGACTCTTATCCTATCCCACATTTGGAGGATTTTCCAAACTGGATTTACTTAAAGGTTACTGACAGGTACCTTTATCTGAAAGGGCGATGGATATTTCCAGCTTTTGAGACTCCAGATGGTATATACCAATTCAAAGTTAGGCCATTTGGCATGAATAACGCCCCAGTCAATGGTTAACTAACAAACCTGTTTCAGGATTACCCAGTGTACATCGACAATCTTGTTATTTGCATGCAGAAGCATTGACAATTGCAAGACAAGATTGTGCTGCGAAGATCTACGTGTCTCAGGACAAAAACAGACACTTAATTTGTTAGAAAGAGAAAAATTGTTATCCAGATAGACAATAATATTGTGAAAAAGCATCATGTACTGTAAATATTTTTGAATGCATATCCAAACAACTTCAAAGATTTGGGGATATGACAATATGTATGTGTATTATAAGAATAATGAACTGTTAATAATTTACTGTAACTACACCAGCCACTAGATGGTGATCAAGCACATACACGTGGATCACGTAATACTCTTGATTCAGGGGGTAGGTTGTTGGGCGAGATGGTGAATAGTTGTGTTCTCAGGAGCTCTGTTGTGTAGAATCACAGTTTTAGTCAATCTGTTATCTTTTGTATCTTAGCAAGCAAGTCAAATCTATTTAGTTGTAGTGTAAATAAATTAGCTTTGTTTTTTAAAATAATTTTTATTGTCACAAGTAGGCTTACATTAACACTGAATGAAGTTACTGTCTTCCCACATCCCAGCCCCTGTTCGGGTACACAGGGAGAATTCCGAATATGTTCAGTACATCGCTTAATGTTCTTTGTGAAACACTACACTCCGAAGCTATCCTCATTCAGAAATCAAAGAACATCGCAAGATTATGTGCCATGTGAAAATGCAAGTTTTATGGGCGGTATTCTCCGCTAAGGCCAAAAATCGCGGAGGCCGTTGTGAACTCGGCCGTGGTTCACGACGGCCTCGGGGCCCGCTCCCCGCACCTAATTCACCCCACCAGGGGGGCTAGGAGCAGGCCCTCGTCGTTCCCGGCCGCGAACTCGGCCGCCAGAAATGATGCGCGAACGGCGCTTTTCATGATGTCATCCACGTATGCGCGGGTTGCCGGTTCCAACCCGCGCATGCGCGCACCGCGCAGACGGCATGAACCCGCGCATACGCAGTGCCGTCTTTCTCCACCACCGCTCGGCAAGACGTGGCGGCTTGATCTTGCCGGGCGGCGGAGGGGAAAGAGTGCGTCCGTTTTGGACGCTGGCCCGACGATCGGTGGGCACCGATCGCGGGCCTGTCCCCTCCGGAGCACAGTCGCGGTGCTCCCGTCCAAATTGGGCCCCTAGATGCCCCAAACGGGCATCTGCCACCCGTTTCACGAATGCAGCGACCAGGTGTGGTTGCTGCCGTGGTGAAACGGGCGTGAAGGGCCGGCCGCTCGGCCCATTGTGCTCGGAGGGTCGCCGTGAAAAACGGCGAGCGGCGATTTTACCGGGGGGGGGGGGAGAATCGCGGGGGTGGCGTAAAAAATGTCGGGAGGCCCTCGTGGGGAGCGGAGAATTCCGCCCTATATGTCTAACACAAGTAGTTTAGAGGTCCGATTGTGTTTTTCATTACATATTCTTGTGTTTCAGCTTTTCAGTCATCCGGTTAGGCTGGTACGCTGCTATAAACTATTAAAAGAATTTTCACCGATCCCGGCTCTGGGTCACTGTCCGTGTGGAGTTTGCACATTCTCCCCGTGTCTGCGTGGGTTTCGCCCCCACAACCCAAAAAATGTGCAGAGTAGGTGGATTGGCCATGCTAAATTGCCCCTTAATAGAAAAAATAATTGGGTAATCTAAATTTATAAAAAAAAAAAAAGAATTTTCACCATACTATCTGCAACATCTGGCCTATGCCTTCAATTAGAAGCACAGCGCACATGGTAGCAAATAGGGAAGCAACTTTGATCAATTCTGCTTGTAGTTTTGATGCTTGAAACCACCAAACAAATAATTGTTTTTTTCTAAATGTCCAATGTCTTAGAAAAAGGAGAAAGTAATAACCCAGTAAAATTATTCTTTTGGTTGATAATCTTTATTAATAATAATCTTTATTGTCACAAGTAGGCTTGCATTAACACTGCAATGAAGTTACTATTAAAATCCCCTAGTCGCCACACTCCGGTGCCTGTTCTGGTACACTGAGTGAGAATTTGGAATATCCAATTCACCTAACCCTTTACACAACCATTTCTTTCCTGGAACGTTTCTCATCCTTTCTCTCTTCAGAAAGCTATCAAACAGCCTCTTAGCCCATTTTATACCTTTGGTACTTTTATTCTGCAAGTTTATTATTCTGTGGGTTCAAAATATACATTCCCCTTCTGGTAATTTTCTGTGTTCCTGATGCATCAACTGATTTGTCATTAGAGCAGTGTTGTCAATCTCCTTAATCTAATTGAAGATTTTATGTCACCTTAATGCTTTTCTTCCCAAAATAAGCCCATCATCCAGGAGCTTTCCTCATAACTTAAATTCTTGACAGCTATAATCATTGCTGCTTGACTCTAGGCCCCTCTCTGGGGCACAAATTGTAATCTCCTGCAAAGGAACAATTTTTGCCATTTGCCAGAGGAATAGATAGGTATCTATATTGTACACACATTTGGGTGGTAATTGCAACAGGACTGAGCAGAGATAAATTAACCTGTAAAAGAACATGGAAGAATGAGGTTGAAGGCAGAGAGTATGTGGTATTTTTGTGTGCAAAGCTGCAATGATGAGCTCTGCTACTTGTTAATTTAGCAATGTTGAAGATGGTGTTGTTAGATTCTTGTGTCCAGCTGCTGCTAGTGATTGTATTTTGACGGATTTTTCGACTAACAACTACTAATTGCACCTGTTCTGCATGTGTGTACGATTTGTGCAAATATAATACCTATAATTTGCACTGAGATTGTATATGAATACTCAAAGAAATTTTTCCTCCTCTCTTCTCCTCTCTCCTCATTCTCTCCTCCTAAATGGAACACCCTTTTTATGAATCTGTGCCCTCTAGTTCTGCATTCCCTCATAGGCAGAAACACCCTCTCAGCATATCTACTCTGTCAAGCCATTCCAAAAACTTTTTTAAGTTTTAAAAAGTAGCCCCTCATTCTTCCAAATTCCAATGAGGACAGGCCAATCTGCTCAAACTTTCCTCAGGTCAACTTCCTCATCCCAGGAATCAATCTAGTGAACCTTATGTTAATTGTTACCAGTGCAAATATATCTCTCCCGAAATGAGACCAAAACTGTATGCAGTACTCTTGGTTTTTTTTTCTCAACAATGCCCTGTACATATGTAGCAAGACTTCCCCACTTTTATACCACATCTCCCTTGCAATGAAGACAAACTTTCCATTTCCTAGTTACTTACAGTACCTGCATGCTAATTATTTGGAATTCAGGTGCAGGGATGTCCAGATCCCTCTGTACCAAACCTCTGTACCAAAACATTCTGCAGTCTCTCTTTTTTTAAATAAATTTAGAGTACTCAATTATTTATTTTTTTCCAATTAAGGGGCAATTTAGCGTGGCCAATTCACCTAACTGCACATCTTTGGGTTGTGGGGGGTGAAACCCATGCAGACAAGGTGCCACACAAAAGGTTGTTGCATAAGATAAAGATGCATGGCATTAAGGGTAAAGTAGTAGCATGGATAGAGGATTGGTTAATTAATAGAAAGCAAAGAGTGGGGATAAATGGATGTTTCTCTGGTTGGCAATCAATAACTAGTGATGTCCCTCAGGGACCAGTGTTGGGAACACAATTGTTCACAATTTACGTAGATGATTTGGAGTTGGGCGCCAAATCCAAGTTTGCAGATGACACTAAGATGAGTGGTGAAGCAAAAAGTGCAGAGGATACCAGAAGTTTGCAGAGGGATTTGGATAGGTTAAGTGAATGGGCTCGGGTCTGGCAGATGGAACACAGTGGTGCCAAATGTAAGGTTGTCCATTTCGGTAGGAGTAACAGCAAAAGGGATTATTATTTAAATGATAAAATATTAAAACATGCTGCTGTGCAGAGACCTGGGTGTGCTAGTGTAGGAGTCGCAAAAAGCTGGTTGACGGGTGCAACAGGTGATTAAGAAGGCAGATGGAGTTGTCCTTCATTGCTAGAGGGATGGAGTTTAAGACTAGGGAGGTTATGCTGCAATTGTATAAGGTGTTAGTGAGGCCACTCCTGGAGTATTGTGTTCAGTTGAGGTCTCCTTACCTGAGAAAGGACTTGCTGGAGAGTGTACAGAGGAGATTCACTAGGTTAATCCCAGAGCTGAAGGGGTTGGATAACGAGGAGAGATTGAGTAGACTGGGACTGTGCTCGTTGGAATTTAGAAGGATGCGGGGGGTGTGGGGGGGGGGAATCTTATTTTAAAAAATTTTTTTAAATTATGAAAGAATAGATAGGATAGATGCGGGCAGGTTGTTTCCACTGGCAGGTGAAAGCAGAACTAGGGGGCATAGCCTCAACATAAGGGGAAGTAGATTTAGGACTGAGTTTAGGAGGAACGTCTTCACCCAAGGGTTGTGAATCTGTGGAATTTCTTGCCCAGTGAAGCTGTTGAGGCTCCTTTATTAAATGTTTTTAAGATAAAGATAGATAGTTTTTTGAAGAATAAAGGGATTAAGGGTTATGGTGTTTGGGCCGGAAAGTGGAGCTAAGTCCACAAAAGATCAGCCATGATCCCATTGAATGGTGGAGCAGGCTCGAGGGGCCAGATGGCCTACTCCTGCTCCTAGTTCTTATGTTCTTATGAATGTTCAAAGTCCACATGGACAGTAACCCAGGGCCCGGATTCGAACCCGGGTCCTCAGCACCGCAGTCCCAGGTCTATCCACTGAGCCACATGCCGCCCTTGCTGTCTCTCTTAATGTTTTTTCCTTTCCTATTCTTCATACCAAAGTGGACAACCTTATATTTTCCCACATTATACTCCTTCCAAATGTTTGCTTACTTAACGTAACTATAATACCATTACAAACTATTTGCATCTTCCTCACAACTTGCTTTCGACCTATCTTTGTAGTCAAATTTACTGGCAATATAAATTCTGTCCCTTCATCCAAGTCAGTAATCTAGATAGTTGATGCTGCAGCACTGATCCCTGCTGCACCCCACTAGTTTGCCAAGCTGAAAAAGACCCATTTACCACAAATCTGTTTCTTAGCAGTTAACCAGTCCTCTGCCCATGCTAATATATTACCCTCAACAATGAACAGTTGTTTTGTGTAGTAACCTTTTTGTGTCACCTTATCAAATGCCTTTTGAAAATCCAAATATATTAGATTGACTGGTTCCACTTTGAGGATTTGTTCCATTCTCAAATGGACCAAAATAAAGTTGTCAAACAGAATTTCCCTTTCATAGAACCATGCTGACTCTGCTTGATTGTATTGTGATTTTTCAAATGTCCTGTTACTATCTCAGACATAGATTGCAGATGAACATCCAACCATGGTAAACATTTGGAATAACTTTCCAATATGGTGGCATAGTGATATTGTCGCTGGACTAGTAATCCAGAGACCCAAGATAATGATCTGGGGACCTGGGTTCGAATTCCGCCGTGGCAGGTGATGGAATTAAATTCAATACAATGTCTGGAATCAAAAGTCTAATGATGATCATGAAATCATTGTCGATTGTCATAAAAACCCATCTGGTTACTATCGTCCATTACGGAAGGAAATCACCCATCCTTACCTGGTGAGGCCTACATGCGACCCACAGCAATGTGGTTGACACTCAACTGCCTGCTCAAGAGCAATTGGGGATAGGCAATAAATGCTGGCACAACCTGTGACGCCCATGTTCGGGATTTAAAAAAACTCAATGCCTTTATTAATAAAACCGAGGACCCTATATGTATTTTAAGTCTTTTCAACTTGTCCGACCTTCTTAAAAGATTTGTGCACATTAAAGCCCTGAGCTCCTCTATTCCTGCATCTCCTTTAAAATTGTGTAATTTAGTTTATAGTGTCTCTTCTCAATATTTATAACACAATATAATTTCGCTTTATCCACATTATTTTAATCTTTGTATACAGGCCCATTTCACCAGTCGATGTTCCACTGAAGTTTTGATGGGTGTCTGGATTATAGGAAATATCACTGTCTGAGGGCGAGTGCTTTGTTTCTCACCTTCATCTTGGAATGTGGCCTTGAATTTTTAAGCAGTTTACTCTGGATCAGTTCAAATGATAACACTTCCAGTTGGTTGAAAGTTGAGAACTTTTTTTTTCAGAAATGAAGGGGCATAGCCTCGTAACACTTCCCATCACAAAGAAATGAAATCGGAGACACTCTTATTTTGTTATGAGGTATAAAAAGACAAAAATGAAAAGCAAATATTCATTTCATTCCGTCTTTTAGCCTTGATCTGGACTATCCCATCAGTTCTAACTGGGTCTCTTAAGTGCTGGACAAGGGTCCACAATCACATTTGATTTCCCTACAATAGTTGGATGATATGGTTGAAGAAACAAACTCCAATGAAATAACCTTGCATTCTGAGTTTTTAATTTCTCCACAAAGGTCAAAGGCTTGTGGTCAGTATAGACTGTGGTCTCTCTTCACCCACTTCAGATATATATCTCCGTGTTTGAGAGCCAGTAACAGAGAGCTAGGATTTCTCTTTTTACTGTAGAATACTGCTTCTGATATATGTTCAGTTTTCTTGGAGAAGCACTGGATTGGTGTGTCTATTCCTGATTTTTCCTCCTGGTGGAGGACAATCCCAGTGATCGTCAATGGTTACTTTAAATATTTGATTAAAGTCTGGAGCTGCTAGCACTGGTTCTTATATTAAGATTGCTTGTAGTTTTGCAAAAGTTTCTTGGTCCATAATACTTTTGCATTTTTCTGTTGTAGGTCTGTCAGCTGGGTAGCTGTAGTGCTGAAGTTGCGGTGGAATCCACACATCACTAAAATTTTCATGACTTCCCTTTTTGTTGTGGGAATGGAAAACTGTACTACTTCTTGTACCTTTTGTGGCTCTGGGCCACGTGTCCCAGGTAGGTCACCTGAGCCTTAGCGAACCCGCTCTTTGAGATTGATCATGAAGTTAGCTGACTGTAATTTCTGGAAAAGGTCTCCCAATTGCTTTAAGTGACATTCCCAGGTGTCTCTGCATTCTAGCAGGCCTTCTAGGTACACCACACAATTGGATAAGCCCTCCACTACCTTGTTCATCGGCCTTTGAAAGGTGGTTGGGGCAGTCCTGAGTCCAAATGGCATGATTCAACACTGGCATAACCCATCCAGAGTCACAAAGGCTGATATTTCCTTTGCATGTGTGGCCAAGGGAACCAGCCAATATCCCTTGAGTAAATCTCTCTTTGTAATGTAGGCTACGTTATTGACCCAATCTTCCAATTGGGGGATTGGGTAGGAGTTGACTGTGGTCACTTTATTAACTTTTCAGTCGTCAATGCAGAACTTTGTGGAGCTGTCTTCCTTGGGCATGTGCTGGGAGCTCTAGCTACTGCTGCTAGGCTCTATTCGTGCCCAAAATAGAATTATCTCCTCCAGAACCTCAGCCAGCTTTTTTGGACCGAGGCTGTAGGGATGTTGTCTTATGGGAGGGGCCTCTCGCACAGCCACATCATGTAGACCTAAAGTTGTAGACCCTGGCCTATCTCCACAGATGCTTTTAAATGCAGTGGTCAGTCTTGTCAGATCTCCTCAGTTCTACATTTAGTAGGTGAATATGGTGTCCAAAGCTAGAATTTCTGCATTTGCTAGCCTGAAGGTAGCCGGTTCAATGTGGGCCTCACCCACGTCTACCTCCAATTCTGCTCACTTTTGCTCTCATCTTCCAGGTCTCTTGTTCATGGACGGACTGTTAACTGCTTGTCCTTTTCTTGGCTGTGATATTGTTTTATCAGGACACAACCTTTGCTTTGTCCTGCAGTCTGGGGTGTCAATTTGGTCGATTAAGAATTGTGTTAATTCCCGCTCCACTGTTTTGGCAGATATGGTATGTGAGGGCACAGCTTCCTGAAAGAGGGTAGCCACATCCATGATGGTAAGGATGTATTGATAGACCACTTTGTTTTGTGCAGGAACCCTACACAGTTACTAGCACCTTGCTGAATGGTTCGCCAAAGCCAGTTAGTGAATCATAGGTGCAGGTTGTATTGCAGGATGCGGTTTACTCACAACTTGACCACATGTCTCTCCTCCTCCTCTAGCATGTCTCCCTGCTGCTGTGTCAGGTTGTGGAGACCACAAAGTAGGCCAATCTCTGGAGGGTGTACTGCAGTGCACCGTCGAAGTGGTCCAGGTATTGGAACCACATTTTGAGCAGTCCAATGCACTGCTCAATGACAGCATGGGTGGCAATATTGTCCTTGTTATATTGAGTCTCTGCCTTTGTCTCCGGCCTCCGTACTGACATCATCAACCAGGATGTTAGCGGGTACCTCTTACCCCCAAGAGCAAACTGGTCATCCTAGGGTGCCCCTTGAAGATGCTGAGAAACTCTGGATTTCTCCGGATGTAGCTGTCATGTATGCTCCATGTGCACACATGTACATGATACTGAGGCAATGGACACACATGAGTTGAGCATTCGGGAGTGGAGGTTCCTGTTTTAAAAAAAAAAAGTGTTCCTTGATGCCCCAGTATGCACAAGATGACATGTGTGCCATAAATTACCCCTAGGCCTGGGGCATCCTGGCTATGATGGAGAACCCTGTGGCCAGGGCAACTTGGTGGGCTTGGTCCAGCTCAAAGTTGATCAAGTCTGATGCCTGGGCTTACAGGGCATCTGTGACCTCACAAATGCACTTCTGGACTGTAGCTTGTGATATGCCGCACAAGTCCCCGCTCGAATCCTGGTATGAACTGGTGGCACAAAAGTTCAAGGCTGCAGTGATCTTCACGGCCACCAGGAGCGGGTGTTCTCCTCCTCCATAGGGTGCCAACTCTGCGAGGATGTGGCACAGTGCCGCACTTTCTCTTTGTTGAGACGGAATTTCCTGTGGCACATGCTGTCCGTCATCTCCTCAAGACCAATGACGCCGACACAGCTTGGGCCGCCACTGGGCTCCACTCCTGGAGTCCTCCTCAGCCTGAAGGGTGGCTGGCTCGTCAGAGTTTGTGGCGGCTCCCTGGAAATGGGATACCGCCTCCAGCCTGCCTTGATGCTGCTATCTTCGCCGTCATCTGACCTCTTGGGCTGCCACCAGCACTGCGAGGGCATCCTCTACAGGACCAACATCTCCATCCATTTTGGTATCTGGGAGGAATTAGAGAGAGAGACTGACAATCAGTTGGAGCTCATTCCAGTCACCTCCAGGACACGATCCTCGAAGAATGTGACGATTCTGATGTCCGGCACACCACCGCCAGTCTGGGCCGTTTCCCAGAAATTGTGGGAAAGCTTTTCCTGAGGAGACACTGAAGGCGTATCATTAGCCATATGCATGGTTCATAGTGGGCAAAGTGGGGAGTGTGAAGAAAGGGTTGGGTGGGTTGAGGGGGGGGGGGGTTGAGGGAGTGTTGGTGTTCACATGGAGAGTTGGGGGGTTGGATGCTACCATCGGGCGGAAATGTCTAGGGCAGTGCAGGGGGTGGACGTTGGTATCTACTCCTGCTGCCCAGTGTAGGTTATTGACCTTTTTCTTGCACTGGAGGCCAATCCTCCTGGTCGCGCTGCCGGTGCTAACAGCAACTGACACCGTGTCCCAGGCAGTACTGACTGCCCAATGGCTGACCTTGCTGGACCCTTGGGGGGGAAAAAGACATCCCTCCTAGCCTCCACGGTGTCTAGCAGCCTCCGCAGGTCTGTATCCCCGAATCTTGGGGCTGGTCTCCTGGGCGCCATTGCTGGGAGCTGGCTGGGGCTGAGCAAGTGCAGCTTACTTGACCTTGTTAGCGGGGAGTTGGCGAGCACGGTGCGGACGAGTCTTCAGTTTGCGGAGAGAAGCCCGTGAGGCCTCGTTAACTGGACCAATTAATGTTGACTGGCATTGCCAGCTCGCTGGGCTGAACGCCGGGAAGCCCGCTACATTTCCCGCTCACGAGAACAGTTAGAAATCTTTCCGGAGGAGTGGCACAGTGGTTAGCACTGCTGCCACATGGTGCCGAGGAACTGGGTTCGATCCAGGCCTTGGGTCACTGTCCGTGTAGAGTTTGCACATTCTCTCCATGTCTGTGTGGGCTTCACCCCCCACAACCCAAAGATGTGCTGCATAGGTGAATTGGTCACGCTAAAAAAGCCAGCTTTGACAAAGAGTCATCGGACTCCAAACGTTAGCTCTTTTCTCTCCCTACATGTGCTGCCAGCCTGGCTGAGATTTTCCAGCATCTTCCATTTCGTTTCGTAATTGGCCAGGCTAAATTGCCCCTTAATTGGAAAAAAGAATTGGATACTCTAACTTTATAAATAAAAATTCAAGACCTTTTTCCGGAGAATCCCACCTACTCTCTTTTTTCCTTTCAAATTCGAAAACCAATTTCTACTGCTCCAGTCTTAATCTCTATGCTGCTAATTTATCTTTTTCAGTGCGCTCAATTCCATAGGACCACAAGATATAGGAGCAGAATTAGGCCACTCCGCGCATCGAGTCTGCTTCGCCATTCAATCATGGTGGATATTTTTCTCATCCCCATTCTCCTGCCTTCTCCTCATTACCCCTGATCCCCTGATCCCCTTATTAATCAAGAACCTATCTATCTCTGTCTTAAAGACACTCAGTAATTTGACCTCCACAGCCTTCTGCGGCAAAGAATTCAACAGATTCACCACCATCTGGCTGAAGAAATTTCTCCTAATCTGTGTTTTAAAGAATCGCCCACTTAGTCTAAGATTGTCCTCAGGTTCTAGTTTTTCCTTCAAGTGGCAAAATCTTCTCCACGCCCACTCTGTCCAGGCCTCGCAGCATCCTGTAAGTTTCAAAAGGACCCCCCCCCCCACTCATCCTTCTAATCTCCAACGAGTGCAGATCCAGAGTCCTCAACCTTTCCTCATACTACAAGCTCGTCATTCCAGGGATCATTCTTGTGAAACTCCTCTGGACCCTTTCCAAGGCCAGCACACCCTTCCTTGGATACGGGGCCCAAAACTGCTGACAGTACTCCAGATGGGGTCTAACGAGAACCTTATAAAGCCTCATAAATACATCCCTGCTCTTGTATTCCATCCCTCTCGGCATGAATGCTAACATTGCATTTGCCTTCCCAACTGCCGACTAAACCTGCATGTTAACCTTAAAAGAATCTTCAGCAAGGACTCCCAAGTCCCTTTGTGCTTCTGATTTCCTAAGCATTTCCCCATTCAGACAATAGTCTGTGCCTAAATTCCTCCTTCCAAAGTGCATAATCTAACACTTTCCACATTGTATTCAATCTGCCAATTCCACCTCCGAGATGTTTTATTCCTTCTTAAATATCTGGTTTTCTGGCTTTTGGATGAAACTTCATCTCTAAATGCTGAGCTAAACCTTTTAATTATTCCAAGGACAGTGCTCTTAAACTTCTCTGAGGTAAAGGGGATGAATCCCAAAGCCTTTGGTACCTCGGGAATCTGCACACCAGAGTGAGATTAGCTGTCGTGCTCTGTTATGCAGATTTGCCAAAAAGTGACCCTGCCCACAATGGGTGGGATTTACATTGCAACACCTTGAGAGATCACGTTGATCATGAACGGGGTCTCCCGGCTTTTATCGGTCACGCTGTGCTTTTTCGGGCGTAGCGTGCCCATTGGATCGCACCTATTGATTGTAGATATTTGAGTACTTTTGTAATAAGCGGCACGGTAGAACACTGGTTAGCACTGTTGCTTCACAGTGCCAGGGTCCAAAGTTCAATTCCCGGCTTGGGTCACTGTCAGTGGAGTCTGTACGTTCTCTCTGTGTCTGCGTGGGTTTCCTCCGGGTGTCCCAGTTTCCTCCCACAAGTCCCGAAAGACGTGCTGTTCGGTGAATTGGACATTCTGAATTCTCCTTCTGGTACCAGAAAGTGTTGACTAGGGGCTTTTCACAGTAACTTCATTTCGGTATTAATGTTTGCCTACTTGTGACAATGAAAATTGTTATTAACACTCAAAACCTCCTGCAGTTTTAAATTGCTTTGAAGGAACAATTCACTTCCCCACACCAATTCTTTTGTCAATTTGTGGAAATAATTATGGTCATGAGCCCCCAATTTTGTTACGGCCAGGTGAGAAGGGGTGAACTGGCTTCCCTCTATTCAACCTCCTCGATTGGCCACAACAAAAATTTTATATTTTTTCACAAAGATAGGCCCGTTCCAAATGATAATGTATTTAACGATTTAAGCTGAAAGAATAAAGAGCCAATTAAACAAGGTTTTCTAAGTCAAGGAGCAAATTTATTCAACACTAATCCAGAGAAAAATAATAAAAACATGACATCAAACATGTCTCTCTTTGCACACTGCCCTGAGGGTGATTTGTTGGTTTCTCACCTTCACCTTAGAATGTGGCCTTGCATTTTTAAGTAGTTTGCTCTACCTCAGTTCAAATAGCAATATTTCCAGTCAGTTGAAAAATCATATTTTCAAAAATAAAGGAGCAGAGCCTCATAACACTGTACACCACATGTCCAAGTTTCACCTCAGCTGTAAATTTTAATTGTGCTGTGTATACCCAAGTCCAGGTCATTATCTCATCACTGGAATTGCTGTTGGTTTTTTTTTTGATTGGAGATGTCTCTCATCTCTCTGAAACTTTCACCATTACTTGTTGGGTCTGTGGTTATTGCAAGAGTCCTTCTTGTTATTTCCTCTGTTACCATTTCTTTTCTTTCATTTGTATTATTTTTGGTCTGTGGACCCATAATTGAAATATGCCTTTAAGCAGAAGTCTCAAGCTGAAGCCACCTGTTTGTCAGGACATTGTGTTCCCGGTTTTGTATTTTGGAGAGGACAAACAGACTAATTGGTGCCGGGTCTTTGGATCCAGTTTTGGAGGAAGTTGGTTTGATTGGCTAAATGGTGGGCTGGCCAGGAGCAGTGTTCTGCCTGACAACAGTCAGTGATTGGTTCCCTCGTGATGCTTTTTGAAATGATTAGATCTTGGAAGGGGAAGAAACAGTCTTTCTCTTGCGCTGCTTGTGGTGAATGTGTAACCACTATAAATTCATACTGTACATTACTGTGCCCCTGTGGGCTCCATCTGTGAGCCGTTGCGCGGCTCAGCCCACAGGGGAAGATGAGGAGCATGTATAGGGCTCTGCCCTTGGCTCCGCCCCCATCAGGAAGTATAAGTGCTGCGGTCCTGCGAGTCCGCCCTCAGTTCAGTATAGTCGCAGGCAGGCTCAGTTGTAAGCCGATTAAAGCCACAGTTTACTTCATCTTGTGTCTCTGAATGAATTGATGGTCGCATCAATTTAATCGACTTAAAAACTACTATGGAATCAGCCCTCAAGCCTGACTGACTGGAACTCGATCCACAGGCCGCAGAAGCAAAATAATTTTTTTTGCATTGGCTTTGGTGCTTCAAGGCCTACCTGGCTGCGTCGACTACTTCCTCTGTTACAGAAGAACAGAAACTCAATCTTCTCCACGCACGGGTAAGCCATCGTATTTCAAATCGACTTGATGTAACTGACTCTTATACTGAGGCCCTCGCGATACTCGACCGCCCGTGCGGCCCGTGAATAAAGTCTACGCACGGCACATCTTTACAACTCGCCGCCAGCGCCCTGCAGAGTCGCTAGAAGACTATCTGCGTGACCTTAAAGCTCTAGCACGAGAATGTAACTTCCAGGCCGTGACAGCCTCCTAGCACATGGAACTCGCCATCCGAGATGTGTATGTTGCAGGTGTCCGATCCAATTATGTGCGGCAGCGTCTTCTCGCGAAAGGGGCCCAGGACTTGGAGGACACGGTAAAACTAAGCTTTCCAAAGTTTAAATGCGTTCCTGGCCATTCACGCGACGCCATTGTGGACCCCCGACCAGAGACTGCCCCAGGCCTGCGCCGCGCGGCCACCCCGCCCACTACAGAGGGCTATCGTGCCACTTTTGCGGCCAGCCCCAACACTCCCGGCAGCACTGCCCGGCCCACAACGCGACCTGCAGCAGCTGCGGGCGGAGAGGGCACTTTGCTAAGGTCTGCCTGGCCAAAGCTAAAAACTTTAACTCGAACCCTAACCTGAACACTCGCTCCTCCAACTCACAAGCCCGCACACCCCGCAATGTGGCAGCCTGTCTGCTGCCGCCTCCGCCTCCGCACAACATGTGCGACTCATGGGGGCCGCCATCTTGGCAGTCCTCCCCACGTGGTCGGCCATGTGCGATTCATGGGGGCCGCCATATTGGGTGCCATCTTCATCGCCGCCCGCCACGTGCGATCCATGGGTGCGGCCCGCCACGTGCGATCAACGGGGGCAGCCATCTTGGCCATCACCCGCTACACCACTCGACGATTACGACCTCCGCGGACAGTCATCACGGGGCCGCTCCAGCACCGCCGACCACGCCACCGGCTACCCGCAGCTCAGTGCAGTCACTTTGGACCAGTCGCGGCCAAAGCACCTCAAGAGCTCCATGATGTCCGTCCAGATCAACGGATACGAGACACCGTGCCTCTTCGACTCCGGGAGCACCGAGAGCCTCGTTCACCCAGATCTGGTAAGGCGCTGCTCGCTCCCGATATTTCCGACACAGCAAACAATCTCCCTCGCCTCGGGTCGCACTCCGTTCAGATACAAGGGCGCACTTTAGCGACGTTAACAATACAGGGCGCCAATTACACCAACTTCCAACTGTATGTACTTCCAAACCTCTGCGCCCCCCCCTCCTCCTAAGACTGGATTTCCAGTGCAACCTCAGGAGCCTAACACTCAGCTTTGGTGGACCCCTTCCTCCACTCACTATATGCAGTCTAGCAACTCTGAAAATCGACCACCCTCCACTCTTTGATAATTTCACCGCCAACTGCAAACCAGTGGCCACTCGCAGCAGGAGGTCTTTATTAGATCCGAAGTCCGGCGTCTCTTACATGAAGGAGTCATAGATGCCAGTAATAGCCCCTGGAGAGCTCAGGTGGTGGTCGTCAAAACCGGGGAAAAGCTCCGGATGGTGGTTGATTACAGCCAGGCCATTAACTGGTTCACGCACCTTGATGCGTACCCCCTCCCCCCGATTGCAGACATGGTAAATCAGATCGCCCAGTACCGCATATTCTCCATGGTGGATCTGAAGTCTACATACCACCAGCTCCCAATCCGCCCGGAGGACCGCCACTACACGGCGTTTGAGGCAGACGGCCGCCTTTTGCATTTTCTCCGGGTTCCCTTCGGCGTCACGAACGGGGTTTCGGTGTTCCAACAAGCAATGGACTGAATGGTGGACCAGTACGGGCTGCGGGCCACGTTTCCGCACTTGGATAACGTCACCATCTGCGGCCATGACCAGCAGGACCACGACGCCAACCTCCACCGATTTCTCCAAACCACCCAAAAACTCAACTTCACATATAATAAGGAGGGAGATTTGCGTTTTCCGCACAATCAGACTAGCCATCCTCGGCTACGTCGTGGAAAACGGGGTCCTAGGACCTGACCCTGACCGTATGCGCCCCCTCTTACAACTCCCTCTCCCTCGCTGCACCAGGGCCCTCAAGAGGTGCCTCATATTTTTCTCATACTACGCCCTGTGGGTTCCCCAGTATGCGGACAAAGCCAGCCCACTGTCAGCCGAGGCTCGCCAGGCCTTCAACTCCATCAAGGCGGACATCGCCAATGCCGCCATGTGGGCGGTAGATGAATCCGTCCCATTCCCGGTGGAGAGCGACTCCTCAGAGGTCGCTCTCGCTGCCACTCTGAACCAGGCAGGTAGGCCAGTAGCATTCTTTTCCCGAACCCTCTCCACTTCGGAACTTCGACACTCCTCAGTCGAAAAGGAAGCCCAAGCCATTGTGGAAGCCGTACGGCACTGGAGGCACTACCTCGCTGGTAGGAGGTTTACCCTCATCACCGACCAGAGATCGGTTGCCTTTATGTTTGATAACTCGCAGCGGGGCAAAATCAAGAATGACAAAATCTTGCGGTGCAGGATCGAACTCTCCACCTATAATTATGATATTGTATACCGTCCTGGGAAGCTCAATGAGCCCCCAGATGCCCTGTCCCGCAGCACATGCGCCAGCGCGAAAGACGACTGACTACAGGCTATCCACAATGACCTCTGCCACCCGGGGGTCACCCGGCTCACCCACTACATCAAGGCCCGCAATCTGCCTTTCTCCACCGAGGAGGTTAAAGCTGTCACCAGGAATTGCCCGATCTGCGCGGAGTCTAAACCGCACTTCTATAGACCAGACAAGGCTCACCTGGTAAAGGCATCCCGGCCCTTTGAACGACTGAGTATTGATTTCAAAGGGCCCCTCCCTTCGACTAACCGTAACATCTACTTTCTCAATATTATAGATATCCCATGCCCCGATATGACCTCCCATACAGTCATCAGAGCCCTGCACAGTTTCTTCACCCTGTTCGGTTTCCCCAGCTACGTCCACAGTGACAGGGGTTCGTCCTTCATGAGCGACGAACTGCGTCAGTATCTCCTCGGCAAGGGCATCGCCTCGAGCAGGACTACTAGCTATAACCCCAGGGGGAACGGGCAGGTGAAGAGGGAGAACGCAACGGTCTGGAAGACCGTCCTACTGACCCTACGGTCCAGCAATCTCCCGACCTCCCACTGGCAGGAGGTCCTCCCCGACGCGCTCCATGCAATTAGGTCCCTCCTTTGTACGGCCGCAAACCAGACTCCTCATGATTGATTATTTGTCTTCCCTAGGGGCACTACCACGTGGGCCTTGCTTCCATCCTGGTTGAGGACACCATGCCCTGTCCTCCTTTTGGAAGCACGCCCAGACACATAAAACAGACCCCCTGGTAGAGAGGGTCCTACTCCTGCACTCAAACCCCCACTACGCGTTTGCCGAACACCCCGATGGCCGACAGGAAACTGTTTCCGTCCGGGACCTGACACCTGCAGGATCTACTACCACTACCACTACTGCCGAGTTACCCCCACACTACACCCCACCCGACCTCCCACGCCCTGCGCCCCTGCACCTACTTGCTTCCGCGCCCCCTTCCACCCGTCACACCGGTCCGCAGGAACGAAGCTCTGGAAGAACCATCCCAGGAGTCCACCCTCTGATTCGCACCGAACATCCTTCCACAGCCATCCGAAGCGGCTGCAACTCCAGTGCTCCGTCATTCTCAACGCACTTAATTCTTTTTAACATGTGGTGAATGTGTAACCACTATAAATTCACACTGTACATTACTGTGTCCCTGTGGGCTCCATCTGTGAGCCGTTGTGCGACTCTGCCCACAGGGGGAGATGAGGACCATGTATAGGGCTCCGCCCTTGGCTCCGTCCCCAGCAGGAAGTATAAGTTCTGCGGTCCTGCGAGTCTGCCCTCAGTTCAGTATTGTCGTAGGCAGGCTCAGTCGATTAAAGCCACAGTTATGTCAACTCGTGTCTCTGAATGAATTGATGGTCGCATCACTGCTGAAGTAAATAACTGCTTTATTGTTCTAAAACGAGTGATTACGTGGCACATCCATGCTGTAAACTTGAAATGATCTTGAATCTTCTGAGAAAATAGAGAATCTTGCCAGAGAAAACCATCTCACAGAATCATAGAGTACTACAATGCAAACAAAGCCCTTTGACCCATCAAGTTTGCACCGAAGCATGAAAGGCCCTGACCTGCACACCTAATCCCACTTGCCAGCACTTGGTCCATAGCCTTGAATGTTGTGGCGTCCAAGTACTCATCCAGGTCATTTTTAAAGAATGTAAAGCATCCCGCCTCCACCACCCTCCCAGGCAGTGCATTCCAGACCGTCACACTCTCTGGGTAAAAGGTTCTTCCTCAAATCCCCCCCCTAAATCTTGGTGTATTGCTTCCCGGGTGCCAAGGTCCGTGATGTCTCTGATTGTGTTTTCAGGATCTTAAGGGGGAGGGGGAGCAGCCACAAGTTGTGGTACACATCGGTACCAAAGACATAGGTAGGAAAAGGGACGGGGATGTAATACACAAATTCAGGGAGCTAGGGTGGAAGCTGAGAGCCAGGACAGACTGCTGTCATCTCTGGTTTGCTGCCAGTGTCACATGATAGCGAGGTGAGGAACAGGGAGAGAGTGCAGTTAAACACGTGGCTACAGGGATGGTGTCGGAGGGAGGGTTTCAGTTACTTGGATAATTGGAGCATGTTCTGGGGAACGTGGGACCTGTACAAACAGGACGGGTTACATTTGAACCAATATCCTGGGAGGGAAATTTGCGACAGCTCTTCGGTGGCGGGGGCTTAAACTAATTTGGCTGGGACATGGGAAACTGATTTGTAGTCCAGGAGATAGCGTTGCTGGAGTTCAGGAAGTTGAGGGTAGTGCAGTACTGAGGAAGGTACCAAGGTCACATGAGTGGACCTGCAGGCATGAAGGTGGTTTGAAGTGTGTCTACTTCAATGCGAGGAGCATCGGGAATAAAGTTGGGGAGCTTGAAGCATGGATTGGTACCTGGGACTACGATGTTGTGGCTGTTCCGGAGACATGGATAGAACAGGAATGGTAGTTGGAGGCTCCGAGGTTTGAATGCTTCAGTAAGATTAGGGAAGGTGGTAAAAGATGTGGAGGAGTTGCATTGTTAATCAAGGATAGTGTAGTGGCTGTAAAAAGGCAGTTTGAGGAGGACCTGTCTACTGAGGTAGTGTGGGCTGAAGTTAGAAATAGGAAAGGAGCGGTCACTTTGTTAGGAGTTTTCTATAGGCCCCAAACAGTAACAGAGATGTGGAGGAAAAGATTGCAATGCAGATTTTGGATAGGTGCGGTAGTCATAGGGTAGTTGTCATGGGTGACTTTAACTTTCCAAATATTGATTGGAACGACTATAATTCAAATAGTTTGGATGGGGCTGTTTTTATCCAGTGTGGGCAGGAGGGTTTCCTCACACAATATGTGGATAGACCAACAAGAGGCAGGGCCACATTGGATTTGGTACTGGGTAATGAACCGGGCCAAGTGTTAGATTTGGTTGTGGGAGAGCACTTTGGAGATAGTGACCACAGTTCGGTGACTTTCACTACAGCAATGGAGAGGGATAGGAACATAAGGCAGGGCAATGTTTATAACTGGGGGAAGGTTAATTACGATGCGATTGGGCAAGAATTGGGGAGCATAAAATGGAAACAGGAACTGTCAGGGATAGGCACAATTGAGATGTGGAGCTTGTTCAAGGAGCAAATACTGCGTGTCCTTGATATGTATATCCCTGTCAGGCAGGGAGGAAATGGTCGAGTGAGGGAACCATGGTTTACAAAAGAGGTTGAATATCTTGTCAAGAGGAAGAAGGATGTAAGGATGAGAAAACGAGGTTCAGTTAGGGAACTTGAGGGATACAAGATAGCTAGGAAGGAGCTCAAGAAATGGCTTATGAGAGCTAGGAGGGGGCATGAGAAGTCCTTGGTGGGTAGGATCAAGAAAAACCTAGAGGCTTTTTACACATGTGAGGAATAAAAGAATGACCAAGGTGAAGTTAGGGCCGGTCAAGGACAGTAGTGGGAACGTGTGCATGGCGTCTGAAGATTTAAGAGAGGCCCTAAATGAATACTTTTCTTCAGTGTTCGCAATGGAGAGCAGCCATGATGTTGAGGAGGATAGTGTGATACAGGCTGGTAGGCTGGAGAAGATAGATATTCTGAAGGAAGATGTGTTAGAAATTTTGAGAAGCCTGAGGTCGATGAGTCCCCTGGGCCTGATGGGATATATCCTAGGATTCTTTGGGAGGCGAAGGATGAGATTACAGCGCCTTTGGCTTTGATATTTATGTCCTCACTGTCTACAGGAATAGTGCTAAAAGACTGGAGAGAGGCGAATGTTGTCCCCTTGTTCAAGAAAGGGAATAGGTATTGATGTGTTTTATATTTTGGATTAACACGGACTGCAACTTGATGCAGTATCACTTGAAAACAGGCTCCCAACGCTGTAGATGGATCAACACTGCTTCATTGAACTTGCCGAGTGATGTACACAGTTCGCTGTGGGTCAACACTCTATTAATCTAAGCTTTCTAACCTTGGTCTGGCTTGCCCAGACTTACTCTGTGCCATGTGTAGTAAGTGCTGACTGTACATTGTATCCTGACTGTTGCTGAGGCTGAGCCTTCCTGCCCCGTGTGTTTTATACTGGTAATGTACCCTGTAGTGTCCTGCCTGTTGTTCTCTATTCTGTGTGGTGATTGGTTCCTCTGTGTGTCCATCATTGCCTGTCTGTATATCATTTTGAACATGAGTGCATATTATGACATCTCCCCTTTTTAAATAAATTTTGGATGCTTGTGGCTGTATGCTTGTATTTACATGTGTGACTATGTGCAAAATGGTGAGTGAGTGAACATATATACATGGGAAGGTTTCTATCGTGCGTATACAGAAGAAGGTGAACAAAATTTACACAGTTAAAGTCTATAAGTCCAGTCTTTGTGGTGGGCGACTGATTCTTGTTGACCGCCTCAGAGGTGTCGGCGGGGGGGGACACCGGCGTCTCAACAGGCAGGATTGCTGCCAGATTGGCGGGCTCGTGGTTTGAAATGTCCGGAGGAGGCGTCTCGACATACGGAGGGATGTGGTCAGGTGGTGGTGGGCAGGCAACTTTGCGCAGTGCCCTTTTGTTGCACCTGAGAATGGAGCCATCAGCCATGCGAACAGCAAAAGGCCTGAGGGCAGCCTGTCGTACAACAACAGCTGGGGCTGACCAACCTCCCTCAGGCAGCTTGATGCGAACAACATCTTTTGGAGCCAGCAGAGGCAAATCAGTGGCATGAGCATCATTCGTGATCTTCTGCTGGTCCCTGAGTCGCTGCACTTTTTTTCGCACCGTGAGGTGATCCAAGGTCTGGAACGTGGATGGCTGGAAAAGTTGTCCGCAGGTTGCGATTCATGAGTAGTTGAACTGGAGACAGACCAGTTGACAAGAGGGGTTGCCCTGTATGCCAACAGTGCAAGGTTAAAATCAGATGCAGAGTCTGCAGCCTTGCAGAGCAGCTGCTTCACAATGTGGACCCCTTTTTCCACCTTCCCGTTTGACTGCGGGTAATGGGGACTGGATGTGACATGTTTGAAGTGGTACTTCACTTAGCTGTGGAAACATGGACCGTTGTCGCTCATCACTCTGAGTGGTATACTGTGCCTAGCAAACATCTCCTTGCAGGCCTTGGTGACTGATTTTGACGTGAGGTCCGACAGCTTCACAATTTCTGGGTAGTTCGAAAACAAATCGATTTGAAGTACATAGTCATGCCCATTTGTGTGGAAGAGGTCTATTCCCACCTTGGACCACGGAGAGGTCACAAGCTCATGTTGTTGGAGCGTCTCCTTAGGCTGAGCTGGTTGGAATCTCTGGCATGTGGTGCAATTGAGGACCATGTTAGATATGTCCTGGCTGATCCTAGGTCAGTAAACTGCCTGTCGAGCTCTATGTCGCCATTTCTTGACTCCAAGTGACCCTCATGGATCTGCTTGAGCACTATGGCTTGCATGCTGTGGGGGATAACAATTCGATCCAGTTTCGGAATGATCCCTTAAACAACCATCAAATCATCCTTGACATTAAAAAACTGGGGGCATTGCCCCTTGCGCCACCCATTTGCGAGGTGGTGCAACTTTGCAGCAGAGGGTCTCTGGCAGTTTCTGCTCATATCTGGACGACACGTTCATCAGTGGCCGGGTAGTTGCTGGCGCACACCTCTGCCTCAATTTGGCGAATTAAGTCTACATGTTCGCAGGGCGTGGTGATGGATCTGGATAGGGCATCTACGATTATCAGCTCCTTGCCCAGTGTGAACATGAGTGCATATTATGACGGGTATAACCCTGGGAATTATAGGCTGGTTAGTCTCACTTCGGTCATAGTTAAATTATTGGAAAGGGTCCTGAGGAATATGATTTATGATCATTTGGAAAGTTACAGCTTAATCCAGGATAGTCAGCACTGATTTGTGAGGGGTAAGTCTTGCCTCACAAATTTGATTGTATTCTTTGAGGAGGTAACTAAGTACATAGATGAAGGTAGAGCAGTTCATGTCGTATCCATGGATTTTAGTAAGGTGCCCCATGATCGGCTCATGTAGAAAGTAAGGAGGCATGGCATAGAGGGAAATTTGGCCGATTGGATCAGTAAATGGCTATCACAAAGATCACAGAGGGTGATAGTAGATGGTACATTTTCATCCAGGAGCCCAGTCACCAGCGGTACACCACAGGGATCAGTGCTGGGTCCTCTACTATTTGTGATTTTTATTAATGACTTGGATAATGAAGTTGAAGTTTGGGTTAGTAAATTTGCTGATGACACTAAGATTAGTGGATAATGTGGAGGACTATTGTAGGCTGCAAAGAGACATTGATATGATGCAGAGCTGGGCGGAAAAGTGGCAGATGGAGTTTAACCCTGATAAGTGTGAGGTGATTCATTTTGGTAGGACAAATTTGAATGCGGATTACAGGGCTAACGGCAGGGTTCTGAAGAATGTGGAGGAGCAGAGAGATCTCTGAAAGTTGCCACCCAAGTGGTTAGAGCTGTGATGAAAGCCTATAGTGTGTTAGCATTTATGAAAAGGGGGATTGAGTTTAAGAGCCGTGAGGTTATGCTGCAACTATACAAGAACTTGGTTAGACCACATTTGGAGTATTGTGTGCAGTTCTGGTCACTTCATTATAGGAAAGATGTGGCAGCATTGGAAAGGGTGCAAAGGAGATTTACCAGGATGCTGCCTGGATTGGAGGGTAGATCTTATGAGGAAAGGTTGATGGAGCTGGGGCTTTTCTCATTGGAACAAAGGAGGATTAGAGATGACTTAATTGAGGTGTATAAGATGATGAGAGGGATAGATAGAGTGGATGTTCAGCGACTTTTTCCTCGGATGGATGTAGCTGTTACAAGGGGGCATAACTATAAGGTTCATGGTGGAAGATATAGGAGGGATATCAGAGGTAGGTTCTTTACTCCGAGAGTGGTTGGGGCGTGGAATGCACTCCCAGCTATGGTAGTGGAGTCGGACAGTTTAGGAACTTTCAAGTGGTATTGGATAGGCATATGGAGTACACTAGAATGATTGGGAATAGATTGATTTGGTCTTAATTTCAGACTAGTTTGGCACAACATCGTGGGCCGAAGGGCCTGTACTGTGCTGTACAGTTCTATGTTCTAATCCTCCCACCCCTCACTTTGAACTTGTGTCCCCTCTTAACTGACCCTTCAACAAAGGGGAACAGCTATTCCTTATCCACCCTGTCCATGCGCCTCATAATCTTGTATACCTCCATCAGCTCACCCCTCAGTCTTCTCTGCTCCAGAGAAAACAACCCAAGCCTATCTAAACTCTCTTCATAACTTAAATGTTCCATCCTAGGCAACATTCTGGTGAATCTTCTCTGCACCCCCTCCAGTGCAATTACATCCTTCCTTTGATGTGGTGACTGGAATTGCACACAGTAGTCCAGCTGTGGCCTTACCAAAGTCTATACAGCTCCATCATGACCTCCCTGCTTTTGTAATCAATGCCCCGATTGATAAAAGCGAGTGTCCCATATACCTTTTTAACCACCCTATTAACCTGCCCTTGTGCCTTCAGAGATCTACGGACAAACATGCCAAGGTCCTTGTGTTGTTTGGAACTTCCCAGTGTCAGACCTTTCATAGTACACTTCCTTTTAAATTACACCTTCCAAAGTGCATCACCTCACACTTTTCAGAGTTAAATTCCATCTGCCACTTATCCGCCCATTTGACCATCCCATCTATATCTTCCTGTAACCTAAGACACACTTGACCTCACTGTTAACCACCTGACCAATCTTTGTGTCATCTCATGCCAAGAAGGAAGATGTACCGAAAGGAAAGATGAACCTCTGAAAGAAACAAAGTAAAAGTCATCCCATTGTATCAAAGATCCTTTATTCTTTTATTTTCAGGAATATTTTCTTTACGTCTCAACCACCTTTTTCCTTCTGCTTTGTGTGTGTCTCCAGACAGTGGGGTAGTTGGAAGGGGGGGGGGGGTGGGGTGATATTAGGAAGGGGTATTAGATAGTTGTATTTTTTGCCTATTTAATTATAATACTGTTCATAATAAAAGGTTACTTACATTTAAATTATACAAACCTGGTGATTGGGCAGCACTGCTGCCTCACAGCACCAGAGACCCGGGTTCAAATTCAGCCTCGGGTGACCGTCTGTGTGGAGTTTGTACATTCTCCTCGTATCTGCGTGGGTTTCCTCTCACAGTCCAAAGATGTGCAGGTTAGGTGAATTGGACATACTAAATTGCCCGTAGTGTCCAAAGGTTAGGTGGAGTTATGGGGATAGACTGTGGGGTGCTTGTTCAGAGGGTCAGTGTAGACTCGATGGGCCTCCTTTTGCGCTGTAGGGATTCTATGATTGCAGTTTATTGGGCTCAGCCAAGGTCCTCGGGCATTTTAAAATAACATCTTGTGTTCTGACTCCGGGTCAAGTGGGGCTGGAATTGACTGTGCACTAGCCCAGGGTGTCATGACATGTTCACCCCTCCATGTCAGTCCTACTCCCACACAACTACTTGTTATATTTCTTGTCTTGTTCTTCAAGATAGCCAGATATGTAGTGTTGACAAAGAATATAAACTAAGATGTTTAAATCAAAACTAATTTATTTTACACTACTGGTAGCATGTTGTATTTCCACTTGATTAGGTTCACACACTTTACTGAGTAACAGATAAAATAATAGTACTGAATCTGTGATACAGTAATCAATAATCTCTCTAATTTATAAACTGCACTGTAACTCAATCTTCGTTGAAATCTCCAGCTTCCCCCAGTATGCCTAGAGACGCTGCCTTTTATATGATCACTTAGTAACGCCATCTAGTATTGAGTTGCATGTAATCTCCCTTGTTAACCCTTTACTACACTTGTACTATACATGTCATTACATTCCCCCTTTTTTAAGACATTTTTGTACATGACAAAAAGGAAAATATGAATAACAGTAGTATATGATACATTGATGTGTATACTATAGTTAACAAGCGAGTTAAAATATTTTAAACAAGTCATTTATTTTTCTTCACAAATTGAGTCTGTTGGGTTTCTTTCTGAATCTGGATGATCTCCTCAATCCAGTCAGTGTAGAATTAGATGTCTTTAACGGTTTCTGGAAGTCTTGGAAAATGTTGCTGTAGCACCAACAAGTCATCAGTTGAAATCGATCAGGTGTTCGAGTGGTTGAACCACTTTTGTTGTTTGACCTGGTCTTTTTTCTGTGCTTGTATTGATTTTGTGTGTCCTTTGCTTAAAAACTGGTTTGCTTTCTTGGTCTTTGAGCAAATACGAACTCATTAAATTTGTTGGCATGACTTTTTTGTCTAAACAATGTTCTGTTCTTCCTGGCATTGTTTGAGTCATTTTCAAACTTTTTAGAATCCGTGTCCTTTGTATTATCTTATGTTTCGCTGCACTTTATGATCTCAGGTTCCTGTGGATGATCTGATGCATCGTTGAGCTTTCTAACATCAGTCCTTTCTAGATGATCTGATTTATCGTTGAGCTCTTGGTGCTCCTCTTCCGGCATCAACTTCTCCAAGATGTCATTTTCTTATAGGTTGTTCACGATTGATGTGTTCCAAATTGAGTCATTCATTGTTGTACTCAGAGTGTCATGTTCTTTTGTACAGTCCAGCTGAGATCTGTCAGTCTCATTTTTGTCCTGCACATCTTGTATGCTACTTGTGATCACTTTGTCACTAATCGCACAGACAGTGGGTAGATCATCATCGTCTATTTGATCAAATAAGCTGGATAGACCTTCATAGTTGTCTTATAGAATTTTTATAGAATTTACAGTGCAGAAGGAGGCCATTCGGCCCATCGAGTCTGCACCGGCTCCTGGAAAGAGCACCCTACCCAAGGTTAACACCTCCACCCTATCCCCATAACCCAGTAACCGCACCCAGCACTAAGGGCAAATTTGGACACTAAGGGCAATTTATCATGGCCAATCCACCTAACCTGCACATCTTTGGACTGTGGGAGGAAACTGGAGCACCACGCACACACGGGGAGGATGTGAAGACTCCGCACAGACAGTGACCCAAGCCGGAATCGAACCTGGGACCCTGGAGCTGTGAAGCGATTGTGCTATCCACAATGCTACCGTACATTGTTGATCAAATAAGCTAGATAGACCTTCATAGTCTTCCTGTTGTTGATCAAATAAACAAGATAGACCTTCATAGTCTTCTTTCATTGCTACCATTCTGGAGTCTTTCATTGCTCTTCCTGTGGAGTCTTTCAGTCCTCTCTCGCTCTGGAGTCTTTCAGTGCTCTCTGGAGTCTTTCAGGGCTGGCTCTCTGGAGTCTTTCAGTGCTCTCTCTCTCTCTGGAGTCTTTCTCTTGTCGTTCATGTGTCCGGTTATTGCTATCCAATGTAGCAATGGTGTGCAATTCCATCAATGTATTGGATTCATCTCCCTTTAGTAGAGTGGTATTTAGCTTTTCAATCGTTTGGCTACCACAATAATCATCAAAACTGAATATCTCTGCCATACCTCAGTAATATTCTTTAATGTAGGATTTATCTTCTTTAGTTTTAGATTTGCTGACAATTTCTTCCTGTTGCATGCTGCAAACATTTTGTTCCAGGGTGCTGCAAATGCTTTCTTCAGTTTGTTTAAATTCAGGCAATGTTCTGTCTTGCGAGGTAAGAAAACTTCTGTTTTGTGCCTTTAAAACTTGTTTTTTCAATTTTCGGACAGTTTCTGTTTAAATGGGCGTGTCCAGAATGTTCTGATGTCATGACGTCTGTGGCGTCCTGAGCATACATGCATTGCGCATGCGCAAATCGATCCTTGTTCTGAGTGCGCTCTGTTTTCATGTGCGGATGCGCAACTTGTTACGCGTGTGCAGAACGGTATTTTACCGGCTCGTGTCTTTTAGTTTTTAAGTGTGCAGGTGCGAACTGGTCCTGCACATGCGCAGAACATTCAGAATCCGAATCGTGTGTTTTTTCCAGGTGCCCTTGCGTACATTGGCCTTTCTCAGCGCGATTAATTTTCGACTGCGCCATAGCTTCCACGTGGGCAAATGTTTTTACTTTGGAGATTTAACGTTTCGGTACTTCTATTTTTAGATTCCTTAGTCGCATGGGACATTTTAATCGAATCTTGAGGCATTAATCTTTGTTGCTTTTGCAGTCTTTTGCAGTCTTTTGCTGGTCTTTTCATTTCTTTAACAATAATGATCAAATTTTTTAGTGGCCAGTTCAAATTTATTTTTTTCAACTTCACTCTCGAAATGGAATGAGTTATATATCTCTATGGCTTGTTGTCCAGCCATTAGTAATAATAAAGCAGTTGTTGGCTTATTAATAGTAGTTTCTAGGTAGGAGAATGAGAGATATAGTTGAAATTGCTGCTTAAATACTTTCCAGTTTCCATCAAGTTTACCAGAAATCCTAGCTGTGGGAGATTTTGAACTTCCTCCGTTTGTTCAGGATTTGTCTGTGTATTGAAGTTGCAGGTCTGGAAGCAGTCTTGTCTTTGAAGGCCTGAATCACATGCTAGTTTTCTTTTTTCTTAGAGTCTGGCTATTTTTTATCTAAACATCTTCAGCAAAATCTTGGTACCATGTTACATTCCTTGTCTCGTTCTCCAAGATAAATAGGTATGTGGTGTTGACAAAGAATACAAACTAAGATGTTTAAATCAAAACAAATTTATTTTACACTACTGGTAACATGTTATATTTCCACTACTTAACTTGATTAGGTTTGCACACTTTACTGAGTAACAGATAATAAAATAATAGTACTGAATCTGTGGTACAGTGATCAATAATCCCTCTAATTTATAAACAACACTATAACTCAACCTCACACTATCCTTCTACATTGAAATCTCCATCAGCTTCCCCCAGTATACCTAGAGACACAGCCTTTTATATTATCACTTAGTAATGTCATCTAGTGTTGAGTTACATGTAGTCTCTCTTGTTAACCCTTTACTACACGTGTACTATGCATATCATTACACTACTGAAATTGTGAAACTTGTTATCTGCTGCCTGATCTTGCTCTGGTCTCAGCATTCCACTCTTTTTTGCAGTACCATGTTCCTTCACTGACAGTCACTCGATTTGCGAGCTCCTGCACCTCTTGTGAGATTTTGGTACATGCCTCACACTGAGATCACACAGTTACTCACTGAATGATATCAGATTTCTGATTGGATGAAAAAGTGGAATTAATCGTGCACCTTAGTTAACCTGCGTTTTTGATTAACCGACACCACCCATTCCTGCCGCATGCTGGTTAACAGAAATTTTCAAAAGAACAGTGGCTGTTGCTATTACTTATTTATCTCTGTGAACCACAAGCCTTTCCCTTATACTGATCAAATGACCACACAACCAGTCAGTTAGTTCAAAAGATGGTTTATTTACATAAACAAGAATTATCTCAACTTGTAAACACAATATCTACTACGAGTTAAACTACACCTATCAGCAACAAAAGCCTATACTTAACTTCAGGGCAACCGGCACTGTGCAAATGAATAAAGGCCTTTGTCTGGATTTCACTTGGCTGGTTCGAAGAAATTGGCTCTGTCTCTGCTGGGCTCATCCGTCAGGTCGCAATCGTTGGTTTTAAACTTAACTGGCTGTTCCTGCTGCAATTGGGTGGCACAGGCTGGATCCAAGAGAGACAGAACACATGGCTGTGCTCTCTTTTATCCCTCTGGGATTTGGCACTCTTTGGGGCGGTTCTTAACCTTGGACCCAATAGTTCGATATGGCTCTGATCACTCTCTTTGATTTCGGCCAATAAAAGGGCGGGTGCCTTGATAGCTGGACAGGTCCTTAGCGGTCATTTACCTTGGCAGTTGTGCTTTCTGAGTAAGGGGAGTGGAGCCACTCTGTCTGTGGCTGAACCGGTTGCTTGATTGGAGTTCTAATGTCCTGGGAAATTGGCCATTGAAATGTAAACGGGCGGGGGTTTCGGTCAGGTCTGGTTACCTGTGTTTTAGATACACATAGGCTGTGTATCTGTCAGAGTCCTGGGTTGGCCATAATTCTCATGGTCCTTTGCTTGTGGCCATCTTAGATAGCTACATTCCGTCCTTTTGATCCTGAACACGAAGCGTGGTGGATCACATTATTGATCCCTGTTCATCCTTGGTGGACAAGGCAAGGTTCTACTCTACTCTGTTGTATGGTTTGGGACATTTACCTCATATTCCATTAGTACATTCATAAATTAATTCATCTTTAACTTAATTCATTAACTTAACCAGCCGAATTTCAGGTTTTATAGAGTTTTGTCCCAGGGCTCAGAGATAGTTCGCGTGTAGCAGCAGTGAGCAGCAACCAATTGTGTCATATGTGTAAATAGCAGGGAGTCGCGTGAGGTAAAGTAAAGAAGGGTTGAGTGTACGGAACGTGGCAAAATGCATTCGTTATACCACAACCAAAGAGGGGGTAGAGAAGGTGAAACTAAGGCCTGCCAAAGGCAATGCGGAGTGCAGAGAACCATTCCAGAGCATATGAAGTGAAGGGAACATGAGGTGTGTGTGGGCCGCTGCGGGAGAAGAATGGGTGGAATCCCCGGGTAGGGCGGGGGTTAGTGCTGCTGCTCCACTACCCGAGCTTAACTGACCGGATGAATTTGGGGTCCTCGGGTAAGGCGGGGATCAGTGCCGTTACTCCCTACCTGGGTGACCTTGGTGGATGGAAAGAGATTGTAGTTGTGTGGAAACCTGTCATAAAGACTAGGAGAATAGTGATCTGTTTCCCAACAAACATGTGCCTTTCACTGTCAGAGAGCATCGTACCCTTGAATCAGAACAGTAATTGTGTGCCGGGCAACATGAAACCATGTGGTAGAAGAAGAAGAAGGAAAAAGGCGGGCAGGTTCCATCAGAACTTTGGACACCTTAATTCTTAGGCAGTGTCTCTTTCTCATCATCTGGACACCTCAGGGTTGTGTACCAAACAGTGTTGTAAAAGCATTACCGAAACGCAACTCAGTATCTGAATCATCACCATCTCCCGGTTGCCAGACTCATGTCTGCCGTTTCTCGTAGAAGTGGATTTCATTTGGAACTTCGCTGATAGGGTTAATATAACAGTTCTGAAAAGCTCTGTGAAAGAGATGTCAACAGGTCAAGGGATGAAATAAAGGGAGCGTGTTCTGACCGGCATCTGTGAAAGCAGAGATGTCAGAAGGTCATGGGATGGAAAAAGGGGAGTGCGGCTTTAGTACCATTTAATGTTCTGACCCGCGTCTGTGAAAGCAGAGAGGTCAAAAAGTCAAAGAATGGAATGAATGGGAAGCGTTACTTTATTGCAGAGATAGCGCAATTAAGCTCGTTTGACCAGTTGAAACAAATAAACATTGAAATGTAAAAGGAATGGGCTTTGGAAAGTTGGGCCAGATGGCCATGGGATAAGAAAAACCTTTGTAACAGCATTAATAGTGACTTGTGCTAATGATTATGTCAAAAATAACCTCCCGACCTCGAAGAATAATTCCATATATGTACATGTTCTGGATCCTTGCCAAATCATAGGTGTATCTAGGAATTTAAGGGGACCACCCCTAAGCTGTAAAATGTATAAAAATACAGTCCTTATTCTGGGATTTTGGCACTTCTCGAAGGTGGTTACCCGACTGCTTAGAGATTTGTCCCGGCCGTGAATAAACGAATATTCGTTACTGACGTGTTCGAGTGTTTTACTTCTGGACTGACGGTCAGATACGTGAAAGCGCAATTCACACTGTGGCCGCGTGGGCCGTCGGATGGTCCGAATCGTCGTGCCTTACCAGTCTGCAAGAGTTGTTGCGGTGCCAAAGAGAAGCTTGTTTGTTGTGAGGCATAGGGGTGGTGGGAGTGGTCGGGCAGTGGATGTGGTGGTGGCTGGGGTGGGCATATAGAACATAGAACATACAGTGCAGAAGGAGGCCATTCGGCCCATCGAGTCTGCACTGATCCATTTAAGCTCTCACTTCCACCCTATCCCCGTAAACCAATAACCCCTCCTAACCTTTTTGGTCACTAAGGGCAATTTCTCATGGCCAATCCACCTAACCTGCACGTCTTTGGACTGTGGGAGGAAACCCATGCAGACACTGGGAGAACATGCAGACTCCGCACAGACAGTGACCCAGCGGGGAATCGAACCTAGGACCCTGCCGCTGTGAAGCCACAGTGCTACCATAGGGGGTCAAAGATCTCTAAGTCATGGTTCCGGGGGCTGGAGTGACTGATGGTAGAGAGATTGCGCCAGTGTTCTGGGATAGGAATCAAATCCAGGAGGCTCTCGCTGTCATCTGAGTCAAGTGCAAGGTGAAAGTCTGTACCTGTAGGCGGAGACAAGTTTGCGTCTGTGGGCGTAGACCAGGGATAAATGCCAGCATGGCTTGTGGAGGGTTGGCGTAGGGGTTGGACTAGGTTGTCGATGGGCGGGGCATAATCGTCTCCTATTGCCAGAGAGATGTGGTGGGAGTGGTTACATTGTGATCCGTAGACTTTGAGTTGGTTAATGTGGAACCAACCAGTTTTACAGTTGGGTACGTTATCTTGTACACGGAGAGGCTCACTCAGGAAATGGAGTAGGGTCCTGCAAATTTGGGGGCGAGGAAAGAACTGGGGTTGTAAAGTGAAACCATTACTTGCTAACCGACTGTACTCTACGGGGTGGACCGTTTTGTCAAAGCAGGCTTTACTCTGATTCTTTTTGGCACCTAATCAGACAGCTGCAGCGAGTTGTGCTGCTTTAATGTTATCTGTAACGTGTTGGGCTGCTTTTTCGTGGGTGAGGGCGGTTACTGGAGGTCTTGCCAGATCGAGGCTTAATAAATATTCAATACCCTTCATGGGCCATCCGGTCATGAGTGTGGGGGATGAAACCTGTGGAACTGGAAACGGTGTTCCGTATAAACATGAGAGCAAATGGGAGGACTGTGTCCCATGTGGTATTGTTCTGTTGCACCATCTTCCTTACGGTCGCTTTTAAAGTTCGATTCATTCTCTCGACAATGCCACTGGATTGGGGGTGATATTCTATATGGAATTTCTGCCTGATCCCAAAAATTGTTAAAACATTTTGCATGTCTGGTGAAGTGGGAGCCTTGGTCTGACTCAATGCTGCGGGGGAGACCCCAGTATGTGAATATCTGTTGGGTCAAAATCCTAGCGGTGGCCTTTGCTGTGTTTGTCCGTGAGGGAAATGCTTCTATCCATTTAGTAAAGGTGTCGATTACAACCAACATGTACTTAAAACCTTTTCTGCAAAGAGGAAGGGGGGCCAATGTAATTGATTTGCAAATTTGTCCAAGGGCCATTCACAGGTCAGGTGTGACGTAATTGTCCTTTCTTTGAGTAACATTCAGGATTGTTCTGAGCACAGATAAGGCAATTCTCGACATAATGGGTTCCATAGCTTTTTAAATCAGGCCACCAACACAAAGGTCTTAAATGGGCAATGATATTGTCTGTCCCCTGATGTCTGTGTCCGTTATGAAATTGGGAAAAAAGCTGCTTTGTGTCCTGAACAAAAATTCAGTTTTTTAAAACTATGCCATCCTGTACAGTCAGTGAGTCCTTCAGTTTATCATAGGTGGCTGGGAAGGTGCCGTTTAAAACCTGTTTGGGGGTGTCGTCCGCTTTTTGGGCTTGAAATAGATCCTCAATATTGGTCTGGGAAACCTGGACTGAGAGTATCGGTTCGCTTTCGGTTGGCTGCCAGAAGTGACCATGGCATGATCCTGCTTTAGCTAAGGCGTCTGCCTTTACATCATTATTTTAATGATACCGTATGTGCGATCAGAGGCTGTCTTGAGAATGTGCTTTAACAACGAGGCAGTGGGTAGGGGTTTTCCATTGACTGAAACAAAACCTTGAGAGTCCCACAGGGGCAGGAATTCTGTTAAACTGTTGCACACATACAGGCAGTCTGAGTGTATGTCTGCGGGAGTTTGAAAAGATTCGGGGTGCTGAATTACATAGGCTATGGCTGCGAGTTCTGCTGCTTGTGAACCTGGGTGGCCGGGCAATTTTAGAGATCTCTGCTAGTGGACGTCCCTGCGCGTCGTCCACGTAAATTTCACAACCAGTAATTCCAGCTCTATTTTCGATTGTGTAAGAATCGTCTACATACATTTTGAAAGTATCCCTTGTGGTTTGGGAATTCTGCGTCTTGCTGCCTGATCGTGGGTGTAGTGACTTTGGGATAAAGGGGCCTCTGTGGTGTTGGGCTGCTATGATCTGGCACTTTGGATTGGATTGGATTTGTTTATTGTCACGTGTACCGAGGTACGGTGAAAAGTATTTTTCTGCAAGCAGCTCAACAGATCATTCAGTACATGGAAGAAAAGGGAATTAAACAAAATTCAAGAAAATACATGAGAATACATAATAGGGTAACACAGGTTATACAATGTAACTACATAAGCATTGGCATCGGTTGAAGCATACATGGTGTGTTAATGAGGTCAGTCAATAAGAGGGTCATTTAGGAATCTGGTGACAGTGGGGAAGAAGCTGTTTTTGAGTCTGTTCGTGCGTGTTCTCAGACTTCTGTATCTCCTGCCCGATGGAAGAAGTTGGAAAAGTGAGTAAGCCGGGTGGGAGGGATCCTTGATTATGCTGCCCGCTTTCCCCCGGCAGCGGGAGGTGTAGATGGAGTCCATGGATGGGAGGCAGGTTTGTGTGATGGACTGGGCGGTATTCACGACTCTCTGAAGTTCCTTGCGGTCCTGGGCCGAGCAGTTGCCATACCAGGCTGTGGTGCAGCCCGATAGGATGCTTTCTATAGTGCATCTGTAAAAGTTGGTAAGGGTTAATATGTACATGCCGAATTTCCTTAGTTTCCTGAGGAAGTATAGGCGCTGTTGTGCTTTCTTGGTGATAGCGTCGACGTGAGTGGACCAGGACAGGTTTTTGGAGATGTGCACCCCTAGGAATTTGAAACTGCTAACCATCTCCACCTCGGCCCCGTTGATGCTGACAGGGGTGTGTATAGTACTTTGCTTCCTGAAGTTCGATGACCAGCTCTTTAGTTTTTCTGGCATTGAGGGAGAGATTGTTGTCGTTACACCACTCCACTAGGTTCTCTATCTCCCTCCTGTATTCGGACTCGTCGTTATTCGAGATCCGGCCCACTATGGTCGTATCGTCAGCAAACATGTAGATGGAGTTGGAACCAAGTTTTGCCACGCAGTCGTGTGTGTACAGGAAGTAGAGTAGGGGGCTATGTACGCAGCCTTGCGGGGCACCAGTATTGAGAACTATTGTGGAGGACGTGTTGGTGTTCATTCTTACCGATTGTGGTCCACAATACTGCTTGGCTTCGCTTTGTAGCCCGTTATGTTGTGTAGTCCTTGCCACAACCGCCGAGAGACTGTCTGTGACTTTAGCTTAGTTTGATATTCTCTCTTGGCATCTCAGATGGCTTTGCGGAGGTCGTACCTGGATTTCTTGTATAGGACAGGTACGTCTGCCTTGAACGCCTCAGGTCTGTCCTTCAGTAGGGAGTCAATCTCGCAGTTGAGCCATGGTTTTCCGGTTGGGGAACGTACGTACTGCTTTCTTTGTGGGGTCCCCACTTATGTGGGGTCCCTGCATATTGGAGATTATCGGCCAGAAATGTGTGGGTTTTGATGCGTTTTACCGTAATGCCCCTGCCTTGTAATAGTAGTGTCCAGCGAGCTGCTCTGATATGGCTGACTGAACCGTCCTTTAATCTACCGTCCAGTAAGAGTTGCTTGTGGGCATGCTCGGTCAAGATTGTGACTGGGTTGAGGCCTGTGATGCACACAAAGTACTGTACTGCCCAAAAGACTACAAGCAAGTGCCGTTCGCAGGCTGAGAATCCTTGCTCTACGGGGTCTAATACTCTTGAGGCATAGGCTCCGGTCCTAAGTGATCGTGTAGTTCCTGCAGAGCACTGCTGATAGGGTTCGGTCGGTGGTTGCTACTTCTCTGGCATAGGGCAAGTCTGGGTCTGGAACTTGTAAAGCAGGGGCTGTGCCTCGGGTGTGTTCTAAATCGTCAATGGCGTCTATGTGCTGCGGAAGCCATTCCCATGAGTCGTTCTTTTTAAGGAGCTCTGAGAGTGGGGCTGCTTTGGTGGCAAAACCATCTATATAATTTCTGTAATATCCTACCAAACCTAGGAATGACCGGAGTGCAGTGACATTTTGGGGCAGGGGCAATTTTAATGATGGACTCGATCCGTTTTTGCTCAATTCCTCTCTTTCTGTGGGCGGTGATGGTGCCTAAATAAAGAACTTTTTCCTTTAAATCTGGGCATTTTTGGGGTTTACCTTGCATCCGATGGATTGCAGTAGGCCTAGTAATTCAGATAATAGCTCTGTGTTCCTATTTTGTGTCCATTTGCAAGAGCAGATCGTCTCCATAATGTATCAGGCATTTGGGTCGGGAAAATTTAGAAAGTTCATTGGCCAATTGTCGGTAGAAAATGGAAGGGGAGTTATGGAATCCTTGTGGGAGGCATTTCCATGTGTACTGCTGCCCTTGAAACGAAAATGCGTATTTATACTGGCAGGCCCTGTCTAATGGGAAGGACCAAAAGCCATTGCTGATGTCCAGCACTGTGAAATACTTTGCCAGTACTCCTTGTTTGCGCATGGTTGCGGGACTCATGGCAACAGTGGGGGCTGCTAAAGGGGCTACCTTATTAAGTTCTCGGTAGTCGATCGTTAGTTGCCATGAACCATCGGGCTTTTTTACGGGCCAAATTGGGAAATTATTTGTGGAAGCTATGGGTCAAATAACTCATTGGTCTAACTGTTAATAACCTTCAAAATCTCACCCTCGGCTTGCTGTGGGAAACCGTATTGCTTTTGCGGCTTTGGATCGGGACCTGAAATCTTCACTGTACCTGGAATCTTCCCACAGTCTTGTTTGTGTTGTGCGAAGGAAGCTTTGTGATTTATGAGGACCTCTCTAATCATTTGGTCTGCACTCATTGTTTGCGGATTAAACCAATAGTCCCCTACTGAGCAAATCCTGTTTCATAATCCCCGACTGTGAGCGTAGCGGGAGCCCTAGCTGTTTTAGCCATTCGCCAGACACATTTGTTTACTGGGTCAAATGAAAGGTTATGGGAGCTCATAAAATCAATGCCATGTTGTGTTATGCTTCTTCATGTAGAAAAGCTGCTTCCTTGATGTATACTCTGACAAAGGAAGGTTCAGACTTGGAGATAGGCTTAACACGTTTAATGAACAGTTAACAATTCTCCTACTTGGGTTCGACACTCCAGCTGATCTTACTATAGTAACTCAATATAACTAACCAGTCTGCTCTAATCCATGCGGTGGGCGGTTCCCTGATCTGCCCCTGTGTTTCTGAGTGTCCTCGATGGAAAGAGCAAGAGCATGTGTGCCCTGTCCTTTTATATGGGTAACCCCGTTGTGGTTGTGTCACCTCTAGGTGTGTCTTGACTTGCCCATTGGCCTTGTCCTATCTTACTGGTCTGTTGGTTGAATGTCTGTGTGTCATGATGTCTCTGGTGTACCCTCCAGCGTTTATTTTGTTCCAGTGTATCTACATTAATCCCTTGTGTATTTAGTGTCCTGGTGTATCTACATTAACCCCTTGTGTATTTACAGTGATGCATATCACCACATCTCCCCTTTTTTCATGTTACATATTTTCTGTACAGTGTTAAAGAAAATTGAACAAAATAAGTAGATAAGTGATGACATGTACAAATCAGGATGAGTGATGATTTACCCAACAAATGTGAGGTTATCCATTTTGGTAGGAATAACAGCAAACGGGATTATTATTTAAATTATAAAATATGAAAGCATGCTGCTGTGCAGAGAGACCTGGGTGTGCTAGTGCATGAGTCACAGAAAGTTGGTTTACAGGTGCAACAGGTGATTAAGAAGGCAAATGGAATTTTGTCCTTCATTGCTAGAGGGATTGAGTTTAAGACTAGGGAGGTTATGTTGCAATTGTATAAGGTGTTACTGAGGCCACACCTCAGTTCAGTTTTGGTCTCCTTGTGTTCAGTTTTGGTCTCCTTACTTGAGAAAGGACATACTGGCACTGGAGGGTGTGCAGAGCAGATTCACTAGGTTAATCCCAGAGCTGAAGGGGTTGGATTACGAGGAGAGGTTGAGTAGACTGGGACTGTACTCGTTGGAATTTAGAAGGATGCGGGGGGATCTTATAGAAACATATAAAATTATGAAGGGAATAGATAGGATAGATGCGGGCAGGTTGTTTCCACTGGCGGGTGAAAGCAGAACTAGGGGGCATAGCCTCAAAATAAGGGGAAGTAGATTTAGGACTGAGTTTAGGAGGAACTTCTTCACCCAAAGGGTTGTGAATCTATGGAATTCCTTGCCCAGTGAAGCAGTTGAGTCTCCTTCATTAAATGTTTTTAAGATAAAGATAGATAGTTTTTCTAAGAATAAAGGGATTAAGGGTTATAGTGTTCGGGCCGGAAAGTGGAGCTGAGTCCACAAAAGATCAGCCATGATCTCATTGAATGGTGGAGCAGGCTCAAGGGGCCAGATGGCCTACTCCTGCTCCTAGTTCTTATGTTCTTATTATGTCCAAATCATATGTATGAGTCCAAAGTTCATTAATTAATATGGTCGAGTGGCTTTCTTGTTTTATTGGTGAAGTGGTGATGTTGATGGTGGCATGTCCTTGTGAACGGCGTCAGTGTCCCTCTGCTGAAGGAACCAAGAAGTGGTCAAATCACTTTGTTGTCTGATTTGGACTCTTTTTTTTCTTTCGATGCTTGTGGTAGCGATGTATGCAATCTGTGTCGTCCTGCCATGGTATGTCATTGTACTGAGCTGAGAAGTAACAGTGTCCCACATTTGGAGTTGTACCTGTCGTAGTTCCATTATTGTTGTTGTCGTGCTTGTTGTCGATGTTGTTGCCTCTGGTAGGCTTCTTGATGTTGTGTTCATTGTTGGATTTGTAGGTTTTGTTGTTGTGTTTGCTGCGCTCAACGATCACCCTCTGGATAATACGAGTCCTTCACACAGTTACTTGTGTCAGCGTCCTTGTGGCATCTGCAGTTTCCTTGAGTGTGCCGTCACTGAGTCCGTGGCATTCCCCGTCTGGAGTCATGTCCAGCTTACTTGAATCAGCTTTGGCTTGTCAATGCTCCTCATCTGGATTCATTTCAGGTTCACTTATGTCAGCTGAGGATTCTTGATGCTTCCCGTCCGGAGTCATTTCCAGTTCACTTGAATCTTCTGAGTTTTCATGATGCTCCCCGTCCGGAGTCAAAACGTTCAGGAATGCATTTGTTTGTGCAGAGGCTCAAGCGGATGAGGTTTGAATTAACATGGTGTCACCGGAGTCACCAGTAGTCTCACTGTGATTGTTGAGTGCCTCTGTACACACTAGATGAGGTCTGTCACATTGCACATCTGGTATGGGAAGTGGGATGCCGTCGTCACTTGTCTCGCATACAATGGGTAGACCTTCTGTGTCTTGTTGGTTAATTGAGCTGGGTAAACTGTCAGATTCTTCTTCTGGTGGCTCAAATAATCTGGATGGACTGTCATAGTCGCTTCATTGTTCACGTGAGCATATTAGAGTGTCATAGTCCTCTTGCTGTCCACTTGAGGTTGCTAGACCTTCATGGTCTTGTTCATGTAAGGACTGCGCTCTGAGTCTTGCGTTGCTTTCATCGTGGTGTCTGTCCACGAGCTCGCTGTGGAGGCTTCTGTGACTCTCTCTGTGGAGTCTTGCAGCATTCCCTGTGTGGAATAATGCATTGGTCTCGCTGTGGCGACTGTCATTACTTCTTGTGTGGAGGCTGTGACCCTATGTGGTGCGTGAACCACACTGTGTGGAGTGGGGAACCCTTCATGGTGCGTGGACCACTCTCTGTGCAGCAGCAGGCCGCTCTCTGTGGGCTTGTACCGCTCTCTGTCTCTTGGCGTCAGGCCGCAGCATAATCCTGCACTCGCGAGTCGAGATGTCATATATGCTGTGCTTAAGATCCTCAAATCTGAAGAACCCGTCCATATCTGTGTCAGATTCTTCACTCTACAACACATTGCGTTGCGGTTCGGATTTGGTACTGGGGTTGCCATCTCCAACGATTAAATCTTTGTCTGAGTTGTAGTCTTCAAGGACCATATCATTACTTTGGGTGGTGCTAACTGCTTATTGCAGGGTTCTGCGGAGGCTACTTGCAGCGTCTGGTCAAAGTGCAGGCATTGTGCTGCCATTCCAGGTGAAAGAATTGTGTTTTCCGGCTTTAAATTTTTTTTTTATTGTTTTGGTACATTTCTCCTTTAAGTAGGCCTCTGACGTCATGACGCTGATGACGTAGAGCGTAGGAGATTGCTCATGCGCAGATCGCTTCTCCATAACTGCGCCGTTTGTTCAAACGGACCACCTCCTTCTGTGCGCTCATTTCGCAACTGCGCATGTGTGGCTTCTCACGCATGTGCAAAACACTGTTTTGCCGGTAAGCTTCTTTTGGGGAACTGCGCATGTCCTTTCTCAAGATGGCTGCCAATCAAAACTGCAGTTTTCTGCATTTGCAGGGCGACCTTGGTCTCGTGGTGAGTGTTGACGCCTCTTTTACCTTTCTCTCTTGTGTTTTCCTCGCAGAATTCTTGAAACTTGTCCAGGGGTGTCTGGAGGTCTCTCTTTTCGTGCCCTTTGGAGAACTGGAATGTCGCGAATATTTCTGCTGCTCTTTCACCCGCAATTGTGAGCAGAAGCTTTATTTTCTCTGCAACTGCCACGCCATCTAGGTCGGACGCTACCAGGTAGATCTTGAATCTTTGCCTGAAAACACGCCAGTTTGCACTGAGATTGCCGTGGTACCTGAGCTGCTGTGGAACCCGAATCTCGAACATCTTGCCTGGGTGCTGTTGCTGGTAGTCACGGATTTGTTGAGTTGAACTACAGGGATTCAACAGGTCACTCACTGGTACCATGTTGTGTTATGCTTCTTCATGTAGCATAAACTGCTTCCTTGATGTATAATCTGACAAAGGAAGGTTCAGACTTGGAGATAGATTTAACACATTTATTGAACGGTTAACAATTCTCCTACTTGGGTTCGACTCTCCTGATGATCTTGCTGTAGTAACTGAATCTAACTAACCAGTCTGCTCTGATCCATGCGGTGGGTCTGATGCTTCCCTGATCTGCCCCTGTGTCTCTGAATGTCCCTATGGAAACAGCAAGGGCATGTGTGCCCTGTCCTTTTATAAGGGTAACCCTCTTGTGGTAGTGTTCGAAGAAAGTGGCTCTGTCTCTGCTGGGCTCATCCGTCAGGAAGCAATTGTTGGTCTTGAACTTAACTGGCTGTTCCTGCTGCAATTGGGTGGCACAGGCCGGATCCAATAGAGACAGAACACATGGCTGTGCTCTCTTTTATCCCCCTGGGATTTTGCGCTCTTTGGACCCAATAGTTCGACAGGGCTCTGATCACTCTCTTCGATTTCGGCCAATAAAGGGGCGGGTGCCTTGGTAGCTGGGCGGGTCCTTAGCGGTCATTGACCTTGGCAGTTGTGCTTTCTGAGTAAGGGGAGTGGCGCCGATCAGTCTTTGGCTGTACTGATTGCTTGATTGGAGTTCTAATGTCCTGGGAAAATGGGCCATTGAAATGTAAACGGACGGGGGTTTCGGTCAGGTCTGGTTACTTGTGTTTTAGATGCACATAGGCTGTGTATCTGTCAGAGTCCTGGGTTGGCCATAATTTCCACGGTGCTTTGCAGGTGGCCATCTTAGATGGCTACATGGCCATAATATCAGCCATTAGACATTGTCTAATTGTTCACCACATTTTCTGTCCTTAGCCAATTTTGTGTTTATGCAGCCACTGCATATTGTATCCCATGGTCATTTGGTGAAATTCAAGGGCTGTTGTAGATTAAATGTATGTTCTTTTGTAAATGCATGTAAAGTACAAAGATATGGCAGTAATGGATTAGAGGTTTAGCTGTTTTTTTTAAAAGTAGTATGAATTTAAGGTGAGATGACAAAGATGCAATTGGTAATCTTTATTATTGTACCTGAAAGAACAAATGTAGGCGATAATTCATTCTTGCAGGAGTGATGGCAGTTTAAAAAAACATACATCAAGTTTTCTTGTTCAAGCACATAATTCATTCTTGCAGGAAAGTGATAACAGTTTAACAAAAAAAAATCATTTATCAAATTTTCAGTTCAAGCACATCATTATTGCAGTAATTTACAACACATCAATAAACAAAGACTTCAATTTAATATTCATTGTTGCATAGATTTTAGAGTTCTTTTCAACTGTTAACAAATATTCTTTTTCAATACCTCTTTCAAATCACTAGTGAACAATCCTCAACTGAGGTTGTCACAAAATAATCACTGACTAGGTTATCTCACTTTTTCAATATAGAGCTGTAGAGCACAGGAATGCCTACACACATTATAGAGTGTATTTGCAACGTTGACTTGGAAATACTTCAGTATTTGTAAGCTAGAATCAGTGTTGGGGCAAGAAATTCCAAATCGTAATGGGAAGGCCATTTGTCACAGTCTCACACATCATGTTGAAATTCTGAAAGTATCATTTGTGCATTTACGATTTGCCATTGGATAACCAGAGCTTCATACACTTCCATCTTTGTTAGTTAACTGTTGCAAGAATTTGAATTGGGTGATCACTATTAAATTGTTTATAGCTTGTTTCAGATATTTCACAGCAGTGGAAACTCACCAATGAGCACATGATTGTCCCAATAGAGTAATTGCAAGTCTTGAGTTTCTAGCAGCTGTTCCATTTCTTAAATCTTTTAAAAATCAGTTCACAGGCATTTTCTACACAAACCGAAATTCCTTATCCCAAATGCATTAATGGAAAATAGATACAGCTTCTCAATGGTACCGTTCATTTCATTTTTAGAAAATTCACAATTATGTTCACGAATATCATTTAGGGAAGGAAATCTGTCATCCTTACCCGGTCTAGCTTACATGTGGCTCCAGACCCACAGCAATGTACTTGACGCTTTAATTGCCCTCTGAAATGGCTTAGCAAGCTACACAGTTCAAGAACAATTAAGGATGGGTAATAAATGCTGGCCTTTCCACTGACGTCTGAATCTCATGAAAGAATGAAGAGAAAAAAAATAACAGATGCAATAAAAATGCAGGCTTTTATTATCCTTTAACTTTTCTTTTTCAGGGGAAGGTTCGTTAAACTTCAATTTGTTATTGAGTTGCTTGTTTTACTGACAGATCCTCAAGTCTGCTTTGAAATAGTTTTATTCAATGCATCTACATTCAATAGCAAAATGGGTCAAAACAATTCACATTCCATAGGGTCCTTGTCCTTCAGGATCAAGAAATGGAGGCCCACACAAGTATAACGGGCAACTAGCCCCGGGACGTGGAGTAATTGAACATATCCAATGTCATAACGAACCTGCAAACTTCTTGTACATCTCGATGGGAAATCCATCAGAGCCAGGAGCTTTGCCCGTCTGCAGTAGCCCAATAATTACCTAATTTCCTCCGGGCCCAACAGGGATTCCAACTCCTCCCGCCTTTCCCTCCCCACCAATGAGATGGATAACCCATCCAAAAACTCTGTCATGGCCAAACTTTTGTCCGAGGCCTCCAACCTATATAGATCCCGATAAAATCCTTCAAAGGCCATGTGGGCTTTAGATGGGGCTGAAACCAAATTGACACCCAAGTCTCGTCTCTTTGCACAATCGTGTCAAGAAGCAGCCTGCCGCCTCAGCTGAAAAGCTAAATGACGGCTGGCACTTTCCCCGTGTTCATAAAATGCCTTCTTCGACCGCCGCAGCTTGCTAACTATCATATCTGTTGATAACTCTTCAAGTTGCATCTGCAGCTTTTCCCTTCTCGCAAGAAACTTGCTAGAGGTGAGTCAGTACTAATGGTCCACTTCAAGGGTGGAATCCACCTGCATCTGTCATTCCACCCTCGCAGAATGTGCTTCGTAGGAAATGATCCCCCCAACCTCCCGATGACTACCTTAAGTGCTTCCCACAACGTGTATGGTAAGATAGACTCACTTCTTTAAACTTAATATATTCCCCAATGGCAGAGGACATACATTCATAAAATGTTGTGTCTGCCAACACTGTCGCATCCAATCTCCATGGCAGGTGTTGGGAGGAACCTGACTCCAGGATCAAATTCACAAACTGCAAGCATGATCTGAAATCGCAATCGTCGAATATCCCGCTCTCTTCACCCAGGGAAGGAGAGATCTTTCCACCACAAAAAGTCAATATAAGGGTGAACATGATGGACATGGGGGGAAAAAAGAAAACTCTTTCTCCCTTGGATGCAAAAAATGCCACGGATCCGCTCCTCCCAGCCAATTCATAAAGGCCAACAACTCCTTCGGCACACTGATGGAACAAACGATTTGGACCTAGATCGATCCATCCTTAGATCTAAAACGCAGTTAAAATCACTCACCAAAATTAGCTGATGCGAGTCCAAATCAGGAATGGAGACCAGAAACCTATTCATAAAACCCGTATCATCCCAATTTGGCGCATACCAGGACCATTGAGTTGTCGGCCAACCATCCACAAACAATCACATGCCTAACATTAGAATCGGCCAAGATATTCGCTGCCTAAAATCTAACCCTTTTATTGATCAGAATTGCCGCCTCCTTGGCCCTAACATCAAAGCCTGAGTGAAATACTTGACTCACGCACTCCATTTGCAACCTAGTCTGGTCCCTTATCCCCAGATGCCTTTCCTGCAGAAATACCACATCAGCACTGGGGCAAATACCCTCAGTGCTTTCACTGGGCCGTTCACCCCCCCTTGCATTCCAGATGACCAATCGATTTGGGGGCTCCCCCCCCACTCCACTCCCTCCGTACCGGAGTCAGGCATTTGCTCCAAGAGCGGTCATCCAACTACTGCTCAGAGTTCAGGTACCAGGCCCACCCAAGATGGCCTCCAAACACCATCAAGACAAAACAAAGATCTGTAGTCACCGTCAACAAACTATCCCTACCCCTTCTTCACCCCCTCCAAACGAAACCACACCCAAAAGTACAAACACATAACAGTGAGGCAAACAGTCCTACTTCTACCAATCCTAACCCCAAACCGAACAAGAACACTGAGCTCATTATCCAAATCTAAACAAAGATAATGAGCTGCAGCTACTCCCACTGCTCTGCTCCCGTTGGCTAGCTAAAACTTCAGCTAGCGGGGTGGGCCATAAGACCATAAGACATAGGAGTGGAAGTAAGGCCATTCGGCCCATCGAGTCGACTCCGCCATTCAATCATGGCTGATGGGCATTTCAACTCCACCTACCAGCATTCTCCCCGTAGCCCTTAATTCCTCGCGACATCAAGAATTTATCTATCTCTGCCTTGAAGCCATTTAGCGTCCCTGCCAGAGTGAAGATAAATACTCGAGAGAAAAAGAACACAAAGTAAAACTAAACCCCTTACAACAACGTACTTCAACAGGAGACATAACAATTATGACACAAAGAACAAAACCTCCCATATCATTGCGCCACCCCACCAAAATCCAACCTTCGAAAAATCATCATCCACCCAAGAACAAAGAAATATGAATGTACACAAGGAACCACAACAACAACTCACAATAACATACCCACGTCCAACATCCAAATGCCTCACAAACATCTCCATCAGCTTTTACCCAGCCCATGTTTTTTACAAAAGCCTCAGCATCTTCCAGAGCTTCCAGAAAAAATAGTCTTTCGAATCAAAACACACGCTGTGCCGTGCAGGGTACACAACCCCAAATCAAACTCCGTTCTTGTAAAAGTGGCCTGAGCTATGTTAAACACCGCCCGCTTCCACACCAGTTTCACGCCAAAGTCGTGATACATCCTGATGGCATAGCCTTCCCACTTGTAATCTCGATGTTCCTTGGCCCATCTCAAGACCTGTTCATTTTCCTGAAAACGATGGAAATTTACAATAATCGCTCGTGGCAGTTCATTGGGACGGGCCTTCTGCTGGAGCGTACATGGCACGGATGTTTGAAAAACTGCTGGTAGAGGGGGCATTTGCACGGCCCTTGGAAGTGGACCGGGTGCACAGGGTGCTTATGAGGAAGCCACAGGGGAACAAGCCACCAAGGGCGATGGTGGTGCGTCTGCACCAATGTTTGAATAAAGAGCCGATTTTGAGGTGGGCCAGGCAGACGAGGTGCTGCACTTGGGAGGGCAGTGAACATAGCGTGTATCAGGACCTGGGTGCGGAGCTGGCCAAGAGGGAGAGCGAGCTTCAATAAGGTGAAGGCAGCCCTCTTTAAGAAGGGGGTTAAATTTGGAATGTTGTACCCAGTGCGCCTATGGGTGACCTATAAAGGTCAGGAACTCTATTTTGGGATGCCGGAGGAGGCGATTGATTTTGTCAGAGATAATGAACGGCAGATGGAGGAGGACATTGAACTTTGGAGAAGATGTTCCCATTCTGTTTGGGGTTTGTTTGGGTCTCTTTTGAACTATGTTTGGGGCCATTGTTTTGTTTTGGATTTGTTTTTTCTTGATGGGGACGTTGGGTTGCTCTTTTCTTTGTGTTTGGCAGGGGTTGCACTAGGAAGATGGTTGAGCGGGGGGGGGGGGGGGGAGAAAGAGAATCAGTGGGGGGGGGGTAGGATGCTATGTGTTATGGGTGGGTGCTACCAGGCTAGTTCATGGAAGCACAGTGGGGATGAGGAGCTGGTTAATGTGTTGATGGGGGTTGGGATTGTAACTTTGTGGTAGGGGGGGAACTGCTGACGGGAGGGTTTTATAAAAGGATGAGGATACACACCTGAGGGTGGGGCAGGTAGTTCATTCGGGGTTAGATTCTAAATCGAGGGGGGTGGTGATTTTAATTAACAAGCGATTGCCGTTCAAAGTGGGAAGTATAGTGGCGGACTCTGGGAGGAGGTATGTTATGGGGAATGGGAAATTGGAAGGGATGCCGGTGGTGTTGGTGAATATTTACGCTCAGAACTGGGACGATGTAGAGTTGATGACTCGGGTGTTGGGGAAGGTCCCCAATCTGGACTCACATCGGCTGATTATGGGGGGCGAGGGGGGGGGGGGGGGGGATTTTAATACAGTTCTGGATCCAATGCTGGATCAGTCAAGCTCGAGGTCAGGGAGGGTGTCGGAGGCAGCGAAGGAGTTAAGGGGTTCATGGAACACATGGTGTGGGGGGGGAGGGGGAGGGGGGAGAGAGGGAAATGGGGTGGCTCCGTGGAAGTTTGGGAGACCGAAAGTGAAGGAATATTTACGTTCTTTTCCCGTGTGCACAAAAATTGACTTTATTTTTGATAGGACATTGCTGGTGGGGGTAGTGGATGTTGAGTACTCGCCGATAGTGGTGTCAGATCACTCCCCGTGGGTGAGTGAAGGGGATGGGGGGGGGGGGGGGGGGGGGGGGAGGGCAGCGCCTGCAATGGAGGTTAGATGTGGGGCTATTGGCGGATGAAGAGGTGTGTGAGAAGGTGAGGGTGGCCATTCGGGGGTATGTGGAGATAAATGATAGAGGGGGAGGTTTCTGCAGCCACGGTGTGGGATGCATTGAAGACAGTGGTGAGAGGGGAGTTCATATGATATGGGCATATAGGGAAAGGGTGGAGGTGGAAAGGCTAGTGGAGGAGATCCTGCATGTGGACAGGAGGTACTCGGAAGCCCTGGAGACGGGGCTGTTGAAGGAGTGGCAGAGGCTACAGATGGAGTTTGGGTTGTTACCTCTGAGGAAGGCAGTGGGGCAGTTGAGAAGGGTGAGAGGGGTGGTGTATGAATATGGTGAGAAGGTGAGCAGGATGCTGGCGCACCAGTTGAGGAAGCAGGAGGCAGCGAGGGAGATCGGGAAAGTGAAGGACAAAGGGGGGAACATGGTCTTGGACCTGGTGGGAGTGAATGAGGTGTTTAGGGATTTTTATAGTAGGCTACATGAGTCAGAACCCCAACCGGGGTGGAGGGGATGAGACGAGACGGTTTTTAGAAAGGTTGGAGTTCCCGAGGATGGGTGAGGAGCAGGTGGTGGGTCTGGGGTCCCCAATTGGGCTGGTAAACGTGATAGAGGTCTGGAGGCGATGCAGTCGGGCAAGGCCCTGGGTCTGGACGGGTACCCAGTGCAGTTTTATATAAAGTTCTCGAGGGTGCTGGGGCCCTTGTTGGTAAGCGTGTTAATGAGGCAAGGGAGCGAGGGGTGCTCCCTCTTCCACCCCACGATGTTGCAGGCCTTGATTTCTCTCATTCTGAAGCGGGAAAAGGATCCGGAACAGTGTGGGTCGGACAGGCCGATCTCCCTGCTAAATGTGGATGCCAAGATCTTGGCCTCGGGAATAGAGGATTGTGTGCAAGGGGTGATAGGGGAGGATCAGACGGAGTTCATTAAGAGGAGGCATCTTGCGGCGAATATCAGGAGGTTGAGGGACGAGAGGTGGAGGTGGTGTTCGCCATGGACGTGAAGAAGGCCTTCAATTGGGTGGAGTGGAATTATTTGTGGGACGTCCGAGGGCACTTTGGGTTTGGGTAGGATTTTATGGACAGGTCTGGTTGCTGTATCAGGCGCAGGTGGCAGATGTGCAGACGAACCGGGTGAGCTCAGAGTATTTTAGGCTGCACCTGGGGACGAGACAGGGTGTCCACTCTCCCCACTGCCTTTTGCCTTGGCTGTAGAGGTGTTGGCGATGGCGCTGAGAGCGTCGAAGGACTGGCAGAGGATAATACGGGGGGGGGGGGGGGGGGGGGTTGTGGGGAGAGGAGCACAGGGTCTTGTTATATGCGGACGACCTGCTTCTGTACATTACGGACCCACTGGATGGATTATGGGATTCTAGAAGAAGTTGGCTGGTTTTCGGGATATAAATTGAATATATAAGTGAGGTCTTTGCGATCCAGGCAAGAGGGCAGGAGAAGAGATTGGGGAGATGCCGTTCAAGATGCTGGGGGTGGGGTGGGGGGGAGGCATCCAGGTTGCGCGGGGGTGGGAGCAGCTGTCCAAGCTGAATCTGGCTTGGTCGGTGGAGCAGATGAAGGGGGACTTAGAAGGTGGGATGTGCTCCTGTTGTTATTGGCGGGGAGCGTACAGGTGGTGAAGATAACGGTGCTCCCGAGGTTCTTGTTTGTCTTCCACAGCCTTCCAATGTCCAAAGATGTGCAGGTTAGGTGGATTGGCCATGATAAATTGCCCTTGGTGCCCAGAATTGCCCTTAGTGTTGGGTGGGGTTACTGGGTTATGGGGATAGGATGGAGGTGTTAACCTTGGGTAGGGTGCTCTTTCCAGGAGCCAGTGCGGATCCGATGGGCCGAATGGCCTCCTTCTGCACTGTAAATTCTATGAAAATTATCCCCAAAGCATTTTTCAAGAAGGTGAACGCGGTGATATCAGGGTTTTTGTGGGTAGGTAAAACCCCACGGTTGAAGAAGGTGCTGCTGGAGCGGAGTCGAGGGGGAGGGGGGGGGGGGGGGGGGGGGGGGGGGTGGGTGGTGGGGTGCTGGCCCTTCCGAACTTTATAAATTATTATTGGGCAGCAAACATCGCGATGGTCAGGGAGTGGATGTGGGGGAAGGGTCAGTATAGAAGTGGCTGGAGGCAGCCTCGTGTAGGGACACTAGTTTGGAGGCACTGTTAATGGCGCCTCTGCTGTTCCCGCCTACCAGGTACTCCACAATCCCAGTAGTAGTGGCGGCCCTGAGGGTGTGCAGACAGTGACGGCAGCACATGGGGCCGGAGTGGGTGTCGGTGTGGGTACCGATATGTGGCAACCACCGGTTTGCTCCGGGGGGCTGGACAGGGGGTTCTGTGGGTAGCAACGGGCAGTGATCGAGCGTATTGGGGTTTTGTTTATAGATGGGGGGCTTTCTGTGTTTGGAAAAATTGGAGGTGGTGTTTGAGCTGCCCGGTGGGAATGGGTTCTTTTACCTATGGGTGAGGAAATTTGTGCGGAGGCAGGTTTCGACTTTCCCGCACATGCCGCCCCAGGGGCTACAGGATAAGGGGGTGTCAAAAGCAGGAATGGGGAAGGAGAAAGTGTCGGTGATTTATAAGGAGCTTATGGAATGGGAGGGAGCCCCAATAGGGAAGTGAAGTGAAAGTGTGAGGAACAGCTAGGTGGGGATCTGGAGGCTGGATTGTGGGAGGATGCCCTGAGGCAGGTCAATGCATCCTCATTGTGTGCCAGGCTTAGACTGATACAATTTAAGTTGGTCCACAGGCGCACATGACTGTGGCCTGGATGATCAGATTCTTTGAAGAGGTGGAGGATAGGTGTGCAGGTGGGCTTGCGAATCATGTCCATATGTTTTGGGCATGTCCGAGGCTTACGGGTTTCTGGCAGGGGTTTGCTGACATCAGGTCGGAGGTACTGAAGGTAAGGGTGGTTCCGTGTCCAGAGGTGGCGATCTTTAGTGTGTCAGAAGGCTCGGGAGTCTTGGGGTTGTGAGAGGCCGACGTTTTGGCCTATGCCTCCCTGGTAACCCGAAAGATGGATTTTATTGGCACGGAGGGACTCGGATCCCCCGAATCGGGGTGTGGGTTCGTGACATGGCTGAGTTTCTCTGGCTCGAGAAAATTAAGTTAGCCCTGAGGGGATCGATGCTAGGGTTTGCCCAGAGGTTGCAGCGATTCATCGACTTCTTTGGAAAAAAAATAAGCTGTCAGCAGTGGGGTGGGAGGGAGAGGGGCATGGGGGTTTGGGTAAGGTGGGGTAGGTGAGTGGGAATTTGGGAATAGGAGAGTTGTTTAGGTAAGCCATGTTGGCTGGGTTTTGTTGTTGGTTGGGTGTGGCTTCACCTTGCTCTTTTAATATCTTTGTTGTTAAAATTATAAATGCCTTAATAAAAATACTTTTTTTTAAAAACAAGAAGAAAAGTATTCTGAGAGAGTTGAGCCTTCCATTTCCTCTGGCAACCCCATGATTCTGATATTCTGCCTCCGAGAACGATTCTCCAGATTGTCTACTTTCGCCCTTTTCTTTACTTGCACCGGCCATATGCACATCTCAGCTTGCAGAGGTGCAATTTGTTCGCTATGTTTCGAAAGAGCTGATTTTCTCAAACATGACCAAATGGGAGCCAGGGCCACTTCTATCAACTGCCTCTGCTTCTCGAATTCAGTCACCAAGATGCCGGTAAGTATCCTGTCCGTTAGTGGAGTGGACAGAGTCGTATCAGAGCTTAAGCCATTTTCTCCAATGAAGAGCCCCGAGAAGCCTCCGACTCCGTAGACGACTTTCTTCTTCAACTATCTTTGCCTTGTTCCTTCTGGGCATTTCTCTTATATGGATAGCTATTACTATCGATCAGGTGGGATTTTGAACAAAAGTACTCCCAGAAACTGGGCGAATAGGGATAAAAATGCAGTAGCCAGGTGGGAGCCTACGTGTACGTCTATCCTTTACATACCGCCACAGGAAGTCTCCAATTTTTCTAATTAACATCAACTAAATGATTTATTAATGCAAAGCTATTGAATTATCCATTGCTTCTGGGGACAGTTTGTGGGTTGTATTGGGCAAAGATTGCCAGTACACAGCTAATTTTAATTTGCTGTTCGATTTATAATCATGTTGTAGAAACTATTTTTTCTGACTTGCAATCACTCGCAAATTTAACAATTTCACTCATGGAATTGAGTAATACAGTGAGTAAACTGGCTCCGAACCTCGGATTAACTTGGATGATGCTATGAGCTAAATTAGTTTTTATTTCTGTGTTAGATTGATGCAGTGATGGCCATTTTAACTTGTATTGTTTCTTTGCTGCAAGGATCGGCAGGAACATTATTAAATCAGTACCACCCAAGGTTTCTCAAGTGGGAATTACACCAGTTCAGTTCTAGCCATACCAGCATCAGTATGATTTACAGTATAGACTGATTGAAACTCTGAACAATTGGTTTCAATTCAGTTGCTTTTAATGATGAGCATCCTGAGTCATTATTAGTTATTGCATCCATTCAGTACTGATGAATAACTATTCTAGTTTAATTAAACATTGAAATATACTGGGTGCGATTTCCCTGAAGGGAACAAAGTTCCCAAGCAAGCGTGTTTAGCCACGTGTTTCCCGTCACTCGTAGTACCGAGAAACACATGGCTGTTCACTGCGACTCGCTTTGAATAAGGGGCTTAAATGGGGAAGTAGTCCTGTTTTTTACAATGTGGAGCTCCCCTCACCAGAATTCCCCGTTGTAGTGAGAGATCAGGCCGCCATTTTTTGCCAAAACCTGATCCCACCCAGAGTGGGCAGGATTTCCCTTGCAACGTCTTGCAAGATTGAATTGAATCTTGAGGCGTTGTGAGCCAGGTAGATCCTGAGAATGGGGTCTCCCAGGTTTCAACGACCACAGTACGCCGTGGTGAGATGCTTTTGGGGCGCAGTGTGGCCGGAAGATCACAGCCATTGTCTCCCTGTAGGATCTCTTATTTTTCAAATAAGAGTTGAGGGTCCGGTGGTAGAGCGAGATTGAGTTTAATTGCAAAAATCAGGTTAGTGCACTTCTACAAAAATACAAAATAAAAGAAGCAAAAGCCCAGCAGGGCATAAGGAAGAAAATAACTGAAAGAGAACCAAGGCGAAGAGAGAAGGTCACATGCGACATTTATAAGGCCAGTAACCTTATATCTGTGTTTGATATATCCCCCTTTGCCCCCTATTGGTTTACAAGTTTTAAATTGTAACTGCTGCATAGTGGTCTCTACCATCACGCACATTGATATCTGATTTACTCCCTTTTCAGTCTAGCTGAGAGGCTAGTGTAAGGTTTCGCTGCCTAGCTGAGCTTGACTTAGTACAGTGCGGCTTGTATTTCAATTGCAGTAAAAATATTTTTAAAACTTGGATTTCAACTATCTACCTACACATGGTTAAAAGGATAGATGACTTCCGGTTGCGGCTATGACCAGCTAAGTCGCACATTTGGCAGCTCCTGCGACAAAGGTGTTTAAGGGCCGATTGGAGGGCCCCGACGGTACTGTAAAGACGAATCCCGGTGGGGGAAGGCTCCCTGAGGAGAGTGAGACCAACTTTATGGTCGGTACTCGGAGTGGGGCGACAAAAAAAGCGGCAGCAGCTCCCCGAAAAAAGCGGGGGAAGAGGACCAAAATGGCGGCCGGTGGCGCACTAGAAGATTGGAGAAAATGGGCGGAGGAGCAGCAGGCTGCTCTCCTCCGGTGTTTTACGGAGCTGAAAGTGGAACTCTTAGAGTCCATGAACGCGACGACCACAAGGCTGATGGGGGCCCAGGCGACCCAAGAGGCGTCGATAAGAGAGCTGCAGCAGGAGAGGACTGCAAGGGAGGAGGAGGCCACGGTCCTCGTGGGAAAGGTGGAGGTGCACGAGGCACTCCACCTGAAATGGCAGAGCCGCTTTGAGGAGCTGGACACTCGAATGAGGCGGAAGAACTTGAGGATCCTGGGCCTAGCAGAAGGCCTGGAGGGGCCTGATCTCCCGAAATATGTAGCGGAGATGCTGAGCTCCCTGATGGGAGAGGGGGCCGGTCCATCGCCTCTGGAGCTGGAAGAAGCATATCGGGTCATGGCTAGGCGGCCTAGGGCGAACGAGCCCCCGAGGGCGGTGCTGGTGCGATTCCAGCGTTTCTGTGATCGGGAGAAAGTGCTGAGGTGGGCCAAGAGGGAGAAAAGCAGCAAATGGGAGAATTCGACGGTGCGGATATATCAGGACTGGAGTGCGGAGGTGGCAAAGCGGCGGGCCCGGTTTAACCGGACGAAGGCGGTGCTGCACGCAAAGAGGATCAAGTTCGGAATGCTGCAGCCAGCGCGCTTGTGGGTCACCTACAAGGACCAGCACCATTACTTTGAGACCCCAGAGGAGGCATGGACTTTTGTTCGGGAGGAAAAGCTGGACCTGAACTAGAACTTGGGAACGCCGGCGGTCGAGGCCGCCCGAGTACCCTTGACTGATCAAGTGGCCCATGTCTTTCTTAGGCCAGGTCGGAACTTGGTTAAAGTTGATGGATCGTTTGGTTTCTTTGAAACTTGTGTTATGGGGGGTTTCTTTGTTCCTTTTTGTGTGTCTCTTCCCGTTGCCGACTTCCCTTAATTATTGTTGTTGTAGGGGGGGCTTTTTTACTGTTTTTTGATCTGTTCTTTAAGGGTTATGGTTACTGTTCTGTTCGATGGAGGGTGATGGTTAAATACGTTATTATTGGGTAGTTATTTAGTTATGCAGGCATAGTTATGTATTTATGTATTTATTTGAGATTTGTTATTTATATTGTTATATTGTTAAGTTGGGGAGGCGGGACGGGGGGGGTGCAAGTTGGTTATGCGGGTTTTCTTTTTCTCTTTTTTCTTCCTCTCGTTTAAGGGGGCCTTTTTTATGGGCTTGGATGGGGACGGGGGTGGAATTGAAGATGGCGGGGTAGGGTGTGGCCGGGCGAAAGCGCGGGCTTTCCCCTGTTTCCCGCGCGCGGGACGGAGGAAGGGGGAGGAGAGAAGAGTGGGGTGTGGCCAGCAATGGCGGCTTTTCCCGCGCTGAAGCGGGGTCAGAGAGGGATGGCAAGGGGGGGGGGAGGCCCCTCCCCCCCCCACATCGGGAGGAGTCGGAGTGTGGCAGGGGCAGCCGGGTCAGCGAAAATCAGCTGACTCTCGGGAGTACGATGGTGGATACACCGCGGCTAGGAGGGGTCCTAGCCAGGGGGGGGGGGGGGGAAGGGGGGTTAGGGGGGGATACCGGGTTGCTGCTGGAAAGGCCGAGGACGGGAAGGGAAGAACGGGAGGAGAGAGGGGGGGGGGCCATCGCCATGGGGAACGGGTCAGAAGGGGAGGGTCGACCCGGGGCGAACAGGGGACAGGACATGGCTAATAGACAGGGGAAAGGGACAGGTCGCTCCGCGACCCGGTTGGTTACTTGGAACGTGAGGGGGCTGAATGGGCCGGTCAAGAGAGCAAGGGTTTTTTCACACCTAAAGGGACTGCAGGCGGATGTGGCAATGTTGCAGGAGACTCACTTGAGAGTAGTAGACCAGGTACGCCTGAGAAGGGGGTGGGTGGGACAGGTGTTCCACTCAGGCTTGGACGCAAAGAACCGGGGGGTGGCGATTTTGGTGGGAAAGAGGGTGTCGTTCGTGGCGGCGCAGGTAGTAGCAGATAAGGAGGGTAGGTACGTGATGGTGAAGGGTAGGCTGCAGGGAGAGAATGTGGTGCTGGTGAATGTGTATGCCCCGAATTGGGATGACGCGGGTTTTATGAGGCGCCTGTTGGGCCTCATTCCGGGTCTGGAGGCAGGGGGCCTGATCATGGGGGGGGACTTCAATACAGTGCTCGACCCTGGGCTGGACAGATCGAGTTCCAGGACGAATAGGAGGCCGGCAGCGGCAGAGGTGCTAAGGGGGTTCATGGAGCAGATGGGGGGGGTAGACCCTTGGAGATTTGGCAGGCCAAGGGCGAGGGAGTATTCTTTTTTCTCCCACGTCCACAGGGTGTACTCCAGAATAGACTTTTTTGTACTGAGCAGGGGGCTGATTTCGAGAGTGCAGGACACGGAGTACTCGGCCATTGCGATTTCGGACCATGCACCACACTGGGTAGAGGTAGAACTGGGGGAAGCACGGGACCAGCGCCCGTTGTGGCGCCTGGATGTGGGGCTGCTGGCGGACGATGAGGTGTGCGGAAGGGTCCGGAAGGGCATTGAGAGATATCTGGGCACGAACGACACGGGCGAGGTGAAGGTGGGGGTAGTCTGGGAGGCCCTGAAAGCAGTGATCAGAGGAGAGCTGATCTCCATAAGGGCACACAGAGAAAGGAAGGAGAGGCAGGAGAGGGAGAGGACTGGTGGGGGAACTTATAGAAGTGGACAGGAGATATGCGGAGACACCAGAGGAGGGGCTGTTGAGGGAGCGGCGCAGTTTACAGGCCCAGTTTGACCTACTGACCACTAGGAAGGCGGAGACGCAATGGAGAAGGGCACAGGGCGCGGTCTATGAGTACGGGGAAAAGGCGAGCAGGATGCTAGCACACCAGCTGCGCAAGCGAGATGCAGCCAGAGAGATTGGGGGAGTGAGAGAGAAGGGAGGGAACGTAGTGCAGAAGGGGCAAGAGGTGAACGGGGTCTTCAGGGATTTCTACAGGGAATTGTACCGGTCTGAGCCGCCCAGGAGGAGGGGGGGAATGGAGAACTTCCTCGATAGATTGAGGTTCCCAAAGGTCCAGGAGGAACGGGTGGAGGGGCTGGGGGCGCCGATAGAGCTGCAGGAGCTAGTTAAAGGGATAGGCCAGATGCAGGCGGGGAAGGCGCCGGGGCCGGATGGGTTCCCGGTGGAATTTTATAAGAAGTATGTGGACTTGGTGGGTCCAGTGCTGGTGCGAGCCTTCAATGAGGCGCGAGAGGGGGGGGTTCTGCCCCCAACAATGTCACAGGCCCTGATCTCCTTGATCCTGAAGCGGGACAAAGACCCTGTACAGTGCGGGTCCTACAGGCCTATCTCCCTCTTGAATGTAGATGCCAAACTGTTGGCAAAGGTCCTGGCAACCAGAATAGAGGATTGTGTGCCAGGGGTAATCCATGAGGACCAGACGGGGTTCGTAAAGGGACGACAACTTAACACAAATGTCCGGAGACTGTTGAATGTGATTATGATGCCAGCAGTGGAGGGGGAGGCTGAGATAGTGGTAGCACTGGATGCGGAGAAGGCATTCGATAGGGTGGAGTGGGAATACCTGTGGGAGACGCTGGAACGGTTTGGGTTTGGGGAGGGATTTATCAAGTGGGTGAAGCTGCTGTATTCGGCCCCGATGGCGAGTGTGGTTACAAACGGGAGGAGGTCAGAGTATTTTGGGCTCCATCGAGGGTACCAGGCAGGGATGCCCCCTATCCCCCTTACTATTTGCATTAGCGATCGAACCGTTGGCGATGGCACTGAGGGGTTCAGGGGGGTGGAGAGGACTGACAAGGGGAGGGGAGGAACATCGGGTATCACTCTATGCGGATGATTTGTTGTTATATGTGGCGGACCCGGAAGGGGGAATGCCGGAGGTAATGGAAATACTAGCGGAGTTTGGGGACTTTTCGGGATATAAATTAAATGTGGGTAAAAGTGAGGTCTTTGTGATACACCCGGGAGATCAGGGGGAGGGAATTGGGCGGCTCCCCTTTAAGAGAGCAGTAAAGAGCTTCAGGTACTTGGGGGTGCAGGTGGCAAGGAACTGGGGGACCCTCCACAAGCTGAACTTTTCAAGGCTGGTGGAGCAGATGGAGGAGGAGTTCAAGAGGTGGGACATGGTACCGCTGTCGCTAGCAGGGAGGGTGCAGTCAGTCAAAATGACGGTCCTCCCGAGGTTCTTGTTTCTGTTTCAGTGCTTGCCCATCTTTCTCCCCAGGGCCTTCTTCAAGAAGGTAACTAGCAGCATTATGGGCTATGTGTGGGCACATGGCACCCCTAGAGTGAGAAGGATTTTCTTGGAACGGAGTAGGGACAGGGGAGGATTAGCGCTACCCAATCTTTCCGGATACTACTGGGCGGCGAACGCATCGATGGTGCGCAAGTGGGTGATGGAGGGGGAGGGGGCAGCTTGGAAACGTATGGAGAGGGCGTCCTGCGGCAATACAAGCCTGGGGGCGCTAGTAACGGCACCATGGCCGCTCCCCCCCACAAGGTATACCACGAGTCCGGTAGTGGCGGCCACCCTGAAAATCTGGGGGCAGTGGAGGCGACACAGGGGGGAAGTGGGGGGTCTGATGGCGGCGCCACTGAGAGGGAACCATAGATTTGTCCCGGGGAACACTGGCGGGGGATTCCAGAGCTGGCACAGGGCGGGCATCAGGCAACTGAGGGACATGTTCATAGAGGGGAGGTTTGCGAGCCTGGGAGAGCTGGAGGAGAAATTTGAGCTCCCCCCGGGGAACACGTTTAGATACCTGCAGGTGAAGGCATTTGCCAGACGACAGGTGGAAGGATTTCCCTTGCTTCCCGATAGAGGGGTGAGTGATAGGGTGCTGTCAGGGGTCTGGGTCGGAGAAGGGAAGGTCTCGGACATCTACAAAATAATGCAGGAGGTGGAGGAGGTATCGATAGAGGAGCTGAAAGACAAGTGGGAAGCGGAGCTGGGAGAGCAGATAGAAGATGGGACATGGGCGGATGCCTTAGAGAGGGTCAATTCGTCGTCGTCGTGCGCAAGGTTGGGCCTCATCCAATTTAAGGTGCTGCACAGAGCCCATATGACGGGGACTAGGATGAGTCGGTTCTTCGGGGGTGAGGACAGGTGTGTTAGGTGTTCGGGAAGCCCTGCGAACCATGTACATATGTTCTGGATGTGCCCGGCACTGGAAGAGTTCTGGGAGGGGGTGGCGGGGACGGTATCGAGAGTGGTGGGAACCAGGGTCAAACCAGGGTGGGGGCTAGCGATTTTTGGGGTGGGGGTGGAGCCAGGAGTACAGGAGGCAGGGGAGGCCGGAATATTGGCCTTTGCGTCCTTGGTAGCTCGGAGAAGGATCTTGATTCAGTGGAGGGACACAAGGCCACCAAGTGTTAACACCTGGTTAAACGACATGGCAAGCTTCATCCAATTGGAAAGAATCAAATTCGCCCTGAGAGGGTCGGTACAGGGGTTCTTCCGGCGGTGGCAGCCCTTCCTTGACTTTCTGGATCAGAGATAGGAACTGGAGGCCGAAACAGCAGCAACCCGGGGAGAAAGGGGGGGGGGGGAAAGGGAGGGGGGGGGGATAGCAACGAAGGGAGCACGTCAGCGGGGGGTCGCGGGCAATGACTGCCCGAGGCCATCGGCAGAAAGGGAAAAACGGTTTGGTTGCTAGACTGGTAGCGCGGGGGGGGGGGGGGGGGGGGGAGGGTGGGGGGGTGCGCGCGGGGGAGGGCGTGGGGAGGATTTTCCAGGGGGGATTTGTTGTGTTATAATTTAAAATGTAGTAGGGGTAAATGTTTGTATCGAAAAATTTCAATAAAAATTATTTAAAAAAAAAAAAAGGATAGATCCCATTCTGGACTAGTGATTTTGATTTACAGCTGTTTGGATCCTAAATTTGATGAATGCTTTTGTGACTCAATTTTGTGAACAAAAATTTCATCATCAGATAGACCTATTTGGACAGTTCAGAGAAAGGCAATCCCAGTCTCTCAGGAGATATTTATTTCATGGCTCACAGCCAAAGTCTGCCACCTATAATTTAAAGTCTGTTTCATCGTAGCCTTGAAGGGTTAAACTTGGATTAGTAATTTTCTGTTTTAGTAGGGCTTTCTTTGGAAAGAAAGCAAGCTCATCATTGTTTCTATATAATGAGGAGTGTAGAAAATTCCAAATATTCTCTGTTAAACCTATATTGTTGAATTATGTGTTTTGTGGTCTTATTTCAAAGCCTCTATTGTACTTGGGGAGAGCGCTTTGCCGTCTGGATTTCATTGACAGAGCCGAATAAAGTGGCACATTGCAGGAGCTGCTGTATGGATTAAGGATTCCCAATTGCTGTGTTGTGTTAGCTTTGTATAGAGAAAGATGCATTTGGAATTGTCTAAATTTGCAAAAGAACCGGTATTTCTAAATAGGTTGATGTTCGTTAATTGACATAAATTCCAGCAAGAGAAAAGATCATTTACTCCATACACCCATGCATTTATGTTTTATCATGTATTCTCCCTCTTCCCAGTGAACCATTACCACCACAGACACCTGTTGAACCCCACCCAATATCAGGAACATAGTTTGTTCCTGGGCCTCCCTGAAATAATGCATCATTAATATCTCTGTAATGTTTTTCCCTTGATTTCATAGTTATTAATCCAATTCTCTGAAACATATTTGTTGCAACTTGCTCATATGTTCACTGTCCCGTGTTTGAAAAAAAAATAAGCCTTTCTTGATGTTGTGAATTGTGCACAGCGTTTCTCTGTGGGATAGGGTTTGCCCAGTTTCATCAGCCAATTAAACAGCCTGATTTCCTGTTGTATGCAGGTTTACTGTTGACTTTTATGTATTAACACACATTTATCAAAATGAAAATCCATTTGCTAATTTACATAATTAGTGCAAGTCTCTCTGAAAGTAATCAATCTTTTTAGTTGTTATCTGTCCTAACTTTAGCATGATCAGCAAATGTTGTAATACCATTCACTAATGAATTACCGGTTTCCCAGAACGGCTCCCTGTGGAGCACCCACTTTATCCCAGGCAGAGTTTTATCCCCATCCTGTATTTATTTATGTCAGATTTCCTTGGGAATATCAACTATAAGAACATAAGAACTAGGAGCAGGAGTAGGCCATCTGGCCCCTCGAGCCTGCTCCGCCATTCAATGAGATCATGGCTGATCTTTTGTGGACTCAGCTCCACTTTCCGGCCCGAACACCATAACCCTTAATCCCTTTATTCTTCAATCTGTGTGATGTACCTATAGTTTTTTTTCTTTCATGATTTGTGATTGTTACTGTCAAGGCCAGCATTTATTTCTCATTCTTAGTTGTCCTTGAGAGGGTGGTGATGAGCTGTCTTCTTGAACGGCTTCTGTCTATCTGATGTAGGTACGCCTACAATGTCAGGATTCTGACCCAGTGACAGTGAAGGAAGAGTGATATATTTCCCAGTCAGGATGGTGTTTGACTTGGAGGGGAACCTGTGGGTGATGGCGTTCCCTTGCCTATTTAGTCCTTGTTCTTCCATGTGTTGGATGCTTTGGACTTGAAGGGCGTTGATAGAGCCATGGTTAGTTGCTGCAGTGCATCTTGTATTTGGTAAAAGGTGCAGCCATGTGTCGATAATGGAGGCAATGAATATTTCTGGCGGTGGATGAAGTGACAATAAAAGGAGTTGTTTTGTCCTGGATGATGACGAGCTTCCTTGTTGTTGGAGCTCTACTCATCCAGGTAATTGGAGAATATTGCATTACACTCTTTTGCTTGAAGGTAGTGCACACACTTTAGGAAATCGGGAAGTTTGTTACTCACCGCAAAATTCTCAGCCTCTGATCTGCTATTTGTATGGCTGATCCAGTTCAGTTTATGGATTCAGCGATGGTAATGCCATTGAATGTCAATGGGAGGTGGTTAATGTTATGTACTGTTTTTGTCTGGCTTGCCGTACTTTACAAACCAATGCATTGTGGGTGAACTGAGAGGGCAATAAAGAACAATTGTAATGTAACCACCTCTTGTGTATACTTGATCGATCTTGAATGAAGTTAGCGCTAAAAATACAACAAACTCGGACATATGTCTAATGACACTCCAAAAGTGTAACTGAAGTAAGGAAACTTTAATTTTCACCTGAACCGCATATTGCATTTGTACTGCACTGCAGAAAAGGGCTGACAGTTAAATACAGGAACTTGCAGAGTTTGGAACAAAATAAACCTGCAGCGCATAATTAAAAAAAAAAGAATTGCAGCTGTTGGGAAGGTTATTTTTTTTTAAAATGGGAACAAGAAGCCCAGTTACTCTAAGTTTAATAGAGCCCCTGAACATTAAAAAAAAAATGAACAGAAAAGAAATTACCCGCAAAAAGAAACGGCTGATATTAGAAACAACATGGGGATCCCAAAAATGCGCAGGATATCAACAATAAAGAAACTGACAGGCTTCCAACAGCCTGAAAGCATAATAAAGCCTGCAGTGGTTTGGAAAAATTAGTGAAAAGTTCTCCAAAGTTTAAAAAAAACATAGCCACGATTGCGTGTCTTCCCATAACACTCATGGGCAAAACATTCAACAGAATTTTGGAGGTTGAGCTCATGAAATATCGTCAGTGCTTGACCTCATCTTAAAAGATCAATCGAGGAGGCCTAGGTTCTCATTCGTTCAGCTGTCGAGATCACCAGCCAGACTGTTGAAACACAAGGAGCCACAATCAAGGGCATGGAGACTGCATTGTCTGACCATAGTGATAGGATCACTTCCTTGAGTCCGACCTTGCTGCTGTGATCAAAGATAATAGGGCACTAGCATCTAAGCTGAACGACCTGGAGAACCGATCCAGATGACCAAATGTTCATGTTGTGGGGTTACCGGAGTATCGAAGGCCATACTCAATATTTCTCAGACCTGTTTCACAAAATGGTCGGTGCAAACCATTCTCCCCCTCTCTCTCTCTCTCTTTCTCCCCCTCTTTCCCCCCCCCCCCCTTCAAGCTTCGCTCTGGAAATCCTCTTCGAGAGCAACCACAGCTTTAAGGAGAAGGAGTTGGTGCTTCGATGGGCAAGAAAGCACCTGGATTTTACGTTGGAAGGCCAATCAATCATATTATATAAGGACATGAATGCAGACCTGGTCAAGAAAAGGGCCACCTTTAACAAGGTGAAATCTTCCCTGTATAAGGTTGGAGTCAACTTTGGGATAGTTTATTCAGCCCGCCTTTGTGTAACATTCCGTAAAAAATACTTTTTTGATCGCAGAGATCAGACTCATTTTGTTCAGAAGCACAATTTGTCCGCCCATTAATTTGATCTATGGTTGTTGTGTGGGCACTTTTCATGTCTGTTGTATGGGTGTATTTTCTTTTATAAATTTTGGAGTACCCAATTAATTTTTTCCAATTAAGGGGCCATTTAGCATGGCCAATCCACCTATCCTGCACATCTTTGGGTTGTGGGGGTGAAACCTACACAAACACGGGAGAATGTGCAAACTCCCCACGGACAGCAACCCAGAGCCGGCATCAAACGTGGGACCTCTGTGGCGTGAGGCAGCAATGCTAACCACTGCTCCACTGTGTTGCCCCATATGGGTGTATTCTTGATGACCTTAGTTATATATGAGGGATTTCTTCTGTTCGCTGCTTATTATTCCTTTTTTACCATTTGGCGAGACTTTCAGTCACCCTCGTGGCGCTCTAAGTTAAATAAGTTTTCACTCCACAGTTGGGAGCCTCCCGAGGTGTGTTAGTTAACGGGAGTGATATTAGGGCAGCATGATAGCACAGTGGATAGCATTGTGGCTTCACTGCGCCAGGGTCCCTAGTTCGATTCCCCGCTGGGTCACTGTCAGCGCAGAGTCTGCACGTTCTACCCGTGTCTGCGTGGGTTTCCTCCGGGTGCTCTGATTTCCTCCCACAGTCCAAAGACATGCAGGGTAGGTGGTTTGGCTATGCTAAATTGCCCTTGGTGTTCAAAAAAAAGGTTTGGAGGGATTATTGGGTTATGGGGATAGGGTGGAAGTGAGGGCTTAAGTGGGTCGGTGCAGACTCGATGGGTTGAATGGCCTTCTGCACTGTATGTTCTATGTTCTAAAGAATTTGCTGCAGCTCAAAATAGTTTTTTAAATGAGCGTATGAGTTTGTGTTGAGTTGTGTTCTGTTAATTGTTGGTTTTAGGTTAAACTATTGTTTATCCCAGTTCCATTTGCAATTGGGTATGGTTATGCTTGACTGCAATTGGCATATTTGGGTTGGGGGGGTGGTGAATGGGATTTAGTTTTAGTTTGCTGACGGTGTCTGCTGGTCTCTCTTTGTCAAGTCAACTGACTTGGCTCTGTGGCCATCTTGGATTGGTCTTCTTGCTTTGTATTCTCAGTGCCCTTGTTTAACATCCCTCCTTGGCAATTGCTGACTCTGATTTGCGGGGTGGCGGGAGACCTCCAATCTGACTGATTACCTGGAATGTTAGGGATTTGCTGGCCCTGTAAAATAATCGAGAGGATTTAGCATCTTAAAAGCCTAAATTCTGATTTTGTTTTTGTAAGGGACTATTTACGCATTCAAAGACCAGACTAGTCTGCACAACAGATGGGTTGGGCAAGTTTTTCATCCTAGTTTTAATAGCAGGGCCAGAGTTAATGGTGATTTAAATCAACAAAAGAGTCTGATTCTCCTAATTCCAGATTGTGGTTGATGTATAATTGTATGTGGCTCCCTGTTGAACATCCCAGTAGTTCTGGTCAACGTCTATGCCTTTAATTGGGATGAATTTAATAAGATCTTGTTATTTTCCCTCCCCAACCTCAACACATGCCATCTTGTTTTATGAGGTGACCTGAACTGTGTTCTGGACCCAAAATTGGATTGCTCAAAATCCAAATCTTTTGTCCCATCAGGGATGGCCAGGGCTTTGTCTTCCTTCATGGTTCAGATGGGAGGGGTAGACCACTGGTGTTTTTTGCATCTGAATTACTGGAATTTCTCCTTTTTCTCTCATGTCCACCATGTATACTCTTGCATTGATTTTTTCATTTTGAATGGGGCTCTCCTCCCATTGATATTGGTGGCTGAGTACTCAGCAATTGTAATCTCCGACCATACCCCACACTTTATTGATCTGATACTGCAGTCCGGCCCACACAAGGTCCACCCTGGAGATTGGATATTTCTTTATTGGCCAACATAAATTTTGCGAGTGCCAGTCCACCTCTATTGGTGATTGTATTAAATAAATCTAACTCAATCTCCCCTTCCATGCTGTGAATAGTTGCAATGCTAATCAGCTCCTGTGTCTACTCTTGTAGTGATTAATGTTAAAAGGTCCAGGACCAAAAATATAGCAGTGACATTGTCACTTGTTGGAGATGGGCATTGCCTGAAACTTGTGTGGCAAAGAATCATAGAATTTATAGTGCAGAAGGAGGCCATTCGGCCCATCGAGCGTGTACCGGCACTTGGAAAGAGCACCCTCCACCCTATCCCAATAATCCCACTTAACCTCTTGTTTGGACACTGTAAGGGCAATTTAGCATGGCCAATCCACCTAACCTTAACATCTTTGGACTGTGGGAGGAAACCGGAGACCAGGGGGAAGCCCATGCAGACACGGGAGAATGTGCAGACAGTGACCCAAGCTGGGAATCTAACCTGGGACCCTGGAACTGTGAAGCAACTGTGCTAACCACTGTGCCACCGTGCTGCCCTATTTGGCAATTGCTCCTTATCAGCCCAAGTTTGAATGTTGTCCAGGTCCTGCTGCATATGGATACATATTTCTGATCCTATGATAGAGGGACTGTCATTGATGAAGCAGTTGAAGGTGGTTGGACCGAGAACACTATCCTAAGAGACTTATCTCCTCCATATGAGAAAGGCTTGCCCCGGGAAAGAAGTGCGAAAACAAATGAGACTGAGCTGAGATTACAATTTTAGATCATGCCTTAATAATAATAATCGCTTAGTGTCACAAGTAGGCTTCAGTGAAATTACTGTGAAACCCCTAGTTGTCACATTCCAGCGTCTGTTCGGGGAGGCCGGTACAGGAAATAAACCCGCGCTGCTGGCCTTATTTTGCATTACAAGCCAGCTGTTTAGCCCACTGTGCTAAACCAGTCCAAAGTTGAAGCCTTCACTGCAGTGGAATTGGGCAACATGCTACAAAAGATCAAGCCCAGCACTGCTGCCGGCTGTGACAACATTCTTCATGAGTTTTTCAAACACCTTGGCCCACGAGCCCGCTGTTGGTTGGCTCAATTCCTCACACGGGTTATTTGTGGAAGAATACTGCATAGAACAAGCAGGCTTTTAGTGCAGGTGAAGCACATGTGACCAGGTCCTTGTCCTAAACATAACCTTTAATGGCTTTGAAAATAAGCTCAAAGCAGCTGGACACTGTCTTTCTTGATACTGCAGCGCACAACGCGATTCGGCACATTGGTTTCTTTGTCTTCTCAAGCGTCCTCCCTCCTTGTGTTACTGATGCCATTGAACATTTAGGGCAGCACAGTGGGTAGCATTGTTGCTTCACAGCTCCAGGGTCCCTGATTCAATTCCTGGCTTGGCTGACTGTCTGTGTGGACACTGCACATTCTGCTAGTGTCTGCGTGGGTTTCCTCCGGGTGCTCCGGTTTCCTCCCACAAGTCCCGAAAGATGTGCTGTTAGATAATTTGGACATTCTGAATTATCCCTCTGTGTACCCGAACAGGCGCCAGAATATGGCGACTACGGGCTTTTCACAGTAATTTATTTGTCGTGTTAATGTAAGCCTACTTGTGACAATAAAGATTATTATTATTATTATTCACTGAGGACCTGAGTTCGAATCCTGGCCCTGGTCACTGTCCATCCTCTCCATGTCTGCGTGGGTTTCACCCCCACCGTGCCTGCATGGGTTTCCTTTGGGTGCTCAGGTTTCCTCCCATAGTCCAAAGATGTGCACGTATGGCGGGTTGGCTATGCTAAATTGCCCTTGGTGTCTAAAAGATTAGGTGGGTTTGTGGGTTACAGGGAAAGGGTGGAGGCATGGGTTTAAGTAGGATGCTCTTTTGGGGCTGGTTTAGCAATGGGCTGGTTTAGCACTTTGCAAGCAGACCAAGGCAGGCCAGCAGCACGGTTCAATTCCCGTACCAGCCTCCCCGAACAGGTGCCGGAATGTGGCGACTAGGGGCTTTTCACAGTAACTTCATTTGAAGCCTACTTGTGACAAGCGATTTTCATTTCATTTTCAAGTGCAGGTGTAGACTCGGTAGGCTAAATGGCCTCCTTCTGCACTGTAAATTCTATGATATTCTATCCCACCCCCTCACAAAAGGAAGGAGTTTGCACCAAGAAAACTCCATGGGAAGATTTACATCGACTACACGGGTACCTTACCAATCCTACTGCTGGCTTCCCATTACACCAGCCTGAGGTCTAAGACCACCACGCCAAGGAATAACAGCAGAGGCCCTGTAGCATCAGGAATGGGACTCACACATGTCACCATTAAAAACGACTTTTTGATCACAGCTCACCCACCTGGCTTGAATCTGCCATGCCAACATTGGGTACTCCAACTGATTCCGCACATGTCAAGGCCTTTATGCAACAAATCAGCACAAGTGGGGTCTTAAGTGCAGACTGTATCTATGGTGCACCCCTATCAATAACTCACATAATTGAAGACTGCCCTCTGACAAAATTCAGCAGAGTGCTCGGAGAACTCTATTTAGACATTGCGGAAGCTATTGTCTGGCTTGGTAATTACTGCACACACTTTTTTAAAAAAAAAACTCCTGCAACGATGTCCTGGGTTGAGATGATTGACTTCCAACAACCACAACCATCTTACTTGTGCTCGGCATGACTCCAACCAGTGGAGAGTTTTTAGCTGATCCCTATTTATTTTGCTAGGGCTCGGTGATTCCACACTGATGATGCCTTGATGTCAAGGACAGTCACTCGTGTCATCTCTGGAATTCAGTTTTTTTTAAAAATATTTCTTTATTCTCCTCCTTTTTCGCATTTTCTCCCAAATTTACACCCACCAACAATAAACAATAATCAGTAATAAACAGTAATCAGTAACAAATATGCCAATCCCCATATCAATAACACCGATCCCATCCTCCCACATTCGCCCACATTTTCACATAAACAACTGACAAAAAGGAATCAGGAATCGCCCATGGCCACCATTAACACCCATCGCCCACCCAGCCCTCCCCAACGATGTTATCCAATTCTTGAAAATGCATAATGAATAATACCCATGCATTGTAGAACCCCTCCACCCTTCCCCTCAATTCAAACTTAACCTTCTCAAGAGTCAAGAATTCCAAAAGATCCCCCTCGCCACGCCAGGGGACAGGGTGGAGAGGCTGCCCTCCAACCCATCAGAATCTGCCTTTGGGCGATCAACGAAGCAAAGCCTACGACATCTGCCTCGGCACCCGTTTCCAGCCCTGGCTGGTCCGACACCCCGAATATGCCTCCCGGCGGCCCGGGTCCAGTTTCATGTGCACCACTTTGAAATTACCCTAAAAACCTCCTTCCAGTAATCCTCTAGTTTTGGACAGGACCAAAACATATGAACGTGATTAGCCCCCCCCCCCCCCCCCCCCCCCCCCCCCCCACACACACAAGTTCACACACATCTTCTACTCCTTCAAAGAATCGGCTCATCCTCGCCCTCGTGAGGTGTGCTCTGTATACCACCTTCAGCTGTATCAGCCGCAACCTTGCGCACGAGGTGGAGGCATTCACTCTCCAGAGCACCTCACACCAGAACCCCTCCTCCATGTCCTCTCCCAACTCTTCCTCCCACTTTGCTTTGATCCCTTCCAGTGGTGCCTTCTTCCCCTCCAAAATAGCTCCGTAGACTGCTGACGGTACCTCCTTCTCCAGTCCCCCTGTCGTCAGCACCTCCTCCAGCAATGTGGAGGCCGGCTTCACCGGGAAGTCCTGTATCTCCTTTCTGGCAAAATCTCGAACCTGCATGAATCTAAACACTTCCCCCTGCTCCAGCCCATACTTTGCTTCCAGCTCCTTCAATCCTGCAAACCGACCCCTAAGAAACAAATCTTTCAGAGTCTTAATCCCCTTCTCCTGCTATTTCCGAAAATTTCCATCCCACCTCCCTGGCTCAAATCTGTGGTTTGGAATTCAGTTTTTTTTTGTCCAATGTTTGGACCAAGGCTGTTATAAGGTCTGGAGTCAAGTGGCCTTGGTGGGCATCCATGAGCAGATTATTGCTGTATAAGTGCCCCTGGTAGCACTGTCAAAGACACCTTCCGTTGCCTTGCTGTTGATCGGGAGCAGACCAATGGGGGTGATAATTGGCTAGATTGGATTTGTCATGCTTTGGTAGAGGGGACATACTTAGGCACTTTCTCACATTGTTATGTTGGTGCCAGCATTGATGTTGTACTGGAGCAGTTCGGGTAGGGATATGGCTAGCTCTGGAACACAAGTCTTCAGTACAACTGTCCGAATGTTGTCAGGGCCCAAGCCTTCAATGCATCTTGTATCTTCATGGAGTGAATCAAATTGGCTGAACTCTGGCATGTGGGACCCCAGGGGCACCAGGAAGTAGCTGAGATAGGTCATCCATTCGGCACTTCTGGCTGAAGACTGAAGATGTTTGAAAATGCTTCAGCCTTGTCTCTGGCAGTGATGTTCAGGGCACCCCCATTATTGAGGCTTTGGGTATCCATAGAGCCTCCTCTTCCAATCAGTTGTTCAACTGTCTGCAATTTTTCACAACTGGTTGTGGCTGGACTTCAGAGTTTTAATCTGATCCGTTGGTTGTGGGATCAATTAGTTCTGCTCTTTATGCGGTTTTGCATGCATGTAATCCTATGTTGTTGTTTCATCTGGTTGGCACCTCATTTTTAGGTATTCCTGGTGCTGCTCCTGGCATGCTTTCCTTCATTCCTCATTGAGCCAGGTTTGATATTCCTGGTGCTGCTCCTGGCATGCTTTGATTCACTCCTTATTGAGCCAGGTTTGATCCTCTGGCTTGATGCTGACAATAGAATGAATGATATTCTGGGCCTTAATCTTACAGATTGTGGTTGAATACAATCCTGCTATTGATGGCTCACAATGCCTCATGGATACCCAATTTTGAACTAGTAGTTTTCTTCCGAATCCATCCCATTTAGCACAAGGTAGTGTCATGTGATATGGTGGATGGTATCCTCCTCATGAGAAGGGACTTTGTATGCACAAGGGCTATGTGGTGGTGTTGCTACCAATGCTGTGATAGACAAATTCATCTGTGACTGGTAGATTGGTGAAAGCGAGATCATCTAGGCTTTTCTCCTCCTGTTGATACCCTCACCATCTGCTGCAGACCTATTTTGGCAGATGCGTCTTTCAGGACTCAGCTAGCTTAGTATTGGTGCTATTCAGCTACTCATGATGATGGACATTAAACACAACCTAAAATACATTTTGTGCCCTTTCTACCCTCCGCATTTTCTTCCAAGTAGTGCTCAAAATGAAGAGGTACTGATTCATTGGCTGAGGGAGGGCGGTAGGTGGTAATCAGCAGGAGGTTTCTTCCCCATGTTTGACCTGATGTCATGAAACTTGATAGGGTCTTGACTCGGTGTTGAGGACTCCAGAGAAACTCCCTCCTGACATCACTCGCACGGTAGCATTGTGTGTAGCACAATTGCTTCACAGCTCCAGGGTCCCAGGTTCGATTCCGGCTTGGGTCACTGTCTGTGCGGAGTCTGCACATCCTCCCCGTGTGTGCGTGGGTTTCCTCCGGGTGCTCCGGTTTCCTCCCACAGTCCAAAGATGTGCAGGTTGGGTGGATTGGCCATGATAAATTGCCCTTAGTGTCCAAAATTCTATGATAATCTATGATTAACCTAGGACAAAAGTTCAGCACAACATCGTGGGCCGAAGGGCCTGTTCTGTGCTGTATTTCTCTATGATTCTATGATTTTTAGCACATGTTAGTAAGGAGGACTTTGCAGCTGTGCAATTGTTAATTGTGATTAGGCTGGTGCTGCATGGTCTGCCTGATTTTAATTCTTTCCAACCTTTCAGTAGCAGTTTGGTACAATTGAGTGGCTTGCTCGGCCACTTCAGAAGGAAGTTAAGAATTAGCCACATTCCTGTGGGTTTGGGGTCACATGAAGGCTAACCTAGGTAAGGATGGCAGATTTCCATCCCTTCAGGGCATTGGTCATTTTAGTCTGTTAGTTTCATAATCACATAGCTGAGGCTTGCCTTTAATTCTAGGTTTATTATTTAATAGAATTTTAATTTCACCAGCTGTTCGGGGGAGGGTTCTATAAAGTGGGTACATGCAATCTAAAAATATGTGCAAGTATAATGTTCTCTTGTTGTACGACCCTGTAGCATGAATTGAAAAGGAGATGAATGAGGACTTCCGATGGCGGCCATGGAGTGGAAGGTCGCATGTTTGGCAGCGCTCTTGGTGTACTTCTTGTGGCTTTTAAGCTGAATTTCCACAGGAATTTTTCAAAATAAAGGTGTAAAAGCGAGAGGAGAAGGAGGTGACCCCTAGTTTATGGAGCTGCGTCCGAGGAAAAATGGGAAAAGGAGAAATCAAAAGTTGGCTGGAAAGCAGGGTTTGACCTCGCCAGCTTAATGGTCGATGGACCAGTTGGTGGACTTCTTGACCAAGACGTTCACTCAGCATCGCAAGGAATGTGTGGAGCACCTGGCCCGG